>NW_026061825.1:0-327500 GCF_023897955.1 Schistocerca gregaria
ACACTAGATCGCGTGTTCATATTCTTTGCAGTTCCTAGTAATCAACTGTTTAACATATGCACAAATCTTGTGTAATAGTGTTGTATTTACCATTGAGAACATTAAAAATGTGTGTGTGTGGTGGGGGGGGGGGGGGGGGGGGGGGAGGGGAAAGGGAGGTATGTGTAATGTGAAATTTGAGTCTGAATCTGAAGCACTTGCATAATTTATTTAAACTCCTTCCTTCTTTTTTTCTTCTATTAAAAAAATAAAACTTAATTATTTCTAAATAAAATAGCTAGTTTCAGTTTTCATTTATTTACTTCATTGTTAAATTAAACTTAGTGAATGCTGCTATTTTACATAGTCCTACTGCATATACTGATAGGAATTTACTTACTAAGTTTGTCTCCCCAAATTTTCGCACAAATAAGAGTGGTTGAGTAAAAATGGGAAACCTAAGACGATACCAGTTCTCCATCTAGATACCTATTTACAATTTCAAATTTATCCCTCATCTTTCTTGCTGAAATGTTCTCTCAACTTCCGTGTGCCCTGTAGTTTTTAACTCTATCACTACTAGCTACATTAATATTAGAAATAACATTGTAATACTTATATACAATATTTAATATATGTGTATGAAATATTTATTTATTTATTTATTTATTTATTTATTTATTCGTTTATTCATTTATTTACTTACTTATTTATTTTCAATATAAAGTATCCTGCTGGTCTTAGCAATGTTGAATTTTGTGTGTGTGTGTGTGTGTGTGTGTGTGTGTGTGTGTGTGTGTGTGTGTGTGTGTAGGCGTGCATTCATGCGCGCATTTCCTAAACTGTACAGGAATAAAAGTTTCTTAGTAATTTCATGATTTTCTATGTGTTTTTCTGTTTGCATTCAAAATCTTCCTTTTCGAAGTTTTGGAATGTAATAAACACTGATGATTGTTGTGATTTGTGTGTATCTGAAATAAATGAGGAGACAAATTCTCAGGCTTACTCAGCTGTAATATCAAAATGAAATGTATTTGTTGATTGAGTGCATTATAGCACTATTTTAGTTAATGCAGTGATGTGTTGTTCTAACCTTTAATGATAAAGGAAATGGGTAATTAAAGAACTGATTCATTCCTTAACTTAATGTAGAACTATTTCAACTTTTCTCAAGTGCATTATAAGTTTCTGGTTTTTTGTGCTCACAATAGAACTTTGCTGATGGGGTACCTGCTCTCTGAAAATAAAGATATTGGGAACTCTTTGCAAACATGTATATTTAGCAGACTTTGTTCTCTGTATGTTGAGTGCACATTTTCAAGAGTGAATGGTATGCTTTGCCAGATTGTACTTAATATGTAACATACATAGTTTAACGGATGACCATAAGTGAGAAGGGAAATTAATACACTTAAGATTAATTTGATCTACATATTTACTACTCCAGTAAACTGTATGCTAGTGTTCAGTATTGGGCAAAGGCTGTTGTGAAACTATGGATTGCAGTGAATAATTGTACCAATTTAAATGTCCTGCAGTATGGCTATGTACAAACTCAAATACCTAATTTTGGTTATCTGTTAAATCATCTAGTCATTAAGAGAGTCAAAGGATATGCAGAATATAGATTACTCTAGGCAAATATGAATGGTGCTCTTCATGGGGTATCTGTAAGGGTCTCTGTTATGCAATTAATTCTGAATCCATTGAAACATAAAAGAAGGAAAAAAATACTCCCAAGTTTTGTAAACACGTGTTAGCAGTTGAACTTGCTGGTCCATTTGGCCCACTGTTGGCTGTTGGCTTGTTTCTTTGAATAAAAAAATGATGATTACAAAATACTTCATGGCTGAATTATTATGACTACCTTTCCTCAAGGCATTAAAATAAAATGAACTTTCTATCTTCTCCCCATCCATTATACCATAGCTTAATGTTTCCATGTGGATTATAGTTTTGTCTGCTTTTCATCAGTTTCTTCACTGAAGATTTACATACATCTAAACAGAAATGTTATTAGATTACAAGGTCACTTTATTGGTTGGACATTTGTACAAGGAACTTACAGCTTGTGCTGTTCGTGTCCTGTTTGTGCCTCACTGAACTTAGCACTCCTCAATGTGTATACTGGGCCACTACTTGGCTTGTAGACAACGGATGTTCTGTTAGGGTGGTGAGAAGATAGTTGCCACCCGCATTGGACAGTGCTCAGCACACCTTGGGTACCTCACCAGAGCTGCTGCTGCTAGCTGTTATTCAGATAAAGTTACAGTTGTTATAATGCACCTTAAATGTGGCATATTACATAGGAAGTTCAGGATGCATTTCCCAGCTATCCTGCCCCCCCCCCCCCCTCCCAGACCCCCCCCCCCCCCCCCCCCAACACACACACACTCACTGTATTTTTGTGTTTTGTGACAGTTTTCTACATGTCAAGTAAGCTTCTGTTCATCACATCAGCCAGACTTTGTGTCCAAGTCATTTAAAGATTACACCTTCACGTACACCACAGAATTATCAGCAGACAGCTGCGAATTGCTGCTCACCCTGTCTGTCAGCTCATTTATGCACATAGAGAATAAAAGTGGTCCAATCACATTTCCCTGGGGGACTCCTGACATTACCCTTGTCTCTGATAAACACTCATCATCCAGGATAATGTATGGGGTTCTTTTACTTGAGGAGTCTTCGGGCCACTTACATATCTGGGAACCTAATCTGTATGCAAGGGCCTTCATGAACAATCTGCAGTGGGGCACTGTGTCAAATGCTTTCCAGAAATCTAGGAATATTGAAACTTCCTGTTGTCCTTCATCTATGGTTCACAAAATGTCATGAGAGAAAAGGACAAGCTGAGACCTGCACAAGCAATGCTTCCTAAATCCACGCCGATTTGTGGATGGAAGTTTTTCTGTCTCAAAGAAATTTATTATATTGGGACTTAGAATATGTTCAGGAATTCTGCAGCAACCCAATGTTAAGGATATAGGTCTGTAATTTTGCGGGTCCATTCTTTTACCCTTACAGGTGCCACCAGCACCTGCACTTGTTTCCACTCACCTGGGCTTTAGTGCTGGGTTAGAGATTCATGATAAATGCGAGCTAAGTAAGAAGCCAATATCACAGAGTACTCTGTAAAAGCGAACTTGGATTCCATCCTGACTTGGTGACTAATATGTTTTCAACTCTTTTAGTTGCTTCTCTACACCAGAGATGGCTTTTGCTAATTCTTCCATATGAGAGTCTGTGCAATTGTCAAATGACAATATCTTTGTATGATCATCATACATAATGATTCCTTAAATGTGAAATTTAATGCTTCAGCTTCCCATTTAGTGCCTTCTGTTGCCATTCCAGACTGGTCAACTAATGATTTGATAGAAGCCTTTGACCTGGTTAGTGGTTTTACATAGGACTAGAATTTTCTCAAATTCTAGGCAAGAACTTTTGCTAAGGTGTAACAGTGCAAGATGTATGCTTCACTCATCAGTTATTTTACACACACATGAATTTTCCAGAACTTTTGCCTGTCAACATTTCTGTGCTCTTTTTTTTTTTTTAACTGAAATTTAGTTTGTACTTCCTTAGCATTTTCCAAAGTTTGTTATTAAACCATGGTGGCTCTTTTCTGTCCTTAATTCATTTACTCAGCACATATTTCTCCAGAGGGCAATTTACAATTTGCCATTATTCCTCTACATCCATCATACTGGAACTAAATTTGTCCATTTATTATCTAAGTGTGGTGCTAACAACTGCTTGTTTGCTCTTCCCAGCATAAATACTCTCTTCTTGATGTATTTATAAAATTTAGTAATTTGTCACTCTGTTGACATCATATCGCTAATCCGTATCTCTGTATTGATGCTGTTGATAATGTCAGGCCTGTTTGTAGCTACCAGGTCTAAAGTATTTCAATTGCATGTGGCCTATCAAACAAGCTGCTCAAGAAAGTATTTGGAAAATGTGTTCAAAACTACTTCACAAGAACTATCTGCCCATACTACTAGTAATGGATCCATAGATGTCCCAGTTGCACTTGGTAGGTTAAAGTCACTTCCAAATAATATTGCATGATCTGTGTATTTCAGAGCTACTGAACATAATTTTTCTTTGAGTAGTTCTAAAAATTCAACAGCAAAATTAGATGGCCAGTAAAAACACCAGATAAATTAACTTGAGTTCATGTAGGCCTGTTGCTCACATCCACAGAAATTCACAGTTAGTACCTGTTTTGAGGATACATGCAGACACTTGTCAAGCTCAGCTAACTCCATGCCAGCAACAGTGCTGCTACCACTGCAGTCTGTGAATCATGAAGCTATTTTATTTGAGCTATAATCTAAATCTGACAGTATTTCAAAAACAAGACTTCCACTCCTCCACTCCTGCCACATATTTATGTTCACTGCACATCATAGGACACAGTGATTAGCCTGAGAATGAGACCACCACCACTGGCTACTTGCAGTATGATATTAGTTACTTGGATTAACTAGTCGCAGTAAACACGTGGGTTATAGTACATTTCAAGCCACAGGAAATAAAACACCCTGTTTGCCAACAGTGCATCATTCAGGCATATGTTTACATGCTATCACCTCTCACTGATGAACAATAAAGGAAAGTAATTTCTCATCATATGCGTACATTTGCACACTCTCAGGTCCTCATCATTAATATCTGCATTCAGTAAGCCAGTGAACTACTGCATTGCTCAGAATTCCTTTAGGAACACTGAGTTGACATGGCAACAATCTTATTCCAATACATCTTGGATGTTATCAGTGCAGATGTATGCCCCTAGGATCCAACTCTGACCAATCTCTGAGTTGTTGTCTGTGATAGGAATTGCATGTATTAGAATGCTAAATGCTTTTGATATCTTTTACAGCCCAAACCATGACTCATGGTCACTATTATTAGTATGAAAAGGAGGGTGAGGGGGGGGGGGGGGTGTTAAACACTACTACATTGGGCTATCTAATTCTATTTGGAGGGGGGGGGGGGGGCTAATGCTTCGAGAAATGAAGTTGGGTTGGTCCATAAAGCATGAATGAGCATGTCAGTTCTGGATCAAACAAACAGCCTGCCCCTTAGACATATAGGGGATATGCTAAATAAGAAGAATCTTGGTGAAGTTTGCAAAGGTGAGAGAGAGAGAGAGAGAGAGAGCTATACCAGATGAAATGAATTTTTGAGTCACCTGGGAGTATACTTCAATAATTTGTTAGATAGAAGATTCCTGATCTGTCACTCAATAATAATCTGACAAAGATTAATCATTGTGCACAATCTAATTCAAAGAGCAGAGCTTCATTTAAAGACATTGCAGTGCTGGTAATTTATGATCATAACCAGTTGCATTAAATTTTATGCTTTTATCTATTAAACTGGGTTGAGATCACTATCAGCTGCATTGAAATACTTTTATTTACTACAGAACACATTCTTTATTGATACATAATTATAAATTAGATTTTACAATTTCTAAAACTGTAGCTGTAGTGTGTTGCTGTCTGTTTCACATTCATATACAGCTGTATAGCTTCTGTTGAAGGTACAATATTTATTAAGTCATCTACATTTGCATCCAAACCTCTGCTCCTCATGCCACCTTATCATGTGTGGTGGGCTGAGTGAGATGGCGCAGTGATTAGCACACTGGTCTCACATTCGGGAGGAGGACGGTTCAAACCTGCATCTAGCCAGCCAGGTTTAAGTTTTTTGTGATTTCCTTAAATTACTCCAGGCAAATGCTGGGATGGGTCCTGTGAAAGGGCACAGCCAATTTCCTTCTCCATCCTTAGCACAATATGAGCTTTTGCTCCATATGTAATGACCTCAATTTCGATGGGACATCAAACCTAATCATGTGTGGTGAAAGAAGGCACATCGTGTCTGTCATTTTCCCTTTATATGTTCGGTCTGCAAATGGTGCACAGAAAAAAATGACTGTTGGTAGAACTCGAATCTCTCAAATTTTACTGTCATTGTCATTTTCCAAGATACATGTAGGGAAAAAAATACTGCTTGACTCTTCTAGGAACATATGCTCTCAGATTTTGAACAGAAAACCACACTATTATGCAAAGTGCTAATAACGTCTACTACTGCAGTTGGATGAGTATTTCCATGACACTTCTGTTCTCACTAAATTAATGTGTGGTGAAATGCATTGCTCTTTTTTTGTATCTTTCATCTTACCACTTTCAATCTTAGGGGCTTCAACTGATAAAAAAATATCAGATGAATGAGAATTTTGTAAGAGACCTCCTTTATGTGTGGACTATATGTTCAGAGAATTCTTTCAGTGAATTTTGGTCTGGCATCTGCCTGTCATGTGACTAGTTTCATGTGATCAGTCCACTTTAATTTGATCTGTACACATACTCCCTGATATGTAATGGATTTGACTGCCTCCAATGATTGTTTCGCAGTTGAGCGGTCATGCAATAACAGGTCTTACCCACTTGTTTACATGCAATATATTACATTTGTGTAAATTGAGGTTCAACACCAATTTCGGCAAGTGTTGATTCTCTGCAGGACTTCCACCATTTCATTAGGCTACAATCTGCCACCATTTTGACTTCCCTATGTATGATGGCATCCTCCACGACCAAGCTTGTGAAGCCTTTGACATTATCCCCTAGGTCATTTAAATATAATGTGAACGGTAGTGGTTTTGAACACCCATTTGGAATACATCCAAAGTTACTTTTACATCTTTAGATCTGTCTCCACTAAGAATGACACGCTGAGTTCTATTTCTAGGAGCTCCTCAATACAGTCTCACAGCTGGTCTGACATTATATATATAATTGTATTTTGTTTATAATATATTAAAAACAAAGATTCCAAGACTTACCAAGCGGGAAGGCGCCGGTAGATAGGCACAATGAATAAAACACACAAACACACACACAGAATTTCGAGCTTTCGCAACCGGCGACTGCTTCGTCAGGAAAGAGGGAAAGAAAAGGAAAGGTGAAAGGATGTGGGTTTTAAGGGAGAAGGTAAGGAGTCATTCCAATCCCAGGAGCGGAAAGACTGCACGCACACACGCACGCACGCCCGCACGCACACGGGCACACGCGCGCACGCGCACACACGCACACGCGCACACGCACACGCACACGCACACGCGCACGCGCACACGCGCACGCGCACACGCGCACGCGCACACACACACACACACACACACACACACACACACACACACACACACACACACACACACACACACACACACACACACATCCGTACATACACAGACACAAGCAGACATATTTTGTTTGTTAGTTATAGTGTGGAATTGCGTGGAATGGCTTCCCCAAGTCGAGGAACATGAAATCAGTCTGCCTTCTTGGTCTTGAGAACAAATGGAGTTGACTGATATTTCATCTCCAAGAAGATGATGATAACACAGGAGCATGAAGCAAGTTCCAAAATTCCACAATAGACTCATGTTAGGTACTCAGACGTGTCATTGTGTGCATCTGTCTGATGATCAGTCTTGAAACGGGAATGACCTACACATTTTTCAAGTCATTTGGAATGTTTTTTCCCTCCAGTGACCTACAGTAGTCTGCTGGTACAGGAGGAGCAACATCTTTTACATGTTCTATGTAAAACTGTATAGGTGTCTCATCAGATCTAGTTGCCTTTCTTCTTCTGAGCAGTTTAGTTGATTTTCTCCCCACAGTATGATTTTGACATCCATGCATGACTGAAGGGAGAAACACAGTATATTATTCCTCACTGAAACAATTTTCGAAAAAGGAATTCTGTATTTTGGCCTTCCCTCTGTTATCCTCTGTTTCTCTGCTGTTATCACCACTAATTGTCTGGATAGATGGCTTTAAGCTATTTACTGGTTTAACATAGGGCACATGCTTCACTTACTGACTGAGAGGAGTACCGTTTGTGTAGAGTTGCAAGTGCTAACAGACAAGGAACACTCTCTGAAATAACTGCAGAAATCAGCAGATGATGAAAAATTTGTCCATTTTTAGAATAATGCAGCAAATAACAATTTGCAAATTATGCATTATTACCTGCCCCTATGACCCATCCTGATTACTTGAGTTTCCCAATCTATAACTGGTAACACACAGTGACCAAGAAATTTGTGTTTAACCTTCTCAAAGTTTCCTCTGAGATGTCCCAACACTACATGTGAAGGAAGTCTATAAAACCACCTGGTTAACCTGTTTGGTCCACCTTCAACACTTACCTTCACCCAGAATTAATTCATGATACCATTTATAAGTGAGATATGTTCTGGGACCTTTCCATGGATGTCCTGAAGTTAATAAGTACTAGATTAATATTTTGTTTCACGAGTTTGCCATGTTAACTAATTAGGAGGTATTGACTAGGATTGGGGAGAAGAGAAATTTGTGGCACAATTTGACTAAAAGAAGGGATCGGTTGGTAGGGTAACCGGAGAAAAGTCGCGGGATAACTAAACCGGTGATTCTGGCAGAGTTAGTGAACGTAACCGGCGAATAAGCTTTGACATTATTGGGACTGGTTACAGCATTAGTGAAAACAAGACTGTTTGTTACAACGAGGAAGGAGAAGAAAAGGGGACATCACACAAGTTATGGAACAATATGACGATTCCAAGTTTAAAAATTTCGTACTACTACTTTTCGATCTCATGCTTGAGAAACTGGAGTGTATGAATGAAGTGTGAAACTGTTTCCTAACGTAAAGCTTTTTGCTTGTAGTAGGCAGTTGATATTGGTACTTCGTGAATTATATTCAATCGTTACAAAAAAGACCGTTTGTGCCAAAACAGTCTCGTTTATTTAGTGTGTGCTACAATTGTTGCATTATTTGAAAGGCGTATTTAGTTTTATCTAACAGACAGTGACAAAATAGACGTAATCAGATCGGGAAGCCACGCCAGTCTTGGGTACTGTTTGTATTAACAGCTTTTTCAGTATTAGACAACGACATTTCGATTTCTCATGTAGCAAAACGTTTGACGAACTTTTATGAGGTAATAGATTCTTTGGTAGAAAGGAAAACTTGCCATGTAAAGCTGTAGCAAGATTAGAGAGAGAAAATTCTAGGAGCTAAGGATTGGCTGGCCGGAGTGGCCGAGAGGTTCTAGCCACTACAATCTGGAACCGTGCGACCGCTACGGTTCTAGGGGACTGATGACCTCAGAAGTTAAGTCCCGTAGTGCTCAGAGCCATTTGAGCTAAGGATTGAATAAATTTGTATTGTCTTGCTTGTCTAATGTCTTTACTAGGTTTATGTATCCTATATTTAATTTTATGTCACACAAAGCAGCAAGTTGTTAGCTGATAGGGAGTAAAGAGTGCAAATTTTCTGAAGAGTTTTTTTTTTTTTTTTTTTTTTTTTTTTTTTTTTTTTTTTTTTTTTTTTTAATGAAAGTATAAGGGACAGGATGTCAAAGTGGCCAACTGTCAGCAGGAGAGGGCCCACAGGACGTTCTAATGTCCACTGTCCTCAATATGGTTTGATGGCATCCATTACAAAATACACACGTTTCAATTCCACAGAGCGAAATATAGTGGCGTGCGATAGAAGAATGCTGTGTGAAGAGGCGAGGCTCTGCACTTTGGCACACTTAAGACCAAATAAAAGTCTTACATTTCCTCCAACACACGTTTTATGCGCATCAGACTCTTCAGAAAGATGTGCGCCGCAAAATGAACATATTTTTGAAAATTCGATTTTTTTCTAATTATTGACGTTCTAACTCAAATGCTCGAGGGAGTGGCGGTGTATTGTCCAGGTTTGGAAATATCGTAGATCCGGAGCTGATGCGCAGAGCAGTCTGAGTTACAGTGGGGAAGTGCGTAGTCTCAACGTGACCTGTGTTTACATTTAGTGATTTTGCTCTTTCCTCTTCGCTTACTGCTCTCACGTCAAATGAAAACAAAACCGATTTCTATGGCCGGGAGCTATCAAGTGAATTAGAATACATTCACATAGGCCTAATTAGGGAAGGCTAAAATGTGTTGCCGGCCGCGGTGGCCAAGCGGTTCTAGGCGCTTCAGTCCGGAACCGCGCTGCTGCTACGGTCGCAGGTTTGAATCCTGCCTCGGGCATGGATATGTGTTATGTTCCTAGGTTAGTTAGGTTTAAGTAGTTCTAAGTCTATGGGACTGATGACCTCAGATGTTAAGTCCCATAGTGTTCAGAGCCATTTGAACAATTTTTTTTAAAATGCGTTATTAGTTGCAGATTGTATTTCCACCTTTCTGACAGTCAAGCATTTATTGCCTTGCGGAACAATGAAGTTATTTTTGTCTGTTCGCTAAAGAAATTTTCTTTTATTAATCTTTTCCTCTGAGGCAGACAATATATTTGAAACGAAGAGTTTAATTCCACACACTGCTCGCTGCATTTCAAGTGCACTTTTTCAACTTCTAGCACGTATGGCACTATGCCATAATAAAGAACCAAACATGAGATAACACAGTACTGGTAATCCAAGAAAATTTACATCCCGAAAACCGCACTGAAAAGCATAATACCAGGTCGTGACATACTTCTCTGGGAATCTGGGCATACGAATGTGAACTTTAAATATGCACTTTAAATGTGCACATTTTAGTATGGGTCCGATGCTCTTGGAGTATCCTCTGATGTCTTGTTTCTTTTATTACGTAATGTAAGATGTTTGAATGTTTCACACGTACGGACATACGGGCTCCCTACGACATTTGCTGCGCATGCGCGGTGACGCCTGTCATCTGACGCTCTCTGGCAACTGCAGAAACGAACCTATTTCTGACAGGTCGCTGGAAAATATTCCGAATGGTGGTTTGAAAAGCGTTCCCATCACAGTAAATTGAACTATGTGCGAGAATGTACGATGTATTTCTTAAATCACAGAACGTTTGACTCTCAATTAAAAATCAACTCTTTGATGACGAACCATTTAGATGAATTGCGAGTCCAGAACATCACACATTTATGTCGTTATTAAAAATTTTACTGACACATTTGTGTGATATATCTTAAATTGTAATACGCACATAAAAGATCAACATTATATGTGAAAGCTTAGCTTAGCTTCTCTTGCAGCGTATTAATTCTATAGACCAATATTATATGTCAAAGCTTCGCCTTTCGTGTAACAACACTACGTATATTAATTTAAACCATTAACTTTTTCTGTTTGTGTCTTCACGCTACTTACCGTGATGTTGCTATTGGCTGACTACATCACTAGTCCTATGCTCTGAATACCGGCTGTCATCGGCTGACGAGATCAGGTGGCATGCGGTGTTTGGTGAAATTCGAATTTATATTTTCGTATAACGAAAATATGCAGCGTACATGTTGCTGCACATTAGAGATCTTTCCAAAACGTGTTTTTTCCCTGTGTTTAGTTTTGCTAAACTGCCGGGCAATTCTACGCCCGTGTATAAAACCATAATCATTCAAAGGACTGATAAGTTATACAGTTCCGAGAGAAAATATACTGTCAGTTAACAGGGAAAAAGTGTTTCCATCCGGTAGAAAGTGTATTTTTCACTGGGAAATCCGAGAGAAATCCGGGATTTTTTTTCATTGTCTACGTATACACCCTGCTAATACTTTTAGGAATAGATCTAATCTTTTCTGGGTCTGGCCGCACACCTTCGTGTGACACAGCGTGTCCAAGTATTTTGATTTATTTTGCTCCAAAGAGACACTTTCTTGGATTAAGTTTCAGTCCACCTTGTTGGAGACACTTAAGAACGGCCCTTCAGTCTTTTTACGTGTTCATCAAATGTCTCTTAGAACAATATAAGGTCATCTAAATAACAAAGATACATCGTCCTCTTCAGGTGACTTAGATTATCCATCATCCGTTCAAAAGTTGCTGGTGCATTACACAAACCAAATTGCGTTACGATCAACCTCATTTACTTCGATTTGCCAGTATCCTGAGTACATGTCCATGGTTGGGAAAAACTTAGCCCCCCTTCAGACGATCTAGTGTATTGTCAATTCGTGCAAGAGGGTAAACGTCCTTTTTGGTTATCTTATTAAGCATCCTGTAATCAACACAAAAGCGCCAACTGCCATTCTTCTTCCTGAAGAGAACCACTGCTGACGACCGTGGGCTCTGCGAAGGCTGAATGATATCGTTGTCCATCACTTTTTCTACCTTGGCACGAATTGTTTGATGTTCCGTTGCTGACGATATACTGTCTGGCTTATTGGTTGATTTGTCTAATTTGCTCTTCACCTATGGATTGGAGCATTCAGAAGAATGGCTAGTAGCTTCTTCTGTTGTTCCGTAGTGAGATCTGGTGATAGTAGAGCTAGAAGATCTTGTCTCATAGTGGTAGCGCCGATTTCACCCAAACACTCGGCATGGGAGGTTTTCTATGATGCTCAGCTGTTCGGCAATTAACAGATCAGTGTTTGCTACGCACAGGCATATTGGAAGGATGTGCAGTTCTCGGCGACAGTTAACTATCCATGATTCCCTGAATCCATTCTTAAACGAGACGACAGAGGCTGGGATGACTGAGTTATTCTTCAGTAGTATGCTTCTCTTACATTCCACTACAAGATCCATGGGTTGATGCATGGCATGACACATGACAGCTCCCATTAGCCACCTTCAGCAAAGATGTTTTGTTGTCAACGGATACGGTGTTCTGCAACTGGTGACAGTACTTCTCCAAAATGACTGAATATGATGCTCCAGAGTCCACAAGAGCTTGGGCTGGTTGGCTTGGTTGGCCGCCCGTAAAGATATCGACATAGTTTCCTATCATTTTCGTAGTGATAAATGGCAGAGGATTTTTCTCTTCGGCGGCCTCACCTCCAAGGAAGGTCGCACCCTTTAGTTTTCCAGGTTGTTGTGGCGATGGAGACCTCGATCAGCGTGTTGGGGAGCGCGCTCTCTAGCGGCTAGCTTGTGGCAATGGTGACCTATGTCATCCTGCACCCACATCTTCTTGTTCATCTTCATCGTCCCAGAGTTGGCATAGGTCAGCTGTCTTTTGGCACGGGCATCATCAAATATCCGCTGCCTTTCTTGACAATAACACCCCACATGTCCCGGTCGTCCACAGTGGAAACATACTGGTTTTTTGTTATCCTGGGTCCTCCAGACGTCAGTCTTCCTTGGTGCCCAAATAGGTTCCTCATGCGGCGTTGTAGGAACGTAACTTCACCTGGGTCTCGACTTTTTCACCATTTTATAGGGAAATGAAGGATGAGGGATTGGGTTCAAAGTTTGTTCCACGTCCTTCCTTCCTTATGACTTCTTGAAGCATCTCCGTTTTTTGCTTGCTGTGCTATCCAAGTGCCTTCTGAACTTCCTCTCTCACTATCTGATGAAGAACACTTTTGAAATCAGTTTCTTCCTCCATCACAGACATAGTACAATGTTTGGAAGCTGTTCAAACTTCTTGCATCTAATTCTTTTTCGATGCATTGTCTCGATATATTGGCACCATTTTATAAAGTAGTCTGCTATCGAAATCTCCTCAAGTTTTATAATATTTCTACTTTTAGCAATCATTTTACTGTTCAATATCGACCCAGTTCACTGTAAAACTGTTTGTTCACTTCAGGTAGGTACTCCATCATATTTTGGAGGTCTCTTGTTCTTCTCTGAACACAATCTTTTTGTGCCAGTGACCTCAATGAATCTGATCATTTTGAAATCTTCACTTTGCCACCAATCTTTCAACACCCTTATCATTCCCAGCTATCTGTGTCATCAAATGAAATAGTGGAAACTCCAAGTTGGAGTATTAATAATGTTAGAAAATATAGGTTGCTACTCACTGTAAAGTGACCCAATGAGTAGCAGATACACAACAAAAAGAATGGTACGGGTGTGGCAGTTTTAATATTTAAGACAGAAATTATTTTAACTTTCTATGTGCTAATAATCATATCAGCTGCTTGCTAAAAATCCATAGAATAACTATCTTTTGTCTGAACAACTTTAAATAATTGCTTATTGTGAGCTTTAGCTTTGGTAGTCATTACATCATGAGGAAAAAATACTTACTCATATTTTCTCACACTTTCTTTTAGAGTTACCGGTTTTTCTGTTACTTTCCTTTGCTGAATTATTCATATTGTTTTCATTATTCATTGTACCAGCAATGAAAACACACAAGAGACAGGCTAAAAATGCTAGGAGCAAGTGGAAATGTAAAGACTTTAGTGCAACGCAATTTGAAGTGTGTCGGAGTGGCCTGAGGATCGTTTTTCTAACTTGACAGGCCCATCTGCAAGCTCACTGGCATCTCACCGACTGCTCGAGGAGTCACTGATAGCAGACATTGCAAGGTATTGATCTTGTTGTCAAGTGTCACAGATACAGTATTTCTGTACACTTTAATCGGTGCATAGTGCCATAAGTGTTCCTGTTGATATCATGATCACTGTACGGGTAGTGGGAAGATGTGGATGGGAAAATCAGCTGAAGGTTTACTGTCCATATCGATTTCTTGTGTCTCTGTGTTCTCTCTGGTGGTCGCAGTGTGGTGCTAGTGTTGGAGGTGGCTGGTCTCCAGGTCTGTGAGGATGTCAGTAGAGCTGGAAGTGGTAATCAGTGCCATTACATAAAGAACCAACTTCAACAGTGCTGAACCTGGAAATGTGTGTCTGACATTGTACTGAGCTGGCTCTGAGGGCAATGGTGGAAGCCGCTAAGTGTGGACACTGCCGGTTGGCATGTTGTGCTAGCATGATGCGACTGGCATCCTTTGTTAACATTTTTCGTCCCCCGGTGGTTGGAATCCATCCTGGGATCACCCAAACAGTAAAATCCCAAACCTCTGGCCCCAACAAGTAACAGGGCTGATGATTGGCCTGTTGCAGGCATGTCGTACATCTCAAGAGATCCACAGGGTCTAGTGTCAGCAGCCATGCATCAGTTCTGCCAGAGTGCACCCCTATATTGGTGTGGTACTATAAGAGGCCTGGAGTTAGGTCAGGAACCCTGGCCTTGAATGCAGGTAACAGCATCTTCCAAATCTGCACATTAAAGTTGAGGATGAACCCTTCAGCTTCACTGCTGCGTGGAGCAGAACCATTGTCAGGTGTGTTACACTGTTCAGAGAGCAAAAATCCTGAAATGTACTGGATAAAACTTGAATGCCATTGTCTGAAACACTTTATTCTGGTGCCCATTCAATGGAGAATATTTTCTGCAAGGCATTTATTGAGCCCCTTGCTGTAGTGTTTTTATATTTGAACTACATATGGAAACTTTAAAAATGAGTCTATGATGATGAGTCACATCTCTCTGAGAAAGAGACCAGTGAAGTCCACACGGATGCATACCCGTGGGCTCTGTGGCATTGACCAGACATGAAGCCATTGCAGGGGTATTGACTGTGTTGTCGAGCGGGTCTCACATGATTGGGCTGACCACCCAGCTGTCATCATCATCTGATGTCAACATCAGTATGCCCTGGACTACCTGTGTTTCTGTGGTCAGACATGACAAATGATTTCATAACTTGTTTGAGGATAAGGTCCTCAGTTGCATCCTTCACAATTATGGATGCAGTGACAGGAAACTCTTGTAAGCGATTTTATAAGGTGTCATATCAGATGTGGGATCTCATTCCATAGGTAGTCTGGAGAGGGCATTGGTGGTAGCATGTTGTCAATTGGCCCATAGTGAACTGAATAACCACTGTTATAAATGTTATTGCTGTGAAAGAGGGTTTTTTGTTTAAGAAAAAGGGCATTTGGGCAGGGAAATCTACATCCACACTCCACAAACCACTGTGAAGTGCATAATAGAGGTTACTTCATATTGTAGCAGTTATCAGGGTTTCTTTGCATTTAATTCACTTATGGAGTTCAGGGAAAATGACTGTTTAGTTATAGTGCACACAGAGCCATTTAATCTAATCTTGTCCTCACAATCCATATGGGAGTGATGCACAGGGGACTGCAGTATATTTCTAGAGTTATCATTGAGAGGTGGTTTTTAAAACTTTGCAAGTAGGCTTTCTCAGGAGAGTTTTCATCCATCTTCAAGTGTTTGCCAGTACAGTTCCTTCAGCTTCTGAATCAACTAACACTGTGACAATTGAAACTGCCCTTCTCTGTATATGTGCAATATCCCTTATTAGTCCTATTTGGTACAGATCCCTCACACTTGAACAGTATCCTAAGATGGGCCACATGAGTGGTTTGCAAGCAATCTCCTGTATAGATGGACTACATTTCCCTAGTTTTCCATCAAGAAACCGAAGATTGCCACCTGCTATACCTATGTCCAAGCCTATGTGCTTGTTCCATTTCATATCCCTATTAAGTGTTGCTGATACTTGTATGAGTTGACCAATTCCAGTTGTGGTTCACAGATACTATAATCACAGGGTACTACATTTTTTTAAATTTTTTTTTTACATTTTGTGAAGTAATCAACTCTACATTTTGGAACATTTAAGGCAAGTTGCCAATCTTTGCACCACTTTGAAATCTTATCTAGATTTGACTGAATTTATGATCTTGTAGCATGCTGCAAGGGAAAAATAGGTTTGCAATGTGTCTTATAATTGAAATAAATGATTGTAGCTCCAACATAAGTTGCATTGAGAAGTGTCTGTTTTTTTAATTTCTTGATGGTGATTAGTTTCAGACACCTGTGTCCATTTTCAAACAATCCATGCTGTAAGTGTGACAAATACAGGTGATAGCCCATTTAGAGAAACAGCCCTCACAGTAATCAAGGTGATATATGGCCAACTTAATAACTGCAGATTGCTGTTGTTAAGTCAGCTGTATATCACTTTGATTACTGCAGGGGCAGTTTTTGTACATTGGCTATTGCCTCTATTTGTCACACTTACAGCAAGGATGGTTTGAAAATGGACACAGGTGTCTGAAACTAGTCACCATCAAGAAATAAGAAATAGACATTTCTCAATTTAACTCATGACAGAGCTACAACCATATATTTAAGTATGACTGAATATTAGTGCAGGTTTCTTCAGACAGTACTTCATTACAGATAGCTGCATCATCCACAAAAATTCTGGGGTTACTATTAATATTGTCTGCAAGGTCATTAATGTACTATGTGAACAGCAAGGGTTTCAACACACACCCCTGGCTCACACCTGAGATAACTGCTCCATCCTCTCCACAAAGAATCCTCAATCCAGTCATAAATTTTACTTGATAACTGATACTATCATACTTTTGATAATAAGTGTAGATGTGACACTGAGTCAACACTTTTTTCAAAATCCAGAAATACAGCTTCTACCTGACTGCCTTCATCTATGGCTTTCACAATGCCATGTGATAAAAGCGCAAGTTGGGCTTCACGTGATCATGTTTTCGGAATCCGTGCTGGTTGTCCTGGAGGTCATTCTGTTTGAGGTACCTCATTAAGTTTGAGCACAGTCTATGTTACAATTTTCTACACCTCTTGAATGTCAAGAGTGTATCATGGCTTCACAGCAAACGTACTCCGCGTGCAGACTGTGAGCGCAGGCCTGCAAGCAGCGAGTATTCTATCCCCTCCATCATCACAGAGCAGAGGGTGGAGAGCCCTGTGGAGATGTGTAAATGAGGAAATTGATCATGAGGGAAATGCTGGGAGAAATCTAGACTGTCTTCATATTCCATGTCACGAGCAGATGAATTGCATAAAGCTGCAGATCAGCACAAATTGGCTACTGGAAGCTTTTTTATTTCCCATTCAGTTGCGCTATAAAAATGTCATGTGACTAGGGCCTCCCATTGGGTAGACCATTCGCTGGGTGCAAGTCTTTCGACTTGACGCCACTTCGGTGACTTGCACGTCGATGAGGATGAAATGATGATGATTAGGACAACACAACACCCAGTCCCTGAGCAGAGAAAATCTCTGACCCAGCCGGGAATCGAACCCAGGCCCTTAGGATTGACATTCTGTTGCGCTGACCACTCAGCTACTGGGGGCGGACAGTTGCACTATGAATCATGTCTTTCTTTTTCTTCAAACATGACTCGTGCTCCTTCTGTAGACATATAAACTAATAAATTAGATGACAAACCTACATTTTCTACAACATTACTAAGAATGTCACATACAGTTTTGTGTCTACAATATCTGCACTGAGGAATATATAACAAACTCTTTACAAAGATTCTGCAAGCTCTGAACATCATTTGTTGTAACCCACATGAGTTGTATGATTGTAATGTTTGATAACAGCACCACACAAATCTTTTCTACCAGAAGTGGACATAAATGTTCAGCTGCTTCTGCCAGTATTCTTTTATTAACTGACCGTCCGTGAATGGTTGCAAGGACTTTGCTAAAAGTACTGCAATTTTTGCATCTCATCTGAACTGCACACTCACTTAATATTTCTTCCCCTTCTTCGGCCTCTTCAGAGAGCTTCCTTTTTAGTTTTAAAATCTCTTGTACAGGCTCAAGTCCTTCACATTTTCTGCTTCTGTAATCTTTGATATGGCAAGACAGGTAGTGTCTTCGTAAATTGGTGTTCCTGAAAGTAATCAGTGTCTTGCAGTACACCAAACATTTTCTGAATCCATATTTTCATGTAAAAAGATACAACTCCTCATAATGTGAACTGAAGTGTGAAGACAATGTTAGTGTTATCCAGTGCTGACTCATCACTGTTGTTATTAGGTGTCATTGCTGTCAAAACTGCCATCTCCTATTTCACAGTTGGTGCTACTCCTGTGTTGTCAAGTCCAAATGATGTGTGCACATTTCCCTCACACACCTCCATGCAGTTACTGCTCTGCTCATGAGCAAGAGTATGAGCAGTCAGGAGTGCTCATGCTCAAACTCAATGCCTTGTTAAGCCCTGATACAGATGGTAGTTTTGTCAACAACTTCTGGTAACCATGCAGATGGGTGTGATCTGTGCTTTCTTCCAACCGCTGGTCATTATTTTCCATTTGAGGGATCTATGCTGTATTATAGTTGAAACAGCAGCAAACTCAGATGCAAATTTGGTACAAACTCTGATAGGGATTCCATTGGACTAAGGAGTATTCTTAAATGTCAGCTGCTTCTCAGCAACAGTAACATTAATATCTATATTGCTCATCTTTTCAGTGATGAGAGAATTTCAATCCCTGTCATGTCCGTTAGTGTTTTACTTTGGAATCACTAACAGCATTCACATATTGTGAGAGCCCAAGAGCTTGTCTTTCATTAATGATCAGTTGTCTACGGCTGCAGTATCAGATAGGTTCCTAGGAGTCAATGCTGAGTTATCAAGTTGCACAATGGAGTTTAAGGAATATGATAAGTTATGAGGGGCCCTAACCACCACATCCTGAGTGGGTCTCGCTTAACTTTCTATTAATTCGCCTCATGGTGGGGAATGGTTCATGAACTATGAAAGGAAAAGCAAGGAGTACAATATATTGATGATTTATTTTATAACTGACATAACAAAAATTAAAGCAATGTAGCATTTGTTACAAATGTTTAACTGAAAACAAGTAGTACATTGGTGATTAAAATTAATTATTTTAACTAATTGTTGGCAAAGTTCTGAGTGGGATGCGAGTAGTAAACTGATCAGTCCAAGTGTCGATCATTGTTATCCTATTATGTAGTTCAACACCAAGTACCCAGAAATAAAACAAAGTTACTGATGGAGGGTTCCAGAATTTCACAAATTTACTGTGTTAATGTGCCAATTCTGTCCTACCATGCTGTTGCTGCACCGTGTTCCTACAATAGTCAAAGGTGACAGTCGCCAAACTAAAATAGCACCAGCTCAAAGGTGGCTGCAGCTAAAAGTCGATATATAGAAGGCAGTTTAAGATGAATCCATGTCAGTAGTCAGAAGGCACCCTCCGTCTCTCCTCAGAGACTAAATCCCCAGTGTAGTGTCCTCTCCAGAGCACCAAGCCTAAGTTTTCCTTTCTCTTTAGTATATGAAGCATAAGTGTCCCAAAAACACAACTCACCTCATTCTGGTGGCTGTTTACCACGCGTCTAAAGTTTTTCCGTGAACTGCTAAATTTACAGCCAACACTGGCCAATAGTATATTTTTTGCAATGGTTGCAAATCTCCCTTAAAAGGCTTCATAAAACTATTTCTCCAATTAATGGGCTTACCACCCCCTTCCATCTAAAAAGTGGAACACAGAACCTATGTCACAGGCCACTGTCCAATGAGTGCTACTGTCATTGCCACTGGTACATTTACACCACCTTGGGAAAACGAAAAGAAAAAAACTGTTCAACTTCTCTTGTTGTTGGCTTGGCAGGTCACCAGCTTCATGATGATAACCAATGGTAGGTGATGTTTTGGTACACTTTCTAAGGGTGTTATCTGTGGCTGGAGACTCTTCTTTTGCAAGCTTAGTGATGCTGACAATATTTGTACAAAGTCCCCACAGGGAAAGTTTTTCATGTCAGCCTGGGGGCATGTGCTATGGCCAGCAAGCTAAACTGAGAGACCTGTGGGTGTGTTGCGTATTAATACAGCAGCAGAGTTTTGGTAGTTTCTCTAAATCACCCCAGGAAAATGCCAGGACTGTTTCTTTGAAAGGGCAAGGCCAACTTCCTTCCACATCCTTCTCTAATCTAATGAGACTGATGACCTCACTGTCTGATTTCCTCCCCCAAACAACCCAACCCATCCCTGCTACCTACCTAGATGTAAGTGCACTCTCTGGTCTGAAAGGAAGCAACCTTCCCCGTCCCTCAGATCACATTCTCCCTCAAGTGTGCAGTCGCCCCCAATAGCCTGTTGTCCATGTCAGCAGACAATTACTTCAGCATACAGGAAATCAAATCAGATTGTAAAAAGCACAGAATATTAGTAATGCCATTGCAAGCACTGTCATAACCTTCATTCAAATTCCAATTGTGATTATAGAATCTCATTGTCATTAATTCATCCCATCATCTCATACACGAATCATGAATGAGTAGTGCCCAGCTGGAATGACTAGCCACCTCCCATCACCCCCCTCCCCCACACACACACCTCACAGTTCAAATTTTGTGCAAGGGATATCATACTCAAAACTTGGTCATGCGGCATCTTAAAAGCTAAATTTTGCAGCTCCTAACTTTCTCCAGATTCACTGGTAATAACGTCATACACATGAATGGTGGAAAAGAGGAGAAAGGGTGAAACATAATGTCCTTGCCAACCCACAAACACATATATACATGCAAATGATCTACTCATGTCATTGAGACCCACCCATAATGGAAGGGAAAATCTGGATTACAACATATTTATATATTCTACTGCCTCCAAGCAATTGGTGGTCTTAAGAATCATGACTCCTTCATCTGATCCATCAGATCAAATGTTGGTAACATATAAGACCCAGCCCAGCTTACTTACAGATTATCTTACATGTTCATCTTCATATTCATCACACCGATATATATCTAACTACACAGAAAATAGCACCAGTACAGAAATTACTCTAACTTAATCAAAATACAAAAATACAGCATTAAAACCAACATGCAGAAAATGAAATACAGCATCAGATCAGCACTTCGTTAGTGTCTGTGGTAATTTTAGAGACCAAAATTAAGCTAACAATATATATGCAATAACAAGGCATCATACTAAATGTTCCATATTTTGCACAGTCAAAAATAATAAAAACAATAAGTAAGCACTGTGTAAGTATTTGTAGTAAGAATAGTGCCTAAAAGGTAAGAGAGAAACATAAATACAAATGCAAGAACATATCATCATCCTCAATGTTTTACATTTTGTCCCAGCAAAAATTTAATCAACGCAGGGCCTACAGGATCATTCTGATTGGGGTAGGCTGTGGTGTAAACCTATATTGATAATCATATACTTCAAGTGTTTTATACTAATACATAAATGTTATCATAATCTGAATAAAAATACCTATGACATTTCTAATTACTAATTATGCCAATTTTGATATCATAATTTAAGTGTCTGTGCATCTTGGGTGAGGAATTAATGTAGATAAAATGTTGTTAATGATGGAGTAGTGAGATTTTGACACGCATAAACACAGTAAATACAATATGATTCAGGTCATATGTTTCATAGAAATTTGTAACCTCCCTATCAACAAATAGATCGTAATAATGTCTCTCTTCATGTAGTATGAGTTGCACTTATGTTTGTCACATAGTAGTTATACCATCTTCACTTTCACTCGTGAGTACTATCATTCGGCACTGGCACTCAAATTCATATGGAGGCAAAGTTTGAGAGCAGAGCAGGATCCCACCCCTCGTTATCAGCTGTGCTCCTCATAACTAGTCTTCTTGGGAGAATGGGCACGAGGGAGTCATTCTTTCTTGAAGGTCATGGCCCATCTACGAGCAGGTTTTCATCATCTCACATGACAGCAACATGGGAAGTGAGTATGTCATGGGTGGCAGTACGCATTCTGATTTTTTTTTTTTCTGCTCCTGAGTGGCCTTGTGAGGACTGGGATTTGGCAAGGTATTGTCCCTTGTGTAGTGCATCTGTATGTGGAGTCCATCTACATTCTGTGGTTTGGATGTGTACTGTGTAAACACTTGAAGGTGCATAATGGTTCACAGAAGATTTAAAGATGTGATAATAGCAAGAGTAGTGCTATCTGGTGTGGTATAACTACTTGTGTATACATGGGGCAGAATATGTGTTGCTGTTCAAAGCTGCATTTCAGGGCTGAAAGCAAGGGCTTACTTCTCACACAGAGAAAATTAACCATGGGTCTATATCCCATGGCACAGTGCTGCTATGAGTTGTAGCATGGTCAGTTCAGCATCCTCTGAAAAGGAATGGTATGTATTGTTCCCCTGCAGGGAAGCCTTAACATTGTACCATGCTGCCATGGTGTCAGCTTGTGATGCATGCCAACACTGTGTTTTGGTGTGTTCATTTGTTTGATCAGCTAAGCTGCCAATGTGGGCATGTCCTGCTCTGCTCCAAAGGGTATTCCACACTCGCTGTGTTGTAATGCGGACACCATTGATCCCTTTGAAGTGTGTGCTGGACAATGGGGCAGCTGACTGTCCAAATTCCTCTGCTCACAGCCACCCTCCTTTGAGGCCATTAGCTGGTCCCCAATTTGCCTCATGCCTGTTGCTGCCACTTCATCAATGTAATGTCAATTGCTCTTTCTCACCACCCCATATCTTCACAATACACACACTCTCTCTCTCTCTCTCTCTCTTTCTCTCTCTCTCTCTCTCTCTCTCTCTCTCTCTCTCTCTCTCTCTCTCTCTCTCTCTTTCTTTCCTCCTTTCTATTACATTATCCAAGCTTGACTTCCTCCTTTATGTGAAATTTAATAATTTATATCTTATGTATCTCCTTATAATTGAGCATATTTTTAGCAGTTTTAGATCAGCAGTTAGTATTGTTTTTAATGGTTAATAGAACATGCTGTTGTGGAGCCTGTCCTTTACATGCATGTAACCTGTTCTTCGTGCTCCCCACGTTAATTCTCCTACACATTTACATTCTAGTTAATTATTATCTAGCCCAAAAGAGAAGAGAAGATGCCATCATTTGTCACAAATTAACCCACATTTCCAAGCATGGACTTTCTCTTCTGTTTGTTATTTCCATACTTCCTCATCTTCTTTGTATCTTTTCATTCCTTTCATCATTCCACAATTCCCACGCTACCAGGGGTACCATGTATGCAGTTGTCCCCTTGTCATCATTGTCATTTCAGCATGACTGCTTTGTACCTGTGAACGTTTTACAAAGCAGAACAATAACATAATATAACCTCTTAATCAACAGTATTACATCTTGCCTTTATGTGGGTTAAATGCATAGATGATGTCTGCAGTCAGTTATTCTTGTTTTCCTTACATTCTTCCATAGTTGTTCGTGGAGTTGTAAACAGTGCATATGCTTTTTCAGTATTTATTAGCTTTCCATTCTCTCTTCACAGTGGGTGTTGCCACTGTCCATTTACCTTCATCATAATCAAGTTTATTCCCTTGTCAGATGTGCACTGACACATTGTACTAGTAGTCAACTATCATTTTGCCCTTCACCTTCTTGATTACTTTTAAGGTAAAACATTTGCTCTCTAATCTTCCACAAATGACACCGTCACCCCCTTTCTTCCACAATATATAAAAAAATATACCACATTCATTCTGCATGTAAGCCATCATATACAACTGCAGAAATTACGTCCCAATTCTTACACGGTGTGAGCATCTTCTATTCCCCTCAGGAGTGCTCAGTCTCTCTTTCGTTTACTAAGGCATCAAAACCAAATACAAGTTTTCTGGAAGTTATGTGCATTCCTGCATGCCCTAGTACTCCATATCCTTTCATAATGTACCTTCCTCCCCTCTTTTGGGTCTTATAGGGCTCCTTGCAAAACATATGCACTTGACTAATATTCATCATTCTTGTTAATGCAATCCCCACCCTCATCCTTTGATAGCCAAACAGATAATGTTTAATGTATCTCCTTCCAATTATGATATACAGCTCGGAGTGCCATGTAATTAAGAAGGCAGATCTGAGCAAGTTACAAGCATGCAAAATGAAGTTTCTGTGATCAGACATGTAGAAGGCTAGAAAAGATAAAATAAAAAGTGAAGACATAAGAGGAAAGATGCAAGTGGATATTTAAATGACCAAGAGACTGAGCACTGGATGGCTCAAATGGTTTAGACACATGAAGAAGATAAAGGATACCGATAACCACCTGCCAAAACAGCACTTGGATAGACAGATGCAGGGCAAAAGGCCTATAGGATGACCTGGAAGAAGATGCATGGATCAGATCAAGGAAGATCTAAAGACTACTGAAGAAACTTGGGAAATAATATCAAGACAAGAAGTATATGAAGATAGAGCAAAATGAAGGTAAATTGTTCATAAACATGGTGCCTGGCTCGCTGGAAGGGTACGACGACAACGACAATGGTGTTGTTGTTGTTGATGATGATGATGATGATGATGATATATCCCAATCTGCACATTGTAGTCTCATGTTGCCTTCTTCTTTTCACATGCCTACATTTACTCCCAATAATATATGTAAGTGTGGTGTCTGTTCTGTCAGACATGTCTAGCAGAACAGATGCCACATACACTAGTTGTGTGAGAAAAGAAATGAGACTGAGCTTAAAAAAATTCAAGAATAGTGTTTCCTTCAAAGTAGTTCCCTTTGGCGGCTATATGCCAGCAGAGTAGTTGTTCCCAGTCTTCGTAACAGTGCTGAAAGGCTTCAAATAATAGGGCATAACATGTCACTCACACTATTTTGAAGGTTTCCTAGAGTCCAAAATGAGGTGCTTTTAAGACGTTTTTCAATTTTGGTAAAAGAAAAAAAGGTCGCAAGGACTCGGATCACCTGAACAGGAAGAGGGAGAGGGGGGAGTGGGTGCCACGGAAGAACAGGACTGCCCATGTGACACATGGCATTGTCATGATGCAGCATCCACTTGTCTGAAATGTCAGGGTGTAGTCAATTCACCATTTTCCTGACCTTTCAAGGTCACCTTTGTAAGGCACTCGGTTGACAGTTTACCTGGGAGAAACAATTTTTTTGAGCACAGTACCCCTACTGCGGAAAAAGCAAATCGTCATTGTTTTGGCCTTTGATTTGCTCATGCAAGATATTTTCTTTTGAGGATATGTCTGAGTGTGCCACTCCTGACATTGTCACTTTATCTCGGGTTCATACTCAAAAATCCAGGCTTCATCACCTGTGATCACATGACTGAACAATTCGTGGTCACTGGCAATCCTACCAATAAAATCAACACACTCATTTCTTTGATTGCTCATCTGTTCATTTGTGAGATTTTTCGGCACCATTTTGGCACAGATGTATCGCTTGTGGAAAACTTCGGTCAAAATTTGATGTATTGCGAAAGTGTTTAAATTAAACAGGTCACCCATCATCCTTATTGTACGACCCGGGACAACCGGGAGATCGGGGAAAAACCCAGGAATTTTTTCATCCGGAAGAAAACCGGGAAAAACACGGGAATTTTTTAGAATTCCGTGAATTTTTTTGTTGTAGTTTTCTGTTAATTTTTTGTAATTTTGACTGTTAAGAAACAACACTCTAACAAAGGATATTACTGTATCCCGCTACTGCAGAATAATATTGCAGCGATAAAACATGAACTAGAGGAAAAAACGAAAATAAAACTTAAGTTGCTATGGAAAGAGTCATATACATCAAAACAAAGTGCTCATACAAGCGTCTGTCAACAGCAAAATGTGTCGAAGGCTTTAGGAAGACTGTGCAATGCTTCATAACAAAAAATTGCCTCCGATGAGCTTGACGTCAAAACTGCTTACATTTGATTTGTTTGAGGAGTTGCGAGCGGGCTCATGAGTATGCCAATTGCTGTCTGTTTATGTGGTTGACTGGGTTTGCGAATGACCAGCGAAATCCATAGATTCAGACTACCAGAGTGGAAATAAACGGCTAACAGGAATAATAGGTAAGAAAGATTACGTATTATCTTCTCGGTGTATCCAAGAAAATGGAATTTTGATATAAAATTTTTGGCCAGACCGCTACACTAGTAACGGCCAGTTCTACGGGCCCCGGTAACAGCCTAAGTTCTATTCTGGGAGTAAGCGGAAAACGCGTTGTACGAATTCGTAATAAAGCCTAACCGGAGAATAAACACGGGATAACTAAGCCGTTGATCCTGGCAGCGTTAGTGAAGTTAACCGGAGAATAAATTTTGACACTAGCAGGAATAGTTACAGAATTAATGATGACAAGACTTTGTTAGAACGAGGAAGAAGCAGAAACGGAGACATCACACAAATTATGGAAGAATATGGCGATTCCAAATTTACACTCCTGGAAATTGAAATAAGAACACCGTGAATTCATTGTCCCAGGAAGGGGAAACTTTATTGACACATTCCTGGGGTCAGATACATCACATGATCACACTGACAGAACCACAGGCACATAAACACAGGCAACAGAGCATGCACAATGTCGGCACTAGTACAGTGTATATCCACCTTTCGCAGCAATGCAGGCTGCTATTATCCCATGGAGACGATCGTAGAGATGCTGGATGTAGTCCTGTGGAACGGCTTGCCAGGCCATTTCCACCTGGCGCCTCAGTTGGACCAGCGTTCGTGCTGGACGTGCAGACCGCGTGAGACGACGCTTCAGCCAGTCCCAAACATGCTCAATGGGGGACAGATCCGGAGATCTTGCTGGCCAGGGTAGTTGACTTACACCTTCTAGAGCACGTTGGGTGGCACGGGATACATGCGGACGTGCATTGTCCTGTTGGAACAGCAAGTTCCCTTGCCGGTCTAGGAATGGTAGAACGATGGGTTCGGTGACGGTTTGGATGTACCGTGCACTATTCAGTGTCCCCTCGACGATCACCAGAGGTGTACGGCCAGTGTAGGAGATCGCTCCCCACACCATGATGCCGGGTGTTGGCCCTGTGTGCCTCGGTCGTATGCAGTCCTGATTGTGGCGCTCACCTGCACGGCGCCAAACACGCATACGACCATCATTGGCACCAAGGCAGAAGCGACTCTCATCGCAAGACGACACGTCTCCATTCGTCCCTCCATTCACGCCTGTCGCGACACCACTGGAGGCGGGCGGCACGATGTTGGGGCGTGAGCGGAAGACGGCCTAACGGTGTGCGGGACCGTAGCCCAGCTTCATGGAGACGTTTGCGAATGGTCCTCGCCGATACCCCAGGAGCAACAGTGTCCCTAATTTGCTGGGAAGTGGCTGTGCGGTCCCCTACGGCATTGCGTAGGATCCTACGGTCTTGGCGTGCATCCGTGCGTCGCTGCGGTCCGGTCCCAGGTCGACGGGCACGTGCACCTTCCGCCGACCACTGGCGACAACATCGATGTACTGTGGAGACCTCACGCCCCACGTGTTGAGCAATTCGGCGGTACGTCCACCCGGCCTCCCACATGCCCACTATACGCCCTCGCTCAAAGTCCGTCAACTGCACATACGGTTCACGTCCACACTGTCGCGTCATGCTACCAGTGTTAAAGACTGCGATGGCGCTCCGTATGCCACGGCAAACTGGCTGACACTGACGGCGACGGTGCACAAATGCTGCGCAACTAGCGCCATTCGACGGCCAACACCGCGGTTCCTGGTGTGTCCGCTGTGCCGTGCGTGTGATCATTGCTTGTACAGCCCTCTCGCAGTGTCCGGAGCAAGTATGGTGGGTCTGACACACCGGTGTCAATGTGTTCTTTTTTCCATTTCCAGGAGTGTATATAAAAATTTCGTACTACTGCTTTTCGGCCTCATGCTTGAGAAACTGGAGTGTTTGCATGAAATAAGCTATTTCCGAATATAAAGTTTTTTGCTTGTAGTAGGCCTAATGCATTTGATACATCATGACGTAGCATGTGAAAACTGCTGGATTTGGACGGGTTACTCCTGTAACTGAAATATCAGATCTGAAGATGGTTCTGAATGAACCGAAACCGGTCATATGAATAAAAATATTTGCAATCAAGACGGTTTTTAAGTAACATTATAATTTCACTGATTGCTGTTGTCCCAAAAGACATTATGTCTGTTTTTGCGAAAATATAAGTCCTTCTACTTGTTGTAGTTGCCCTTTCTACTTTGGTAATCACTGTTATTACAAATGCCTCATGGTTCTGTTGGGAATCCTCAGAGAGATCAGGTCTATATGTTGCTATTAGATCCAGTATACTTCCAATACGAGTGGGCTTCCACACTACCTGTTCTAGGTTCTTTTTAGGTAAGGTATTTAGCAAAGTTTCACAGGATATCTAGCCATGCCCACTACTCATAGAACTGTGTAATTTTCCCAATTGATTGCTGGATGACCAAACTCTCCTCCAGTGATGACGACCATATGATTGGAGAACTTTCATACTAGTGTATTGTATTGAATTGTATTGTATGGAACTGTGCACCTAGAAACGACGGAGAGCCTTCGTCCCTGCTGTAGTGTGCAGTGGTACACAACCCTACAACAGGCTACAGCAGTACACTCAGCCCAACGCCGCCCCACACAAAACCCACAGTTACTGTGCGGTTCGGTGCCCCAGTGTTCCCCCCCCCCCCCCCCCCCCATCCCCCAGGAACATCTCACACCAGACGAGTGTAACCCCAATGTTTCCGTGGTAGAGTAATTATGGTGTACGTATACTCGTACGTGGAGAAAGTGTTTGCGTAGCAATCGCTGACATGCTGCAACTGAGGCAGAATAAGGGGAACCAGCCCGCTGAGGCAGATGGAAAACTCCCTTAAAAACCATCCATAGACTGGCCAGCACACTGCACCTTGACACTAATCCGCCAGGTGGATTCGTGTTGGTGACCGTCACGCTGTCCTGCCTGGAAAGCAGCGCATTAGACCACACAGCTAACTGGGTGGGCCTTCATACTAGTGCATTTAGGTTTTCTCTGAAGTTTTTGGCTACATATGAAGCTGAATCAGGTCGTCGGTGAAAGGGTCTTATTATAAGTTTATGTCTATCCGTGGTACAGAGTTTTGCTCAGGCAGTCTCACATGCAGTTTCAATTTCTATCTCAGTGGATTTGAGTATCCTGTCTACTGTGAAAATTACACCACCTCCAGTTACAATTAGTCTATTCTTTTTATAAAAACTTAAATTTTCCCAAATGCTTCACTATGGTTAATTTTGGGAGTTTTCCAGTTTTCTGTACCTAATATGTTGTGAACTCCATAGCTTTTTATGAAAACTTCAAGTTCTGGCACTCTTTTGCAAATCTTGGCATGTAATCACTAGAATTTTAATACTCTCACCTTTAGAGAACAGTTCTTTGGAACTTACGTGGACATTTCCATATCTCCCACAGCTATTGTTATCTGAACTGGATGGCGAGTCACATAATCTAAAAAGTCGATGTGTGCACCTCGCACACAGTCAACAGTGAGTATCAACCTGTGATGTTTAATATTCTCCTGACCCATTTAGTGGGACCCTACATTTCTCAACCCTATGGCTCAAGTCAATAAAACCACATCCCAGTTTGTCATAGAAGCTTTGCAATCTTTGGTTTAGTCCTTTCACTCTACTCAAGGGGTTACGATCAGCTCTTGGGGATCATGTAGCAAATTATGGGCTTTGTGAAACTCAGTGTTTTAACGACCCCCTTTGTTACGCACATTGGATGACTATTAATTGTAATAAATCTTCATGGAATTAAAATATTGTTGGCCAGGTCTAGCGGTATTTTTAAAGAAAAATACTCATCTAGTTTTTGAGGATCTCCTTAAGTCCGTTTCTTCAATTTCTTCTGTCTGGAAACCAGGTTCTCTTGTATGTCTGGAGCCCTATAGGTTGACATATTTGTAGAATAATGTAGATGACAATACTGATTCCTACATAATTTTCATCTTTAATAGTCCTAGATGCTTTGCTGCCATAAAGTTAAATTGTTCACTCAGTGAAATACATCCCATTTATTCGCAGCTCCAGAAAACTTTACATTTCTCCTTCCTTCCTTCCCGCCATACACACATGCAAGCCAATCGCGCCCAGTTAACCTCTTTCCAAAGTACATCAGAAAAGATATAGTCATACTAAGATCGAAAATAGAACATTAAATCAAAATTAATTTACAGGAAACTACATTTACCCAACAGCACAATAGAACAATTATGATAACATATATTTAAATACACAAAAATATATATACTTTTGTAGTACAGTAATTTTATGAAATTTGTTTTTTAATCACAAGAGTTAATTGTGGTAGTACGACATATTATACAGTCGGAATTTTAAAAAATTCAAATAAAATGGAAAACAGGATAAACTCGTAAATTTCAGATTGTACATGGTCCAGACGGCCTATTGCACGTTACAGTGTCTTCTCATTCTTTTCTACTGGTTACTAGAATGATCCAAGTAGGACCCCAGAGGCCGGCCTGGTCTGGCCGAGCGATTCTAGGCACTTCAGTCTGAAACCGCGCGACAGCTACGACCGCAGGTTTGAATCCTGCCTCTTTCATGGATGTGTGTGATGTCCTTAGGTTAGTTAGGTTTAAGTAGTTCTAAGTTCTAGGGGACTGATGACCTCAGATGTTATGTCCCATAGTGCTCAGAGCCATTTGAACGATTTTTAGGATCCCAGAGATGGAAAAACAGGCATAATTTTTTCAAGCGTGCAACACAGTCTGCATTTGGTCACATCCTGTTCCCTCAGTGGCTGCTGGAATAGCCCCTTCAACATGTAGACTGAAGCTCCCATGCACACACATCTAATGCACCTGGTGTTCCTTTTCATCCGGTGCAGCCGTTTCCCTAAGGGGTACAATTATTCGCACTATGTTTGAACTTCCGATGAGCAGTACCCTTTTGCATCTGCCTTTTGCAGGACACAGCAGGTTTCCCAACATGTAAGGTGAGTCTCAATGGCTCAGTTTCGGTCTCAGCCAAAGATAGCAACTCGAACTTGTTAGATAGGGGACTATATAACACTTTGGTTTTCCCTGATGCCTGTCTCACCTGCCCAGGGCACATAGCCCTACCACTGACACACTGCTCAGATCCAAGAGGACCAGTGGTGATACAGCCCATATTTCCTGTAGAGGAGACAGGATCCACAGGAGAGTATTGTATTTGAATACTTACGGTATCTTTAGTGCACAATGCTTGGTAGCTGCCACAGTGCACTGATTCACAGCAGCTTACAACTGTTTGACAGTAATCAGGGAGATTTCCAGCTGTTTACGAGCGCCAGCTAGCTCATCCAGTGGATATTTCTAAATTTTCAGAACGCTTTCGACACCGTTTGTCCCAAGCAGCTTCAAATCAAACTGTGTACCTACGGAGTACCATTTCAGATATGCAACAGGATTCGTGATTTCCTGTTTGAAAGATCACAGATCATAGTAGTTGATGGAAGATCATCGAGGAATACAGAAGTTATGTCTGTCGTTCACTAAGGAAGCATTAAAATCCATCTGTGTTCTTAATCTACACAGCATGTAAGAAAATGACGTTTCAAAAAAATGGTTCTGAGCACTATGCGACTTAACTTCTGAGGTCATCAGTCGCCTAGAACTTAGAACTAATTAAACCTAACTAACCTAAGGACATCTCACACATCCATGCCCGAGGCAGGATTCGAACCTGCGACTGTAGCGGTCGCTCGGCTCCAGACTGTAACGCCCAGAACCGCACGGCCACTCAGGCCGGCTGACGTTACAATAATTTGGGAGATTGTAGAGAAGAAGTTCTGAACGTTCATTACCAGGAGCCTGTAGCCAGAAATGCGAGGTAAACTTTCTACAGCACTACACACTTCCTACACCTCTGGCAGGCTAAATGAAGTAACAGAATACTGTACTATGGAAAATTGACAGTAGAATACAAATACTGTAAACCAAATCTGCGGCTTCAGTACTGTAGAGTAAATGTTCAAACTAAGTGTGGGACATCAGTATAGTATAGGAAATGTTCACTGTGACGTTCATCAGATTCGTTACATTGATATCTGTGGGACATTAAATCCCGTCTTCCTTCATTCCTTCCGACTTTGTAACATAATGTGCAACAGCGAATCTTGTTTTGAAATAAATGATTGGAATTCCGCCGAAATTCCCATTAAGAAGTGTCCTATATTTATTGGTGGTGACTAGTTTCGAACATTATGTCCATTTTCAAACTGTCTTCATAATAATTAAAATACAGTCGAACACTCATACTTGAACATAGCCACAGCAGATAATCCAGAATGGCAATACAGAGAGTGCAATATACAATAGAGAACCTATGCTGAACAGTACAGAGAGCCTAACCTAATCTACCCTAACCTAACCTACTCTTAAATATTTTGTCTGTTTCTGTGTACGATTCCGCACTCTCCACTGATGGTAGCGAACGCTGCAAAGATGTTATCAATGGGGTCAAGCAGTATTCCTGCTGGTGTTGAGTACACGAGAGGCTTCTTATCAAGCCAGAGGAACAACTGAAGAGGGGTGCCTGGGGAGCGCGCAAGCCAAGAGACTGGTTGGTCATCCCCGTCCAGTTATTCTCTGCTTGAAGTTGTCTGTGAGACGTGCCCTGACCTGACGATCAAAGTGCGCTGGAGCACCATCGCCCTGCGACCACAAACTAGCGTGCAGTTGCAAGGAAACATCGTTCAGAATTTCGGGCAAGGCATTACCGAGAATGTTCGAATACTATACACTATTCAAGCGATCTGGTAAGATCTGTGGTCCAGTATTGGTGATCTCCAAGTATGCCAGCCCAAATATTCACTGAGATTCTCACCTGATAACTTCTAGTACAGGTGATGTGTGACTTTTCAACAGCCCAACTGTGGCTGTAAAATTTTTGTCACATTTCTTGCTAGAGGTTCGTTATATCAAAAAGTTCAAAATTTCATCGTATGTAATCACCAAAATTTTTAAAACTTCATTCCGTTACTCTCTGCATAAACTATTTGAGAAGTCAATTTGAGCAGCCCTCTTAGATTGTTTGCAGATGCTGCTGTCATTAACTCTCATCAGAAGTTAACAGCCAACTGCAAAATGATTTGGATGAGGTGTCTGTATGGAACGAAAAGAGGAAGTTGACCCTAAATAATGAAAAGTGTGAAGTCATCCGCATCAGTACTATAAGGGTCCGTTATGTTTCGGTCACGCAGTAAATCGCACAAATCGAGGGCTGTCAATTCAGCTACGTATTTAGGAATTAAAATTACAAACAACTTAAACTGAAACGATCACGTAGATAACGTTGTGTTTTAAGTCGAACCAACAAGTATCTAGTTGTTAGCTGCAACAGGAAGAAGGCGTGCTTTGTTCGTGCTGCACATTTTAGGGATTTTGACGATATAAAATCAGGCAGCACTGTTGCTCTTCGGCACGCCAGTGCAGAAGTGTGCACAGAATCAGCTAAGTGAAAAATCCGTACAATACTCACGTTTATTTATATATGAAAGCCGACTTCAGAATTTTCCTTTGTGTGAGACCACATGTACGAGATCCATGTGCCGATTTGAAGTTCTAGATGCGTAATCTTTCATTGATTGTATCAATGCCTGTTTCTATTGCGATATATTGTGAAATTTCGAACACTCGCGAGTGACGCGATAAGCTCGTACTGTTATCCTCAATTATTGTGCTCTTTTAAAATTTTTGAGAACAGTAGACTTGTCCTCGTTCAAAATAATCGTTCTCTAATTTCATCGTGCAATAACGTCGGAAATAAGTTAGTTTTGGAATTTTCGGACGCTTACAAAACATATTTTCGGAAGTTCCCGGTACGAGTATTTTAGATACGTAATTTATTTCGTAGTAAATCAGCGTTTGTGGTTCGCAGTTCTGCCAAAGGTTACAGCACCCCTGAATTTCATTGTATATCAACCGAAAGAAACGTGCGTCTTTGAGAATTGCCGGAAGCTACCATTGTCCTTAGCGTAATCTACGAGCATTTTTGTAGTAAATTGGCGTTTGTGATTTAGTTACTGTAACAGATTTTCTAGCTAACATATTGTGTTGCATCCAGTTTTCCCTTAAGAAGGAGTAGCCCTACATATTACCTGCATTTGTCGTAAATTAATTCTGTTTTTCTGTTTAATAAAAACTATAATTAACCTCAAAACGTTTCAAGAAAGTGGTAACTTTTAGCACAGGTTTTTACGTTGCCACAATAGAAATCTCGTTTTGTGTAATTGCTTCAATTCTTTTAGGGAATTAGCAACCTTTTAGCTCAACAAATTAAAAGATAATCAGCGGGCTTAATTTAAAGTCATTTGTTCACTGCCTTGTATACACTGTACTAGTCAAAATGCAGCCTCACCGTTATTGCTGTTCTCAAACACAGAATGAGCTGGTAGACGTTGTAAGCAGCTGGAAATCGCCCTGACTACTTTCAAACGTTTGGCAGTTGCTGCGAATCATTGTTCTGGAAGAGCCACCGAGAATCATGTACCTGTGATACTGGTAGAAGAGGTACCTCTCCTGTGAATCCTGTCCCCTCTGTCATTACTTGTCCACTTGGACTGCGAGTGGCGTGTCAGTAGGAGATCTAGGCATTCTGTACAGGGTGGATGACTCAGTGTGTTGTACTAACCCCCTAACCAACAAGATTGAGGTGCTGTCTTTCACTGAAACTGAGCCAGTGAGACTCACTTGGCCTCTTTGGGGGAAACCTGTTTCGTCCAGTGTCAAGAGGAGGCAAATGCAAAAGGGTAGTGGTCTATTAATCACTGACAGGTCAAACATACGGCATATGATGGTACCCTTAGGAAAATGGCGGCAAAAGACAGGAAAAGAAGCCACGTGTACTCGGAGTGAATGCCTCGGATCCTCATTCAATTCAGGCTATTCCAGAAACCATTAAGGGTGCAATAAGCTGCAGATTTTGGCGCACATTGGAACAGATTATGCCTGTTGTCGTGCTTCGAGGTCATACTTGGGTCATTCCAACGACTTACAGAGAAAGTAGAGAAGACCAGCCTTGCGCATGGAGTTACAGAGTTTCAATGAATATCACAATTTGCAGCAATGTCTCCAGAGCTAATTGTGGCCGTTTGGTTCTGAGTAGAGTGGAAGGGCTAAACCAGAGACTTTGAAAGTTCTGTAACAAGATAGGCTGCAATTTCATGGACTTGTGCTGTAGAATTGAGAACTGTAGGATCCCCCTAATTGGTCAAGTGTGCACCACACATCAGAAGCTGCTACTCAGGTACCTGACTGTGCGTGGAGTGCAAACAAGGGTTGTTTAAATTAGGCGACTCCCCATCCAATCTAGATAACGATAGCTGTAGGAAGCCCAGAAGTATCAGTGTAAGATCGAAAGAAATGCCTTCCACGGGTGAGAGTATTAAAATCCTAATGGTAAACTGACAAAGCATTCACAACAAAGTGGCAGAGTTTGAAGTGCTCATGAAAAGCAGTGAAGCTCACATAATACTGGGTACAGAAAGCTGGTTGAAATTTAGAATTGATAGCAGAGATTTTTGGTGAAAATTTGAGTGTATATCGAAAGGGTAGGCAAATGGGAAATGGAGGTGGTATATTTGTCACTCAAACCCACTGAGATAGAAATTGAAGCTGCATGTGAGATTGTTTGGGAAGGACTCAGTATCAGAGATGGACATAAGATGATCATTGGAACCTTCTATTGTCCAACAGACTCATCCCCTGATGTAGCCAAAAACTTTAGAAAAAACCTCGGTTCACTTGTATGTAAGTTCCCCAATTATACTGTAATCATTAGTGTAGACTTTAATGATCCAACAGTTAACTAGGAAAAGTACAGTTTCAATATTGTTGGGCTTGATAAGACATAATGTGAAACATTACTACAGGCCTTCTCTGAAAACTAACTAAGACAGATAGTTAGGGACTTCACTCATAATGGAACTATATTGGATCCAATGGTAACAAAGAGGCCTGACCTCTTTGATGATGTCCACATCAAAACTGGCATCAGTGACCATGAGGCGATTGTGGCAACAATGATTACCAAAGTATAGAGGATAACCAAAACAAGCAGAAAGATATATATATTCAGAAAACTACATAAAATATCAGTAGTGTTATATGTAAACGAGGAACTTGAAACTTTCAGCACAGGGCAGGAGCATGTAGAGGAATTATGGCTCAAGTTTAAAAGAATATGTATCCAGCTAAACAGCTCATAACGGGAGATAATGTATGTGGTATACAGTCACTATAAAGAAACTTCTAAAGAAACAGATTACTGCATAATAGGTGCAAAACAAAGAGTTGAACTATAGATAGAGATATGCTGAATTCCACGAAACTACCATCCGATATCATTGACATACGTTTGTTGTAGAATCCAAGAACATATTCTGAACTCAAATATAATGAGGTATCTTGAACAGAATGACCACTTCAATGCTAAACAGCATGAATTCCGAAAACATCGATCATGTGAAACCTAACTCACCCTTTTCACACATGACATACTGAAAGCTTTGGACCAAGGCTGTCAGATAGATGCAGTATTTCTTGATTTCCAGAAAGCATTTGACTTATTGTCAAAGTACGATTATATGGGGTATCAAGTGAAATTTGTGACTGGATTGAGGAGTTTTTGTAGGAAGGAGGCAGCAAGTTATCTTGGATGTCAGCTGTAGAAGTAACGTCAGGTATTCCCCAGGGTACTGTGGACCATTGATGTTTATGTTGTATGTTAATAACCTCGCAGATTGTATTAATAGTAACATCAGGCTTTTACAGATGATGCTATCTGAAAGAAGCTGCATAAATATTCAGTCAGATCTTGATAAGATTTCAAAAGATTGGTAACTTGCTTTATATATTCAGAAATGTAAAATTGTGCGCTTCATAAAACGAAAAAACGTAGTATGCTATGACTACAATATCATTGAGTCACTGTTGATGCGACGAACTCGTACAAATACCTGTGTGTAACACTTTGTAGGAATGATCACATAGGTTCAGTCAGGGGAAAAGCAGGTGGTAGACTCCGGTTTATTAGTAGAATACTGGGAAAGTGCAATCAGACTACAAGCGAGATTGCTTACAAACTGCTGATGCGACTAGTTCTAGAATATTGCTGAAGAGTGTGGGACCCTTACCATTAAGGACTGACAGGGAATATTGAACATATACAGAGAAGAGCAACACAAATGGCTACAAGTTTGTTTAATCCATGGGAAAGTGTCACAGAGATACTGAAGGAAATGAACTGGGAGACTCTTGAAAACACACGTAACCTATCCTGAGAACGTCTGTTAACAAAGGTTCAAGAACCACCTTTAAATGACGACTGTAGGAATATAATACAATCCCCTACGTATCGCTCACGTAGGGATCGTGAGGGTAAGATTAGAATAATTACTGCATGCACAGAGGCAGTCAAACAATCATTCTTCCTCTTCTTCGTACGTAAATGGAATGGGAATAAACTCTAATAACTGGTACAATGGTATGTAGGCTCTGCCATGCATCTCACGGTGGTTTGCAGATTATATAGATCTGCAACTGCGTTTTATTGACAGAACACTCAGAAGATGCAACAGGTCTACTAAAGAGACTGCTAAACTATACTTTTCCGTGGGAATATTGCCCCATGTATGTTATCCTTAGAAGATAGGTTTTATGAAGGTCATCGAAAAAATTCAAAGGAGGACAGCTCGTTTTGTATTATCGCAAATTGAGAAGAGAGTGGGTTAGAGTGGCTGTAATTGAAACAAAGTCGTTTTTCGTTGCGGCGAGATCCTTTCACAAAATTTAAGTCACCAACTTTCTCCTCCAAATGCGAAAATGTTTTGCTGAGGCCCACCTATATAGGGAGAAATGATCATCGCAATAAAGTGAGAGACATCAGAGCTTTTACGGAAAGTTTTCAGTGTTCGTTTTTCCCAGAAGCTGATAGAAAGTTGAACAGTAGAAAAATAGTCTGAACGTAGTTTGATGAACCCTCTTCTAGGCACTTAAGTATGAATCGCAGAACAGTCATGAAAATGTAAACAGTGAGAGTGGGGAATAAGAAGCTTAATAAGCTGGGCAGACAGAGAAGGATGAGAAGATGGACAGAGAGAGGGAAGAGAACAAAATGGAGTAATAGAAGATGCAAATAAATAAAAAATTACCTCAGGGAGCCCTTGGTTTCTGAGCTAGTAGCATGATAAAATTACTGCAGTACAAATCTAAAAAAAAAAAAACTAATGTTATAAAAGATGAGAATGGCCAACTACATATTGATAGTAGAAATATAGTATGCTGGAAGAAGTATCCTGAAGACTTTTACTGTGACAAGAAAGTGCTATAACTTACAGGCTATCTTGAACATGAGCAGATCATGCATGATGACTATGAAGGGCTAAGAACTTAGTCTAGCACTTCAGCAGCTGGACAAGAATGCAACAGGGTCAGATGACATACCAGCAGGAGGGTGATTGAGACAAGGTTGTGCACCATCCCTGTACGTATTCGAGTTAAGAAGGCAATATCCAAATTTAAACAAAAGACCAAAGGCATAAGATCAACGAACAAGAACCTGCAACATACGCTTTGAAGAGGACATTGCATTAACTGCAGATTTGGAGAAAGAACTGAGTAAAATGCTGCAACCTTTATCAGAAATCTTAAAGGAAGCGAAATCAAAACTAAGCATCTCAAAAATCAAAAGTGATAACTGTAAAAAAATCCGATGAAGAGAAACAAATCAACGTAATGATAGGTGATGAAGCCATACAACAATACAGTCAGTTCTGCTACTTAGGAAGCATTGTCATTCAAGGCAACTGTGCATCTTGGAAACCAGAAAAATAATTGCCTTCACTCAGTAACAAGAAATACTTCGGACAAGAAGACGGATAACTATTAAAGGTAAGAAAGAATTTAACAAAACATTTGTGTGGGATACTTTGTTATATAGTTGTGAAACATGGGTCCTAATGAAACAGGATGTACAATGCCTGGAAGCAATGGAAATGTGGATGTGCAGAAGGATGCCAAAAATAAGGTGGAAAGGGAGAAAGCCGAAAAAGCTAATAGTGCTACAAAAACCAAATGGCTCCTTGTGTGTTCCTGGCGATTTTAAATCAACTTCATGTACACAGTCAGAGACACATCTATCCCATGTCTAGGACAGAAGAGCTATCAGAGCGTGTCTCATCAGTCGACCTGATGGACCCTTCAAGCTAGTAATCCAGCATAAAGAATGACCACAAAACTAATTGGTTTGCTAAATACAGCTGGAACTTGTTGATAGTTCAGACAACTGCAAAATACTCTTTCTTTGCTGTAGAGTAGTTCATCTCAGACTTTGCAAGTGCTCTGGAAGCATAAGCTACGTCTTCTTAGCACCTTCGTGAATTTGTAGTAGAACTGCTCTTATTCCAAATCCAACAACATCACTGTAAAATCCTGCCTTGTCATTCTCGCCATATAATGCTAGTACTGGAGATCTTAGCACCTCCTTAAGGACAAGGAAAGACCTTTATTGCGCCTTGTTCCAGGCAAATTTGGTATTTCTCTGCAGTAGTTCCTGCAAGGAATGTCTCTCGCTATAGAAGTCATTTATGCACTGTCTATAGTACAAGTACATTTCAAGAAAATTCTCGCATTAATTCTTGGGCAGTGAAGAGCCAGTCTGAAAACATGTCAGTATTGGGCGATTTCATCTCAAATCATACAGGTCAAGAGCGAATGTGTCACATTACTATTTCAAAATTCGCCGGAAAAATGGATGTCGAAGTTCCACATGATACCTCTCCAAAACTACAGTATTTTGATGATTTGTTAAAACGCTACAGACCTCTCTAAATGAGAGTATTTGTGAAAATGTCGTAACGAAAGGGAAAATTGAGAAATCGCAATAAAGAAACGAAAAGTGATAGAGATCTGAATTTATTTACAATGAATAGTTTGTTTCCAACACTATGAGACGCAATTAATACATACACAGTTCTGAACTTTCTTTCTTTTTTGTGAAAAAATAAACCATGAAAACTTGTAACTTTTTGCGAATTTCAAAATTATATTTTTGGAATATGAATAGTACAGGATGCTAATCGTCTTGAGAAATGATAAGTGGAAGGACTGGAAACTGTCAGCTGTGACATTACTGCATGAAATTCTTTAACTTTCAAAATATTTGTACATAAAGATGAACGAATCTGATATTTTCTGATTATTTACAAATTATTCTCCAGAACCACCATCCTAAATGTTCTAGAAATTCTATGCTACGTTAGTTGGTCATTGTACTTAGGGAGTGTACAATCAGAGTGGGCAATATGTGTCTGTAGAAAATGTGAGAAATTTTCTAGGTAGACCTAGCTCTGCTCTCAAGGTCAAAAAATGATGGATACTTAAATATTTAAATTGATCGCTGATTCTCTGTAAATGTCATGCAAAACCGGTATTTATGAATCAAAATAATAACTTTAAAACATTATAAGTGAGTGAGAAAACCGTTCATAATTTTGTTCAAAAATTTTATAACAAAAATGAGATACATAGAATATTTATACCCATTTTTCTTTTTATGAGATTATCCATGAATTATTATTAGCTTCTGCCATGGGTTTACTTCTTCATGACTTTCCATGAATTAAAATTGCCTACAATGTAACAATCAACACTGCACTGTTGAAGAGATTTCATTTGTTTTTTTCCATCTTCTTCTCATTGAACTTTTATAGCTGAGCTGAATTTGCACATAGACAAGGAGATCCCACAAGATCAGTACTTAGATAATGGGAACTGTACACTGATATTTTGATGACAGCCATTTGAAAGCATTAGCAGGACCATGAGGTATCATAAGGGAGACAGTTACATCTTGCAGCTCATGAGACACTTATTATCGGTCCCACCCACCACTGAATGTCAACACACAAGAAATGAAGTGGCTGACTACGAAGTCTTCTAATGTATACTGTGGTCTCTGCATTTCATGGAGAACTGTTCTGGCAATTTATGCGCCACTCTGGGATGCAACCCAGTAGTGACTATATTGAATTCCTACCACAGGCTTCATAGCAGACCACTCTTCTCTCTTTTTTAAATGAAATTTCCTTAATGTTCTTCATTAAATATTACGAGTTTTATGTTTGTTACTAATATTGAATCTTGTTGAAAGATGTTTGCAGAGGCCTCCTACCCAATCACATGCAGTTTTTCCATGACCTGTTGTGAAAATATCCATTTTTTTGTCTTAATTCCTGTACCGCAGTGTCGACTCAGCTCATAAACCTGAAAGCAGTTTTTAAAATGAGATTCTGCACCAACAGTTGCATACACATACTTAGGAAATGCGTGGCCTCTAGATGATATGTCATCAATTATCATGCTGACAATGTAATATTCATGTCCACTGTCACGAATGAGATCATCACTGACAATAGCAAAACAGTGTGATGTTCCAATGAAGTGAGCAAAACATGTGAATATTGATACCTGTGATGTGTGCCAGTGGTAACTTTGAATTTCGTTCTGCAAAGGAACAGACCAGTTCTCAGAAAAGCCGAATTGAAGAACTGATGTATCAGTGTTCTGAGATGTGGCTGAGTTTACTTCTGCTATGGCGTGTCTCTATATCCTCTGGATATTATGGTGAGCTATTCCTTTCATGACCCAATGCCTAACCTCTGTAACAAATTTCTCTGGCTCTACTTTCTTCTTCACCAATTCCCCTCCCTCCCACAATGCATAGGTTATGTCATTGTCAGTTTTCTGAAGGTGTAATGCTTCAACAGTCATCACTTCAGCACCAGGACACATTACACACTCCTACAGCCAACATTTATCTTGCGGCTCTTGACATGTACCCAAAAGCATCAGGTCAGTCTTATGTACTTCTTTCCTGTGACACAGTTTATGGAGAAGAAAACAAGTTTCAGTTTAGTGCAGTAAATAAATGTGCATGCTTCCTTCACTTGCTGGCATTTTACCCATTTTGGTCGTCGGGTGTAGAATTTTGTGAGATTAATTTTTATATTCGGGTTTTCCTTTTTCATTGGGAGATATGGTTCTCTTATTGATCTTGTTATGTATCTTTTTACCTTTTTAAATTTTTCACCATTTTCACTAACAGAGATAATGTCAGCCTGGTTACGACTTTGCCTGGTGCAGTCTCTGTTATCACATAGGTAATATTCCAGAGCAACAGTAAGTACATCATCTTACGACGGATGCCCACGGTAAGAATCTGGGCATGCCCAAATACCTTTCGTATTCTTTATTTTACGAGCTTCTGAAATCAAATAATGTGAGGAAGCGAGTAAGTTATGTATTTCTGTATCTGCTGCTTAGAGTAGCTACCTGGTATCAATGCAGGTGGCTGCTGAGATAGCAGTAGGCCTATTTAGGTTTTGAAACCACACATCACGTTACGTGCACATATTAGTATCTTCAGGTTCTGCATCAAGTGTGTCTACATTATACACTTCACAAAGTTTTGAAGATGTTGCTTGTGTAAAACTTGTTTCTATTTCTTCGACTTTCCTCTTTACATCCTGCTTTCTTCTTGTTCTTCTTTCCTTTCCTGGACGTTTAAGAGGTATATAGTAGGGACTACAGCAGAAATGCTAACATTCAATGGATCAACAACTTCACACCCAGGTATATAAACGTCTGCACTGTCTTCTTGAGTTTCACATTCGGGTGATGGTGATCGTTGACGTGGGTTGTCGCTAAATTTCTTCTTGTAGCGAGTGTAGCAATTCCTGTACAATAGATGTGATGCTATTACCTTTACTTGAGCACCAAGACATTTGTGCAATACCTCTGACAGATTTCCAACGACTTTGAAGTGTTTTTCACTTTTTTAAAACACCACCTTCTTGTGTCTGTTTCATAGTCCACACAGCTCACCCTTTCACTACTGTATTTCCTCACTGACGTTGCATCTAGCAAAAAGGTTAAACCAAACACAAAACACGACGCAGAATGGCTTTTGTGCAAGTTCTCGCTCGTTTGTTACAAACAGAAGAGCGCTGGAAACAGTGTAACCAACATGCATGTGTTACACTAGAAATTCAGTGATGCGAAATATGCACAATCTTGAAGAATTTTTAACACTTTGCACAGAAAAATATTGCCCACTGTGTTTGCACTGGCTGCTAACATATTAACCAAAGAATATTTTGTGTGATTCTCAAAAGTTTTCGGCAGGGGATTTTGAGTAAATAAATCGTAAAAACTCGTAAAAAATTCCATTTTATACATTTTAGTAATAAATATTTACATAACACAGATATCTGGAGCAGAGAAGACACTGTTTATAATTGCATCACTAGTATCCAGTAGTATGATGGTAAAGGTAGCGTTCAGTGACATTCCAAATTAGAAACAAATTAAGTGGAAAAATTAACTTAAATTTCGTATTTTCATCTTAAATTTAGAAGTTAAAGGAAGCTCATAAGTGTGCAGGTGTCAACTAAATTTCAACTCACTAAGAGGGAGCTTCAATGCAAAACATCTGCCAGGTCTCCAGTACTTTTGGTTTCTTAGTTATATTATTTTTGTTCTCTACTGTTTTAAGAGTCATTTACAAAATACACATTTTTCGAAGGGCTGTAACATTTAGAAAAATCAAGATAAAACGAAAATACTTTATTTCGTAACACTTACGATATAGAGCTCTAATTTACAGGGTGTCTCATTTATCTTGAGCACCCTAAATAACTGATTTTTCAGATGCAAATTAAAAAATGTTTCAAGCAAATGTTCTTTAGTCATCAGGAGAACATCAATCAGCATGATTGCCTTCGTTGTAGCTTTGTTTTTTACAAAGATATTAACAGAGGTATGACTTTTTAAATGGCACCCTGTATTTTTTATTCGGTAATTCATTCCCTCTCCTAAAAACCTATTCAAAAATGTATCACAGTGTACCATTCACCGAAACACAACGTTATTAATTACATAACACAAAACTGACTTTGAGCCAGGGATCAAAAAGTCATCCAATTGGTGGAGTTGTCAGAAAACAAATGAAAACCAAGAAAAACATAACACAAAGTTGACTTTCACTCTCCTGTACCAGGAGCACCACTTTCAAAGGTACTCAAAGTGGTGACCCTGGACACTGATACACTGGTACACTCGTTGAATGAAAGAATTGTTCACTGGTTCCAGTGTTACCTGCTAAAGAGAATTACAAGCAAGCACGATACGTTCCTGCATGTCCTCTGGAGTTGTTGGAATATTACGATAGACAACGTCTTTAATGCATCCCCAAAGAAAAAAGTCCAGAGGATTTAAATGAAGAGGCCTAGCAGCCCAAGTAACTGTTCCTCTTCGACCAATACGTCTAGCAGGATACCTTCAGTGCAGAACAAGATGTGATGGCTAGGCATTACGTGCTGGACATCGATCGTGTTGACATCACATAAGCATTTTGGTTCTTAGCGACACTTCATCCAGAAGAGGAGGAAGAATTCGTCTGAGGAAGTTGGCATACGCTGTGCCGTTTACATTACTGTTGATGAAATAAGAGCCAACACTTGTAGTATCAAGCATCGCACACCAGACGTTAACTCTCCATTGACGCTGATGTTCCACCTGTCTAAGTCATTGTGTGTTGCCGCTGAACTAATAATGCATGTTCCTTGTATTTACCTGTCCTTTGTTTGAGAAGGAACATTCATCGGTAAATAGAACACTGGAGAAGAAGTTCTGGTTGGCGAGGATCTGCTGCTGTGCCCACTGACAGAACTGTACACGATTCTGGAAATCATTCCCTTGCAATTCTTGATGTAGGTGTACAGGATAAGTATGGAACCGGTGACGTGTAAGAATACGATGTACACTGGTTTTAGGAATGCCAGTCTCGTGTTCCAGCTGTCGTGTGCTCACATGTGGATTCATAGCAACGGAAGCGAGAACAGTAACTTCGGCGGCTTCGTCTGTACGAGTGCTACGACGATTGCATTGTCGCAGGTTGAAACTTCCCGTTTCATGAAGCGTCGCAACAAGACGAGAAAACATCCATCGGGATGTGGGTTCTTGTCAGGATATTGCTCTCTGTACAGTTCCGCTGCCTGCATAGCATTTCGCCCACCTTCAGCAACAACAAGAAGAAAAGAAACGTAATGTCGATGCAGTTTGTAGGAAGGAGAGCCTTTACTGTATGTCTACTCTACACAACAGTACTAAAAAAGACTAAACTAAATGTACCCATACATAAGAAAACAGTATTGCAATTACTGTTCTGCTAACTTACATTAGAATTTATATCTTCCCTTCTTTGGTGTACATTGTATTCACACAATAATTCCCTTACATGGTATGCGACAGTAAGAGGAAAACGAGAAAATTTTGACATGGAAGCGCGGGGAATTAGGCTGACAGTGATTTTTTTCGTTGTGGCAGCATCCTACTGCATGTCTATTGGGTAATAGTAATACACACGAGTTGACTGCTGGCTTTGATGTTTTCCTGGAAAAACAGACAGCCAACTGCCTTAATCTTACTTGAATCTGCGTTAAAGAATGACTCAGGGTTGATGGCGTGATCAGTTGAGATGGAGTTGTAATGAGGTACGACTTAATTGTAGACTAATGATGCATTCTAGAGAGGAAGATGTTGCTGCAGGTCATTTGACCTTGTTTCCGATGTTCTGCCAGGATGCATCAGTTGTGTGACAGCCTGCGTTCAACTTGTATACAGCCATGGGTTCTATGTGTGACTTAGAGCAGTGTCTACTTGCGATCGTTAGCAGCAAAGCTATCGGTCATCATAGCACTTCCATCTCGTGTGTGATGAAACATGACCATCCTGTTTCGACACATTCCTCTAAACAAACGAAGATTTACGCAATGTACTCCATTCACCTGTCGCATCTTGGATATAAAATCGAGACTTCAGTTTCATAACTAAAATTATTCTAAGTTAGCTACAGGTGTTTGTGAGGCGCTGCAATCCCCGTGTATACAGGGTGTTACAAAAAGATACGGCCAAACTTTCAGGAATCATTCCTCACACACAAATAAAGAAAAGATGTTATGTGGACATGTGTCCGGAAACGCTTAATTTCCATATTAAAGATCATTTTAGTTTAGTCATTATGTACTGTACTTCCTCGATTCACCGCCAGTTGGCCCAATTGAAGGAAGGTAATGTTGACTTCGGTGCTTGTGTTGACTTGCGACTCATTGCTCTACAGTACTATCATCAAGCACATCAGTACGTAGCATCAACAGGTTAATGTTCATCACGAACGTGGTTTTGCAGTCGGTGCAATGTTTACAAATGCGGAGTTGGCAGATGCCCATTTGATGTATGGATTAGCACGGGGCAATAGCCGTGGCGCGGTACGTTTGTATCGGGACAGATTTCCAGAACGAAGGTGTCCCGACACGAAGACGTTCGAAGCAATTGATCGGCGTCGTAGGGAGCACGGAACATTCCAGCCTATGACTCGCGACTGGGGAAGACCTAGAACGACGAGGACACCTGCAATGGACGAGGCAATTCTTCGTGCAGTTGACGATAACCGTAATGTCAGCGTCAGAGAAATTGCTGCTGTACAAGGTAACGTTGACCACGTCACTGTATGGAGAGTGCTACGTGAGAACCAGTTGTTTCCGTACCATGTACAGCGTGTGCAGGCACTATGAGCAGCTGATTGGCCTCCACGGGTACACTTCTGCGAGTGGTTCATCCAACAATGTGGCAATCCTCATTTCAGTGCAAATATTCTCTTTACGGATGAGGCTTCATTCCAACGTGATCAAATTGTAAATTTTCACAATCAAAATGTGTGGGCTGACGAGAATCCGCACGCAATTGTGCAAACACGTCATCAGCACAGATTTTCTGTGAACGTTTGGGTAGGCATTGTTGGTGATGTTTTGATTGGGCCCCATGTTCTTCCACCTACGCTCAATGGAGCACGTTATCGTGATTTCATACAGGATACTCTACCTGTGCTGCTAGAACATGTGCCTTTACAAGTACGACACAACATGTGGTTCATTCACGATGGAGCTCCTGCACATTTCAGTCAAAGTGTTCGTACGCTTCTCAACAACAGACTCGGTGACCGATGGGTTGGTAGAGGCGGACCAATTCCATGGCCTCCACGCTCTCCTGACCTCAACCCTCTTGACTTTCATTTATGGGGGCATTTGAAAGCTCTTGTCTACGCAACCCCGGTACCAAATGTAGAGACTCATCGTGCTCGTATTGTGGACGCCATTCTCCAGGGCTGCATCAGCGCATCAGGGATTCCATGCGACGGAGGGTGGATGCATGTATCCTCGCTAACGGAGGACATTTTGAACATTTCCTGTAACAAAATGTTTGAAGTCACGCTGGTAAGTTCTCTTGATGTGTGTTTCCATTCCATGATTAATGTGATTTAAAGAGAAGTAATAAAATGAGCTCTAACATGGAAAGTAAGCGTTTCCAGACACATGTCCACATAACAAATTTTCTTTCTTTGTGTGTGTGAGGAATGTTTCCTGAAAGTTTGGCCGTACCTTTTTGTAACACCCTGTACATCTGCTTGGCAGATGTCCTGTTTACAGACTTAGTGGCCGTATGACGTGTTATTTCACAATTGAAAAACCTCTGCTATGCTTTTATCTGTTTACTTGTAGGCGGTGTTTTCCGTTAATAATGATCATTTTCTATAGGACTGATGCGAGCATAGTGTAGTTTCTGAACCATGATCGTATGTGAAAAGAGGACGCTATACACCTCGGGAAGGCTATATTGTGCATGTATCAGACAGAATCGATGTTTTAAGGAAGTAATTTTTTATTTTACAGTTTGTCACTACAGTTTATCGTACAGAAATCTGCAAGAAGGATGTATGTCGTGTGCTGGAAATATATTTCTTAAACTCCATCCGAACAGGTCATAAAGGCCCAACTGTTTGGACCGGCTGCTGTGTAACCCGCAGCCCACAGGCGTCGCTGGATGTCGATATGAAGGGGCATGGGGTCAGCATGCTGCTTCCCGGCCGTATGTCAGTATGAGACTGCAGCCGCTACATCTCAATCAAGTAGCTCCTCAGTTTGCCTCAGAAGGGCTGTGCGCACCCTACTTGCCAACAGTGCTCCACCATCCAAGTGCTAGCCCTGCCCGACAGCGCTTAACTTCGGTGATATGAGGAGAAATGGTGTTCCCACTACGGCAAGGCCGCTGGCATGGAAATATATTTCTTACACTGGAATTTTAACAGCATTGCATTCTGCATGTCTAATAGGTCAGAAACTGCAACGATCTAACATTATAGCCTGTTTTAAGTGCAAAACAGTGTAGCCCTAGGGGTGCATGTAATTATATTCTCTCTTACCAATACCTTCTTGGTACTGATCCTAGACACTAGAACAATACTTTAGAACTGACAGCTCAGTTGATTTATGTAAAATGCTTAGAACTCCGTTCATATATATATTCGCGAATTAACAATGAAGGGACATACAGCACAGTCATCTATCCACATTCGCCATGGTACTCTCAAAGTAGAGGAGGGGTGAATGAGACGAGATACTGCCAGAAGTAAAGCTGTGAGTATCGGGCGTGAGTCGTGCTTCGGTGGCTCAGATGATAGAGCACTTGATCGCGAAAGGCAAAGGTCCCGAGTTCGAGTCTCGGTCGGTCACACAGTTTTAATCTGCGAGGAAGTTTCATTTAGAGGAGGGGTGGTTTAGCAAAGATACTGAAACTGGGAAGCATACTGTCGCATCATTGGTCGGTGTTGAAATTACGGTAAATTTACTAAAATTGTTCACACTCTTAACTGTGATGCTTATCATTATAGTACATAAACAGTAGCTTTCCTGTCCCATCCGTTCACTGGTACACAGTTGATTACCACATAATGACTGACTGATATCGCTTGTTTGATATGGTGAAAGTGTTGGAGGATGGACAACACCTTCCGTGAATGGCTAGCACTGAAATAGCGATCGTATGTACGACTGCTGTATGAGTAATCAATCGAAATGGAACACGGAGCCATCAGTTATCCTGTCACTGTGACAGATGAGTTTAAATGTAGAGGCCATAAATCATCTTCAGACAGCAGTTTGGAAACGTTCCACAAGGCCGCAAAACTCTTCCAGTTTCCTTATATTGGGGCTGACTTTTATTTCAATCATTCAGTGTGTGTGTGTGTGTGTGTGTGTGTGTGTGTGTGCTTTGTGGTAGCAGCAGGAACAAAATGATTTACAACGTACGAAGTCTAGTTTTCTGTGAGAAGCAATGGAGGGAACAGCCCTCGAAGTCATGGCAGAAAAAAACAAAATGTACGGCAGTGTACAAAGTGTGTTACAGCAGAGAAAAAACAATGCCTCAAATACAGGATCACAGGGAGTCTCACTTGCAAATGATAATCTGTGTTATATTGTCCTCCTCCTACAGGATGCGTGGTGACACTTTACAGTGGTCTGTGCAATGGATTAATACCTGTGTATTTAATAGGATCACCACATATGCTCGATGCCATTTGTATTTGTTTTCGGCCCGCAGCTCGTGGTCGTGTGGTAGCGTTCTCGCTTCCCACGCTGGGGTTCCCGGGTTCGATTCCCGGCGGGGTCAGGGATTTTCTCTGTCTCGTGATGGCTGGGTGTTGTGTGATGTCCTTAGGTTAGTTAGGTTTAAGTAGTTCTGAGGGACTGATGACCTAAGATGTTAAGTCCCATAGTGCTCAGAGCCATTTGAACAATTTTTTTGTATTTGTTTTCAATATATATATATATATATATATATATGCTGTCAAAACCTTATGAAATTGTCTATTGGATGAAGTTAGCGGAGCTTTTATAATTCGTATTTTTTCTCTGTTGGATGGTAAAGAATAACGATGGTAGAATGTTGGGGTGATTGATGTGAGTTGACCCTGAGGGATGCGGATTTGCTTCAGACTGCAACACCTGTATGATGTTGGGTCTTCCTAATTTTACCAATAAGAAACACCACAGTAACTGTTGGTACTGTCTTTTATACTACCTCATAGTGCAAGAGCGGCCTTCGCTTGGCGCTGACCTCACACATCGTCCACTGTTGGCACAACTATGACAACATGTTTCCATTTCCACGGAATGGCCAAAACACAGTCCTGTCGCACTAATTCAGCTTAACCCGTTTCTACACGGGTCGCAGAATGTGGTAGATACAGCTCTCTCCGACTTCTGCTCAGTTCCAACTTAAATTGGAACCATCACATGCGCAAAGCTGCAGGGATGGCAGGGCAGTGTCTGAGAAGCCATTGGAAGATGCATAAAGACTGTCTAAAACCATATCGGAATTTTACTGTAGCAGACAGGTTCGAAAAAGGTGACTTTCTTCGAGATATGAGTGTGTCACGAATATGAGTCACTAGTGGCTGTAATCATTAAAAGAGTTCTCCATAGGATCATACGCAGGTACATCTTTGAATGGAAAGACTTGAATCCAATTCGTAGATAGCATTTCAACCAGAAAGCATAACACTAGAAATCTGAAAAGGCTGTGTTCATTTCTTATGACCTGAATCAGCACACCATATACTGTACGTGATCATTCTCATTCAGCCATTGCTTATAATCCAGTGCATGTCACAGAACCTCTGACGTGGAATCGAGACAGAATGCGTTAATAATACTGGAGAAATATCTAGCGGTGTCAGGAGGCAGTTGCAAATACCGGCTTCATACGACGTTCCTTAGCCAAATCACTTTCTAAATTCTGTAATTTTATTACGAGCTTACACCATCGGCGACGTGTAATCGCACTTTCTGTCTGTTAATACACTCTCCAGCGATCACCAGCTATATTCAGTGTCATAGTATTTGTGCGGAAAAACCATTTCATTCGGAGGTAATGCCATACCTTGATTTATAAGGCTTGTATAGTTTTTAACATGGATATCGTTAGCCATAATTGTGAGAACCTATAGAACTAAGACCGATTGTGACATGAACATAATATTGCTATCGTGTTTTTAACATCTGGCAGCTTGAAAGACGATTACGATTCTATTTCCAGTATACAGTGGTACCACTCGCAAGAACAAATTATGAGACACATTCACCCATCGCTGATTTTTACTAAGTACTGCTTCATATCGCCAACATTCAGTTATTAGCGAAGTATTATAGTTAGTAGTAGTGGATGCAACATAGATTGGCCTTGAGCATCAGGCTTATAAAGTATGTGTATGTGGTCCGTCATGTGCAAAGAAAATGGATATGTGCTATCATACCAATAGGTAGCGATTTGATGTGGAAAACTGCGATAGCTGCAAACAGAATGAAAGATTTTTTTTACTTGAAAAAATTATGTCAAGTCATAAGAATGGTACAGATATTTCTATTTCCAGAGCCCCAGTCGTTGCGAGGGGGGAATTTCCAATACTTTGCTCATTGTCGAATGTTGTACGATTGAGGCTGCAATCGTAACATTTAATTGTAAGTACAGCGATCAAATATATATGTGGCCGATTTCCTAGGACGATTCTGTCTGGAGGTGTGTGGCGCTTGCACAGCGGTGGCCTGTGTGTGGCGGTAACTACTCATGTTTCTGGCTTACGGCAGGAGCTATCTGAATGGAAAGGCTGGTAGATGTACAGGAATGTAGCTGATCTAACCATGTCGCGCTCTAGGTGGCTGAATAGCGAACTAATACTCAGTATGTGTTGGGACAGCCTTCGTGATCACGTGTGTTTTCCATGGAAATTTGCGAAGATTCAATATGGACGTGTGTTTGTGCTGGAGCATAATTCCCTCCCATGTATACTGTCCAGTTGACTGCTTCTGCACATTTCCCGTCTCTATTTGGTTGAGGGGACATCGATTGTGGTGTGTGTTGTGTGCATCTAGCGGGTAAAAGACGGTAAAAGATGGATGGAAGACCCGTTTGCTGTTTCTCTAGACATGAGAACCACCTTAGTTGACTTTGTAAATTATAAGGATTGCTTGGAATCTGTTTATCACCAACAACGGTTCAAAAATGGTTCAAATGGCTCTGAGCACTATGGGACTCAACTGCTGTGGTCATTAGTCCCCTAGAACTTAGAACTACTTAAACCTAACTAACCTAAGGACATCACACACATCCATGCCCGAGGCAGGATTCGAACCTGCGACCGTAGTAGTCGCACGGCTCCGGACTGCGCGCCTAGAACCGCGAGACCACCGCGGCCGGCCCAACAACGGTATTCGATAGTGGAAGTATTAGTTATTTCTATTCTTTTCGACTTTTGACATAACGGTCTTCGTACACGAGGTAAGTCTCTCGTTCTCTGTGGTTTACAGCACGTTCCACCTAGCTGCACCTCGCTAAAGTTTCGGGTTTCTACAGAAATAATCACCAGGTTATATCTTCGGAATTATACTGTTCAAGCGATACTGTTATGCAAGCGATACTGTTATGCAAGCGATATTGCTATGTGCTTGATATTGAGAAGTAATGCGTAAATGGTACACTATTCTGGCAAACAGTGTGAAAATACTTATGTTCTTGTAATCCCGTAATCTGCATATGGGTGTAGAAACCAAGCAAGCAAGGATGTCGGGGTCAGAAACAGTAACGTCTTTGTGCTGACGGAAACAGACCCAGCCTTTATACAACAGTGCTGATAGTGACCTCGGTCCGCTGACGCTGCTCTGGTCACGTGTCGAGCCAGTGTGTGTTTTGGGGCAGATGACTTGTGAGTGTCGGCTGCAGTGGATGACCACCCAACTTCGTGAGAAATATCTAGTGCTGCAAGGAGTATATACAGTGCATGTGCTTATGCTGTCTGTCTTTGCTGTTTTTGTATGTGTGTCAGGTGGTTGATGGCTATGTGTAGAATGCAGAAGTGGTGATTTTGTATGGTGCAGGATGCGAATTATGTGTTTACTGCATCGATGTGGTTTGTGGTGATATAGTCGGGTTCGAGATCAGCCTCATACTGAAACAATCTTTCCTCAACAGTAGCAGAGCAGTGTCATTGACGAAGTGTCTTTCCGTATTTCTTGATGTGTAGACCATTTTTGCAGGGTTTAATTGTCAGTGTGGTATGGCGATCTGTACAAAATACTTTTGCCACTGAAAGTCTTGTCCGCAGAAATATGTGGCGAACTGTGCTCCCACATCACCAGCAACAGCAGTTTGGCAGGTAAATTCAGTAAGAGCCAATCAGAAGGCGCCATTCATTCACAAGACATCCTTTGTGTGGGGTATAGGGGTCTCTACAGGCTGGTTCGGAAAGGATGGAGGAAAGGTATCTGTGGAAAGTTCCGAGAGTAACATGATATCTTCTTTGCTCAAAGGCAAGTTGAAGCAGGCCATTTCATCTCTGGCAGACGCTGTGCCTCACCCGCCAGTGTGGCATTATGACACCTACAGATCAGCAGTTGTAGGACACTGAGAATTCCAGCCATTTATCTCTTCTATGGCACAGTGCCTAGAATTCTGTTTGCGTAATTGTTCTAATTTTCCCACATGTGCTTATACAATGCTCTTTTTCCAAACAACAAGCATGATTTTATGAGTAACTGTTTTTTTTTGCAAGCATGTACAGACATGATAAAGGCTTTTAACGGTGAGAACATGAGCGAACGTTTACCGTTTCTGAGACACATGTTGAAAGCAGGATGTTGCGATTGCCAGGAAGGGTCAAATGTGATGGATGAGGTGCCTTATCAGGACCATCAGGAAGAATGTCTGCTGTGTTATTCTGGGCAATTGTCGTAAACAGGTCCTGTTGGAATGAGTTTCCATGACGACAAGCTGAGACATTACAAAATGTCCTACAACAAAAAAGGCACCTTTTACTATTTCTGCGACACTGTACGATTTATGGGAAGGGTTGACATGTAATGGACAGGCTATCCCATTAGAATCGCTAGGAAGAATGCTTCCTGTTTTACTCTGGGATATTTTTGTAAACAGTTCTGAAAGCATTGCAGAAGATTTCTGTAGCACATCCAGAGGGAGACTTGGCTGTTACTTACATACACATGAAACAGCAGTATAACACTAACAACATTTTAGCTGTGCCCGTGAGGATGAGTTGCTAGGCAAACATCTCAATCGGCGCTGGACTCAGAGGTACAAAGGCGATGTTTCAGCCACAGTGACTAGGTAAACACGTGTTTCGATAGGAATTTCTCAGATGTCAAGTATGAAAGGGATGCTGCCGCGCGTCCAGCCGTCCTGATTTAGGTTTTCCGTGATTTCCCTAAATCGCCCCAGGCAAATGCCGGGATGGTTCCTTTGAAAGGGCACGGCCGACTTCCTTCCCCATCCTTCCCTAATCCGATGAGACCGATGACCTCGTTGTTTGGTCTCTTCCCCCAAACAACCCAACCCCAAATGCTGCCGCCTCATGCTTTTGTTCGAGAATTAGTGTCATATTCAATCTGTCAGTTGCAGGACCCGAATAAACACCTGTGAGTGCCTCGGCAGCTAAAGGCCGTGTCGTCACTTTGTTGGGGCCACTGGTGCACCCTGACTTCTGGTTGTGTGTGCGATGGCGTTCTGTGCAGTCCAGTGAATAGGGCATTCTTCGCGATCGAAAGATTTTTAACTGTGTAATTACATGTGGTAGGTGTTACATAATGGTATTCCTTGTTGTTCAGAATAAAAGAAAGGGATTCAATTTAATTACTTCTTACAAGACCTGCATCTTCCCAAAAAGCAGAGAATGATGAGCAAGAGAAATCAAACCACAATAACTGTATTTTTTTAAAATATAGCCTTGAATTTCCTGTCCTGAGATCCTTCCTCTCCACCACTGAGTCACCAATTTCCATCTAGAAGAGTGGACAGGGTTTATTGGGGAGGGGTTAATTAATTGATCAATTTAATTAAGTAGTCAATAAAATTGATAAGAAAGAGAGAGGGATGTTTGAATAACTCAGACCTGAAAGTGTACCTGTATCAGCAAGGGGCAGGGCGTGGGTTAGAGGTTTCCTGAATGGTTGTGGGAGAGGTGGAGAGGGAAGGGCAGAGGAACAATAGGTTAAGAACCTGTCAATCAGAAGGATAGATTATTCTCAGTTGGTCGTTACCTGTCAGTCAAAGGAGATCAATAGGCTTGCCCCTGGGTGCATACTTGCCCCTGATGTAGGCACCCCGCACTAACAAAATGCACCAGCTCCCTCTTTGTCCTCCTACTGGTATCTGGCATGTCAAACACGAAATCATGATCCTATTGCACGTCTGAAACGATATTCTTTAGTTAAAGAAACTGATTTGAAGATTCTTGTGAACAGTGGTGTCGAAAGCCATCTGGAAATTTAGAAATATGAAACAAATTTAAGACCTCCTGTCAGTACCACTCGTCACTGCACAAAAAGAGAGAGCTAGTTGTTTGATCTGTGGACTTTCAAACATCAGATCGTGAATGCTGTTGCACATCTGAATCGGTACTCCTTTGGTATGCAGTTTGATTGAATCTGCTTGGGATGAACGGTCTCAAAAGCTTTTAGGAAATTAAGAACTATATAATAAGTATGAGACCCCTTGCCAGTAGCAGTCATAACTTCATGCGAACAAACAGTTAGTTGGTTGATCTATGGCTGATCAAACAGGAAATAACGAATCCTGTTCCACATCTAAAACTATACTCCTTCTGTACACAGTTTGATTTGATGCTGCTTGGGAAGAGTGGTGACGGAAACCTTCTGGAATTTAGAAACATGCAATAAATATGAGACCCTTCTCAGTATTAGTGTTAAACTGATGTGAAGAAGGAGTTAGTTGGTTGATCATAGGCGTATCAAACAGGAAATCACGAAGCCTGTTGAGCTTTTTTATAACGATTCACCTTACATGCACAGTTTGATTAGAAGCTGCTTGAGCGGAGTGGTGTTGAAAGCCTTGCGAGAATTAATATGCAATAAATTTGAGACCCCCTGCCAGTAGCAGTCGTAACTTCACGTGAACAAAGTGATCGCTGTTTGGTCTGTGGCCTATGAACCAGGAAATCAGGACTCCTTCGTTACACAGTTTGATTTGAAGCTGCTTGGGAGGAACGGTGTCGAAAGCCTTCTTGGGATCTAAAAATATTCAAAAAATTTGATACCCCCTGACAGTAACACTCATGACTTCACGTGATGTAAGAGGTACCTGACTAATCTGTGGTCTGTCGAACATGAAATTACGAATTCTGTTACACATCTGAAATGATAGAGCGTAACAGCCTGATCTGTATCAGCTTGAAAGGAGTGGTGTTGAAAGTCTTCCGGAAATTTAGAAATATGGAAAAATTTTAGAACCTCTGGCAGTAGCACTCATTACTTCGTGATGTAAGAGCTAATTCATTCATCTGTGGTCTATCAAACACGAAAGCACCAATCCTCTTGCACATATGAAACGATACTCCTTAAGTACACAGTTTGATCTGAAGCTGCTTGGGAAAAATGGTGTAGAAAGGCTTCTGTGGACCTTAAAATATGCAATAAATTTGAAACACCCTCTCAGTAACACTCATCACTTCACGTGGAGAGAGAGCTATTTGAGTTATCTGTTGCCTATCTAACAGGAAATCACGAATCCTGTTGCACATCTGAAACGATATTCATTAGGTACACAGTTTGACTTGAATCTGCTGGGGAGGAACGGTGTCGAAAGCCTTCTGGAACTCTAGAAATATGCAATCAACTGGAGACCCCCTGTCAGCAGCACTCATTACTTCATGTGAAGAATGAGCTAGTTGATTGAGCTGTTGCCTATGAAACGGAAAATCACGAATCTTGCTACACATATGAGACCATACTCCTTAGTATGGCCGCTATCGACAGGGGATCTCAAGTTGATTCCGTATTTCTAGATTTCCGGAAAGCTTTTGACACCGTTCCTCACAAGCGACTTCTAATCAAGCTGCGGAACTATGGGGTATCGTCTCAGTTGTGCGACTGGATTCGTGATTTCCTGTCAGGAAGGTCGCAGTTCGTAGTAATAGACGGCAAATCATCGAGTAAAACTGAAGTGATATCAGGTGTTCCCCAGGGAAGCATCCTGGGACCTCTGCTGTTCTTGATCTATATAAATGACCTGGGTGACAATCTGAGCAGTTCTCTTAGATTGTTCGCAGATGATGCTGTAATTTACCGTCTAGTAAGGTCATCTGAAGACCAGTATCAGTTGCAAAGCGATTTAGAAAAGATTGCTGTATGGTGTGGCAGGTGGCAGTTGACGTTAAATAACGAAAAGTGTGAGATGATCCACATGAGTTCCAAAAGAAATCCGTTGGAATTCGATTACTCGATAAATAGTACAATTCTCAAGGCTGTCAATTCAACTAAGTACCTGGGTGTTAAAATTACGAACAACTTCAGTTGGAAGGACCACATAGATAATATTGTCGGGAAGGCGAGCCAAAGGTTGCGTTTCATTGGCAGGACACTTAGAAGATGCAACAAGTCCACTAAAGAGACAGCTTAAACTACACTCGTTCGTCCTCTGTTAGAATATTGCTGCGCGGTGTGGGATCCTTACTGGGTGGGATTGACGGAGGACATCGAAAGGGTGCAAAAAAAGGGCAGCTCGTTTTGTATTATCACGTTATAGGGGAGAGAGTGTGGCTGATATGATACACGAGTTGGGATGGAAGTCATTACAGCATAGACGTTTTTCGTCGCGGCGAGACCTTTTTACGAAATTTCAGTCACCAACTTTCTCCTCCGAATGCGAAAATATTTTGTTGAGCCCAACCTACATAGGTAGGAATGATCATCAAAATAAAACAAGAGAAATCAGAGCTCGAACAGAAAGGTTTAGGTGTTCGTTTTTCCCGCTCGCTGTTCGGGAGTGGAATAGTAGAGAGATAGTATGATTGTGGTTCGATGAACCCTCTGCCAAGCACTTAGATGTGAATTGCAGAGTAGTCATGTAGATTTAGATGTAGATGTAGATGTAGATGTAGGTATACAGTTTGATTTGGAGGTGCTTGAGAGGAGCTGTGTCGAAAGCCTTGAGGAAATTTAGACGTATTCAATTAATTTGAGAACCTCTGTCAGTAGCATTCATTACTTCGCGTGATAAAGAGCTGATTGTTTGATCTGTGGCTTATCAAACAGGAAATCACAAATCCCGTTGCACATCTGAAAAGATACTCCTTACGTACACTGTTTGATCTGAGGCCGCATGGGAACAATGTTGATATGAATCTGCTTAGGAGGAACGGTGGCGAAAGGCTTGTGGAATCCTACAAATACGCCATAAATTTGAGACCCACTGCCAGTAGCGCTCGTTACCTCACATGAAGAAAGTGGTAGTCGATTGGTCTGTAGCCTATTGAACAGGAATTCATGACTCCTGTAGGATATATTGTGGCGAAACGAGCGCTTCGTCATTTGGGAGTGACAGAGGCGAGCGATTGTGCCGGGACTTATCCCAGATCACTGCTACTAGCGCCACGTCACCATAACGCGTCTGTGTGTAGCATGGAAGTATTGCACCGTAATCTAAGGACGACATTAAAAATTAAAGTAGATTTTCCGTATTTTGTCAACATATGCTTCAGTATATTAAAGTGAATATATCGAATCTCAGAGTAATTAGATGAATATCATTCCCTAAATACATCGTTTTAAGAAAAAAATAAGTTGCGCTGAATAATAAAGCTAGAAAATCAAAAATTCGTATGAAGCTTCTGTCCATAAAATAAAACCGTATCTATGAGACCCCAATTCAGCTAACTCTAATACACTACTGGCCATTAAAATTGCTGCACCACGAAGACGACGGGCCACAGACGCGAAATTTAACCGACAGGAAGAAGATGCTGTGATATGCAAATGATTAGCTTTTCAGAGCATTCACACAAGGTTGGCGCCCGTGGCGACACCTACAACGTGCTGACATGAGGAAAGTTTCCAACCGATTTCTCATACACAAACAGCAGTTGACCGGCGTTGCCTGGTGAAACGTTGTTGTGATGGCTCGTGTGAGGAGGACAAATGCGTACCACCACGTTTCCGACTTTGATAAAGGTCGGATTGTGGCCTATCGCGATTACGGTTCATCGTATCGCGACATTGCTGCTCGCGTTGGTCGAGATCCAATGACTGTTAGCATAATATGGAATCGGTGGTTTCAGGAGGGTAATACAGAACGCCGTGCTGGATCCCAAAGGCCACGTATCACTTGCAGTCGAGATGACAGGCATCTTATCCGCATGGCTGTAACGGATCGTGCAGCCACGTCTCGATCCCTGAGTCAACAGATGGGGACGATTGCAAGACAACAATCATCTGCACGAACAGTTCGACGACGTTTGCAACAGCATGGACTATCAGCTCGGAGACCATGGTTGCGGTTACCCTTGACGCTGCAACACAGACAGGAGAGCCTGCGATAGTGTTACTCAACGACGAACCTTGGTGCACGAATGGCAAAACGTCATTTTTTCGGATGAATCCAGGTTCTCTTTTACAGCATCATGATGGTCGCATCTGTGTTTGGCGACATTGCGGTGAACGCACATTGGAAGCATGTACTCGTCATCACCATACTGGCAAAAACATCCGGAGTGATGGTATAGGGTGCCATTGGTTACACGTCTCGATCACCTCTTGTTCGCATTGACAGCACTTTGAACAGTGGTCGTTACATTTCAGATGTGTTACGACCCGTGGCTCTACCCTCCATTCGATCCCTGCGAAACCCTACATTTCTGCAGAATAATGCACGACCGCGCGTTGTAGATCCTGCAGGTTCTGGATAAAGAAAATGTTTGACTGCTGCCCTTGCCAGCACATTCTCCAGATCTCTCACCAATTGAAAACGTCTGGTCAATGGTGACCAAGCAACTGGCTCGTCACAATACGCCAGTTACTACTCTTGATGAACTGTGATATCGTGTTGAACCTGCATGGGAAGCTGTACCTGTACACGCCATCCAAGCTCTGTGTGACTCAATGCCCAGGCATATCAAGGCCGTTATTACAGCCAGAGGTGGTTGTTCTGGGTACTGATTTCTCAGGATCTATGCACCCAAATTGCGTGAAAATGTAATCACATGCCAGTTCTAGTATAATATATTTGTCCAATGAATACTCATTTATCATCTGCATTTCTTCTTGGTGTAGCAATTTTAATGGCCAGTAATGTAGTTTCCTAGTAATTTACGGAAAACTAAATTTCAACGTCAACCATAATCTCATTACACTATGGACTTAAGTTAATTAGATTACAGCCCACGCATTTGTAATAATTTTCTTTATAGTAATACCTATTATATTTGGTGGATTTGGTAATTGACTTGTACCATTAATAATTGGTGCACCAGATATAGCATTCCCACAAATAAATAATATAAGTTTTTGATTACTACCACCTTCATTAACCCTTCTTCTTACATCTTCTATAGTAGAAAACGGTGCTGGTAAAGGATGAACAGTTTACCCTCCTCTAGCAGGAGCTATTGCACATGGGGGTGCATCTGTAGATCTAGCTATTTTCTCACTCCACTTAGCAGGTGTATCATCTATTCTTGGTGCAGTAAACTTCATTACAACAGCAATTAATATACGATCAGAAAGTACAACTTTAGATCAAAAACCTTTATTTGTTTGATCTGTAGCTATTACAGCCCTTCTCCTCCTCCTCTCACTTCCAGTTTTAGCAGGAGCTATTACCATACTATTAACAGATCGAAATTTAAATGCATCATTCTTTGACCCTGTGGCAGGAGGGGACCCAATTTTATACCAACACCTATTCTGATTCTTTGGGCACCCAGAAGTTTACATTCTAATTTTATCCAGGTTTGGTATTATTTCACACATTGTATGTCAAGAAAGAGGAAAAATTGAATCATTTGGAACATTAGGTATAATTTACGCCATGTTATCAATTGGATTAATAGGATTTATTGTATGAGCACACCATATATTTACAGTAGGAATGAATGTTGACACACGAGCATACTTCACATCAGCAACAATAATTATTGCCGTACCTACAGGAATTAAGGTATTCAGATGACTAGCTACACTATATGGAACTAAATTCAAGTTCAATCCACCATTAATATGAGCTCTAGGATTTATTTTCCTATTCACAATTGGTGGATTAACAGGATTAGTATTAGCAAATTCATCACTTGATATTGTATTACATGATATGTATTATGTAGTAACCCACTTCCATTATGTATTATCTATAGGGGCAGTATTCGCAATTACAGGAGGTGTTATTCAATGATACCAACTATTCACAGGATTAACCATAAAACAACACATGATTAAAAATCCAATTTTAATTATATTTATTGGAGGAAACTTAACATTCTTCCCTCAACACTTCTTAGGGTTAGCAGGAATACCACGACGATATTCAGAGTACCCAGACGCATATCAATCATGAAATGTAGTATCAAGAATTGGATCTACAATTTCTATTGTAGGAATTATTATATTCATTGTAATTATATGAGAAAGAATGGTTATAAACTGAGCAATTATATTTAGATCTAATATAAGAAGATCAACAGAATGGCTACAAAATAACCCACCTGCAGAACACAGTTACTCGGAATTACCATTAATCTCTAGATTCTAATATGGCAGATTAGTGCAGTAGATTTAAGCTCTACAAATAAAGGTTTGACCTTTTATTAGAAAATATTCAAATGGCAACATGATCAAATTTATCCCTTCAAGATTGAGCTTCACCATTAATGGAGCAACTATCATTCTTTCATGATCATACTATGGTCGTATTATTATTAATTACAGTAATTGTAGGTTATGCCCTAAGTTATATATTATTTATTGCCTATACAAACCGAAACATACTTCATGGACATTTAAATGAAACAATCTGAACAGCATTACCAGCAATTACCCTACTTTTTATTGCTCTACTGTCATTATGGTTATTATACTTACTTGATGATTCAGTAGACGCAATAATTACAATCAAAACCATTGGACGACAATGATAATGAAGATATGAGTATTCAGACTTCATAGACGTAGAATTCGACACTTATATAACACCAGAACAAGACCTAGAAAATGATGGATTTCAAACTTCTAGACGTAGATAACTGAACAATTCTCCCAATAAATAGAGAAGTATGAGTATTAACAAGAGCATCAGATGTTCTACACTCATGAGCAGTTCCTGCATTAGGAGTTAATATTGATGCAACACCAGGTCGACTAAATCAAGGAACATTTACAATAAACCGACCTGGATTATTCTTTGGACAATGCTCAGAAATCTGTGGAGCAAACCACAGATTTATACCAATTGTAATTGGAAGAACTTCAGTAAATTTATTTATCAAGTGATTATCTAAGATAATCTAAGGAGTTAGTTAAAATATATAACATTAGAGTGTCAATCTAAAATAACTAAACAATTAGTACATCTTGAAACATCAGATGACTGAAAGTAAGTAACGGTTTCTTAAACCAAACAACAGTAAATTAACGACTACTTCTGATGGGGAAATTAAATCCAAATCCCTCAAATATCTCCTCTCATATGGTTCTCCCTATTCATTTATTTTCAGCTACCTTAATCCTATTTAATCAAATACACTTTTCTCATTTAAGCCTAATCTTATTAAAAGAGCAGAAAAAAGAACAATTGAGATAAAAAACGTAAATTGAAAATGATAACAAACTTATTCTCAACATTTGACCCATCAACTAACATCTTCAATTTATCATTAAATTTAACTAGAACATTTTTAGGACTATTATTAATCCCACCAATGTTCTGATTTACACCATCACGAATTAATATTATCTGAAATAAACTAAACCTGACCTTACACAACGAATTCAAAACACTACTAGGACCAAAATCATTTAATGGAACAACATTCGTCTTTATCTCAATTTTTATTATAATACTATTTAATAATTTTATAGGACTATTCCCTTACATCTATACTAGAACAAGACATTTAGCATTAACATTTGCAATCGCTCTACCTATATGATTAAGGTTCATGTTATTTGGATGAATTAACCATACATACACATATGTTTACACACCTTGTTCCACAAGGAACACCACCTGCATTAATATGATTTATAGCATTAATTGAAACAATTAGAAACGATTAGCAGCAAATATAATTGCAGAACATTTACTATTAACCTTACTAGGAAACAGAGGACCATCTATAGCAATCAACTTAATCTCACTACTAATTACTGGACAAATACTTCTATTAATTCTAGACTCAGCAGTGGCAATAATTCAAGCTTATATTTTCTCAATTTTAAGAACTTTATATTCTAGAGAACTGTATTAAACCTATGTTAACAACTTACTCAAATCACCCATTCCACTTAGTAGACTATAAACCTTGACCACTAACAGGAGCAATTTGAGCAGTAGTCCTAGTATCAGGATTAGCAAAATGATTTCACCTATTTAACATTAACTTATTTATAATTGGATTCGGAATTACCTTACTATCTATAATCCAATGGTGACGAGATGTAGTGCGAGAAGGGACATATCAAGGACTACATACAGGGTTTGTATCAATTGGATTACGATGAGGAATAATCCTATTTATTACATCAGAAGTATTATTCTTCGTTTCATTCCTCTGAGCCTTCTTTAGAAGAAGACTAGGACCAACAATTGAACTAGGAATATTATGACCTCCAATAGGAATTCAACCTTTTAATCCTGTACAAATTCCATTACTTAATACAGCTATTCTTTTAGCCTCAGGAGTAACTGTAACATGAGCACATCACAGTCCAATAGAATCTAACCATACTCAAGCATTACAAGGATTATCTTTCACAGCATTATTAGGACTATATTTCACAATACTTTAAGCATACGAATATTGAGAAGGACCTTTCACTATTGCAAACGCAGTTTATGGATCAACATTCTTCGTTGCAACAGGATTCCATATGTGGGGCGGCGTATGGAGTAATTGTTGAATGGAAAATGATGTGGAATGTCTTTTCCAACGATGCACCATATGTGGAGCGGCGCATGGAATTTATTGTTATTAAAATGTTCCTATGATTTATTTAATGCTGTTGTTTGCTGTTCTCAACAATGGCTCTCTAACTACAATATTGGCAACCAGAAAGTGATTAGCAAAACGTGAAGCCTGTGATTAGAATTCCTAGTGCCCACTTCAACTGAGAAGTACACTTATAGCTACAGCTTATAGCTCTGAGGAATTAGAAGATTGTCTGGGATTCATAATCAAAAACGATTCACTCTAAAAGGTTCACTAAATTCTGAAAGTCACAGACCAAAAAGAATCCACACAATCCAACTACCAGAGCAGTTCAGAGTCTAATGCAGTGATGCTACTATAACTGTTCCAATTAAATGTTTAAGTGAATGCTCGCCATAATTTGATGATAATGTTCATCAAACGCCACGCTAAATAATGGTAGAATGTCTGTCCCGCGGCGGTACGTGAAAATACGACAACCGCAAACTGAAGATAGATCATTAAAGACATCCCAGAATTAACACTTCACTCGAAAATGATTTCATGGTTTCGCGTATCCCGAGTAACTTATTACGGCATCCGAGGCTGTTTATAGCAATGATACCGACGCGACGCAACTCCTGGCACAGATGGTGTGCTAATCAGCGTCTGGAAAGAACTCGGGCCTTTTTTCCTCGCGCAGCGTTCTTATATAGAAAGCCGCGGTGCGGACGGCTAAGGGAACGCTTGATTAAATTCGCTGTCCCGACTAGCCACTTTAAGTTATTAAATAAATCATTGCTTCTTTTGCTGATGGCCAATGAAGCTCTCAGTTTAAATGTGCAATCAGCACACAGGTGAGTAATCATAATAAAAGTATGACGTGGCTAAGTCCAATATTTTGGGCGAGAGAATTAATTTAATTACATTACACGCAGTAGACGAGCTCTGAACTTGCCCTTTGGAGATACGCTATCGCTATAGGTTTATAGTTATTTAGTTGAAACTTCTCATATCTTTATGATTGTAGCGTATCTCCCTTATACTTAAATTTAAACATCCTAGCTTTATTTATTCACCTACTTAATCCATCTTGCTTCCTTAATTTTTAAGACAAAAACCAGAAAATCATGAATTTCAACTAAAATTTTAATTTGTGGGATCCAGAACACTGTTTCTACTAAATTGTTATGCAAACGGAATCTAAATATGAATTTTTAAGTTTCTAGCTCTTTTCTGTTGCGCCAATGATTTTTTCAGAAAAACGTCTAAATTTCGAAAATGGGTAAAGTTATTGCACTGATATTCAACACATACTGATTTAGTATTACTCCTGACATGCTAGAAACGTTTCAGGTTATTTACTTGATTTTAAAGTATTGCGCAACATTTATGACGTCAGAGCTAGTTACAGCGGCCTGGCTGGCACACAATGGAAAGACTGCTGTGAATTTTATATGGCGTGAGTAGCCTGCTACCGTACATCACTCTCTACTTAATTTTTTTGAATTTAAATAAAAAAAATTAATTACAAAAAGGGAAGCAAGAGTACAGCTTAACTCCCTATGAAAAATTAAAATTTGAATGTAAACATATAGAAATATTAAAAGAAAACTTTTTTCCTACTGCAATTATTTAAATTGCTGGTATATTCACTGCCTCTTAAGCAACATTATCACTCAACATTTAAGCAAAATCAATGAAACACTTTGGCATACATATTGCCTTAGACATACAAACACATAAAATAGGTAAAATTATGAGAATCTTAAATCCATTAAATTGTCTGTAAATATTTTTACATGCACAAATTCAAAGAAATCTAACACAGTTATTCATGATACATAAACAGATAATTATCTCTTAGCAGTCTTTTCTAAACCTGAAAGAAAATTCTACAAATCATTAAAATTTCATTTTTACACGTGTGGTTGTAGCCGCTTTGGCTGGTGTTCTACACTTCCATTCACAAGGGTACAGGAGGGGAAGTTGCTATGGTGTGCGTCCTTCATGTTCACTCTAAATTACATACGGAAAGGGGAGGGGTCACTGTGAGTTGTGTCCAAGTCACTCCACGCTTTCACGCAGCTACCAGGCTGCCGTTATCCGCTTTCACGCAGCTACCAGGCTGCCGTTATCTGGTTTGTCCTGTAGAACAAATAAAAAGAGTGCCTCAGACTCTGTTCACTTAATATCTAAGGGTGGGTCACAATTAAATGGGGATATATACATTTTATCTTTCAATATGTTACTGGAACAAAGTTAACAGAGTTTTTTCAATTTTACTCTCTCGGTTACTTAACTGTCATAAAATCGGAAAACAAATGGCTCAAAACGCCGTTAGTCACGTACTAGAGAACATTTATGCTCAAAGCATACAATCATAAGTCCTATTTAATTTCAATTTATTATTTCTGGACCGGAACTCTGAACCAATGCTCGGTACATTCCTGACAAATCTGTATTTTATTTACTTAACTGACTCATCTTCGATTACCTTATGCTTAGAGATAGTATGAGTATATTTGATTAGTAGTTGTCTTTTCAGCTTCTTTGTACATGTGAGTAGCTTGTGGTAAGAGTACAGTTCTGAGTGTTCAAAACACACTACGTTTAGTTGACTACTAAATCCACTTATTGGACCTCTGCTGCTGTGTCAGCTCCACATCTGCAATTATGTACTTACTTCATCGAAATGTATTTATGCTGAGCTATAAATAATGTTTCACATCCGCCATTATGTTACTCAATTATGTTGCTAGTGTATGTACTTATTAAACACTCACTCTATTAACATTTAAAACATAAGATAGCACATTTATTTCATATCTATAGAGTATTGCATCTGATCAGTTTGCTCACGTGGCAATCCATTTCCACTCGATCGGGCGCTGAAACCACAGGTAGTCTCTCTCGACCTACCACTAAAGTGCATTAAGTAATTATGGACGAGCGTAATGCTAAATTCCTTAAACCTATAGGACACCATGAGCTGCTCTGTCCCATCTAACATAAGGATACCTATGGTTGCATTCACGCCTCCAACTCATAACCTCAATACGTGTAGGTGTGTCCTGTCACACACTACACCAACATAATGGCCAAATCCAACCTTATAAATACTTCAGGGACGTGTCCTTCACGTCTCAACCACAAACACTACTCAATTCTATTACACTGCCATTCCTTGCTACACAAAGTGAGTTCATTCTTACAACTTACAGTGTGTTTCAAAAATGACCGGTATATTTGAAACGGCAATACAAACTAAACGAGCAGCGATAGAAATACACCGTTTGTTGCAATATGCTTGGGACAACAGTACATTTTCAGGCAGAGAAACTTTCGAAATTACAGTAGTTACAATTGTCAACAACAGATGGCGCTGCGGTCTAGGAAACTCTATAGTACGATATTTTCCACATATCCACCATGCGTAGCAATAATATGGCGTAGTCTCTGAATGAAATTACCCGAAACCTTTGACAACATGTCTGGCGGAATGGCTTCACATGCAGATGAGATGTCCTGTTTCAGCTGTTCAATTGTTTCTGGATTCTGGCGGTACACCTGGTCTTTCAAGTGTCCCCACAAAAATTAGTTACAGGGGTTCATGTCTGGCGAATAGGGAGGCCCATCCACGGAGCCTCCTGTATGTTTCGGATAGCCCAAAGCGATCATACGATCATCGAAATATTCATTCAGGAAATTAAAGACGTCGGCCGTGCGATGTGGCCGGGCACCATCTTGCATAAACCACGAGGTGTTCGCAGTGTCGTCTAAGGCAGTTTGTACCGCCACAAATTCACGAAGAATGTCCAGATAGCGTGATGCAGTAATCGTTTCGGATCTGAAAAATGGGCCAATGATTCCTTTGGAAGGAATGGCGGCCCAGACCAGTACTTTTTGAGGATGCAGGGACGATGGGACTGCAACATGGGGCTTTTCAGTTCCCCATATGCGCCAGTTCTGTTTATTGACAAAGCCGTCCAGGTAAAAATAAGCTTCGTCAGTAAACCAAATGCTGCCCACATGCATATCGCCGTCATCAATCCTGTGCACTATATCGTTAGCGAATGTCTCTCGTGCAGCAATGGTAGCGGCGCTGAGGGGTTGCCTTTCCAGCACGTTCATCCGTCACGTTCCCAGTCCGTTGAAATTTTTCAAACAGATCCTTTATTGTATCGCTTTTCGGTCCTTTGGTTACATTAAACCTCCGTTGAAAACTTCGTCTTGTTGCAACAACACTGTGTTCTAGGCGGTGGAATTCCAACACCAGAAAAATCCTCTGTTCTAAGGAATAAACCATGTTGTCCACAGCAAACTTGCACGTTGTGAACAGCACACGCTTACAGCAGAAAGACGACGTACAGAATGGCGCACCCACAGACTGCGTTGTCTTCTATATCTTTCACATCACTTGCAGCGCCATCTGTTGTTGAAATTGTAACTACTGTAATTTCGAAAGTTTGTCCGCCTGAAAATGTACTGTTGTCCCAAGCATATTGCAACAAACGGCGTATTTCTATCGCTGCTCGTTTAGTTTTTATTGCCGTTTCAAATATACCAGTCATTTTTGAAACACCCTGTATCTGCATATTCTTCATAACACTAAGCAATTTCTTGTACTGTTTATTAGTTAGCTCTACAGCATACAATAGGTTTCACTGCCACTTCAGATCCTGCTTATCAACGAACTTGTACATCTTTTTAAATTACTGATGGTGGACCATTTCCAACAAAACAACAATTTTGTACTTATAATATTACCAGGGTTCTATACGTACTTGTTACTCAAATACATTTGTATCTTAATTACATCATAATTCTCTATTGTTTATGTCACTGTTAGGTTTGTCACATTAGGTATTTTCTTCATTAATCGGTGGACAGAATGGTTAAAGAACTCATGGCTTGATAGTCATACCGTAAGATTTAGTATTTGAGGGTAATAGCCGAAATTTTGGTGGATAGGAAAGATGAAGAATGCATGAGACCTGAAAAGGAATAAAGATCTCACACAGGTGGGACTGCACAGCTGCCACACTGTGTAGAGGTTACAGAACAACCTCCTCCCTGTAGAATTCATTAGTTTATTATTGGCTTCATAACCATAAAGGAAAATTTAATATTTTGGAAAGAAGAAGTCGAAATTTTAGGTGGATAGAAAAGACGAAGAATGAGCGAGATATGAAAAGGAAAGAAGATCCCACACAGCTGGGACTGCACAGCTGCCACACTGTGTAGAGGTCACAGAACAACCTCCTCCCTACAGATTTCATTGGTTTCAGACAATTTTCGTATTGGAAAGAAGGAGTCGAAATTTTTGTAGATAGGAAAGATGAAGAATGAGTGAGACCTGAAAAGGAAAGAAGATCTCACACTGCTGGGACTGCACAGCTGCTACACTGTGTAGAGGTTACAGAACAACCTCCTCCCTACAGAAATCATTCACTACCTATGAACTTCTTTAGGTCGATCACGTTCCTGAGATCTAATATCTTTTTTAATTTTAAGGTACTCTAGCTTATATGCATTGGCATGTGGTTTTCCTATGATCCTGCAACGTCCTTGGTATTTACTAAGATTAACACCTTCGTCCCAATATCTCCTATTTTTCAGAACTCGTATAGGCAGCTCCCAAGTCTCATCGTCAGTTACTACATGTTTATCAATAAAAGGTACCGTAATTACTCCAGTTATCGGTAAGACCATTTTTAACTGGCTTCTTTCAAAGTCAACAACACTCTGATATTTCGACAAGAAATCTATACCAATTAAAACCTCAATACTGAGATTGTTTACAATTAAGCATAGATGATCAATTAAATTACCATTAATGTCAAAAGGTAGCAAAGCTTCTTGCTTTACCGTTTTTGACACCTTGCCAGTAGCACCAATTATTCTTAGTCCTGATACCCTCATTACTGTACGCTTGTCTTTACCAGGTAATGCATCAAAGAAGGACTCACCTCACTGCCACTGTCTAAGACACAACGTACATTGATACCCAACATATTCACTATTATTATAGGGTGGCTTATTCTAGTTTGTACAGGTGGTTCCTCTAACTGTCTCCAACTAAAGTGATCGACATCTGTCTTCATTACATTTAGGTCAAAGTGTGTAGGGGTTTCCTGAACTACATTTTCAGCTCCCTCTTCCAGTCAGTCTATTAATTTCAAATCGAAACACGGCACTACTTCATTACATTTAGTTTGCTGAACATGACCCAAATTACTGTAGTCTGAGCGATTCTGTGTCTCCAGATCGGGCATAACACTAGTTACAGCTAAACCACTTTCACTATTATCGTCGGGTTTCTTCTCAAGTGACAACTGGTCACAGCTACTGGGTTCATCGTCCCTCAACAGGCTGTCCTCTACATTCTCACTTACCTCCTGTCCTAAATCTATTAGTACAGTATCAACATCCTGCACAGGCACTTTAGATAAGAGCACATCATCCTCATCGTAAATATAAGCATGAATTTCTTCTTCTGCTTCTTCACCTGACAATTCAGTATTTTGTAGCTTTTCCCTACCGTACACTGCTGCTCCTTCTCTTTCTCTTCCCACTTAGAAAGCGTCTCTAACACGGTATCTATCAAATACTGTGAGTGATCTAATATTTATGCTGTATCCTTAGATGCTACCGACCCCTCATCCACATGTTCAGTCTGAGTAATCTGATCTGTCTTACCAATTACTGTAATTACTGGCTTAGGAAAAGTAACCGCCTGGTGAGCGCCAGTGTTCTCATAGACGGGAACTAGTTTTCCTGCCTCGGCCTACTACAGTTTCCTTTATTTCCATTATAGTTAACTGGCACAGCACTGCTTTCCGCACTGTTGCTTACCTGCATAATTTTGTTCGGAACAAAATTACTATCATTTGGATGCCATTGTTGGTTCTGATAATTATTTCTCCAATTCCTACCTCTCTTAGGATGGCGAACACCTACTGATCTGATGTTTACATTGCCAGTCTGCTCTTTCTTAAAATTACTACTAGTGTTATTAACATTTCTGTTATTACGTGCTTGCTCCTCATTGGCAGCCACACGCTCTACACGTTCCAAATATTCAATGAAACGATCCAGATTGTCTCTAGGGGCAGATGTAATTCTAGTTTGCCAATGCTATGGCAGTTTGGCTTCAAGACCTAGTATTATCATTTAAGGTTTTAGCTTTTCGGCCAAATGTGACAAACTTGAGAGCCATGACCTGGCAAACTCTTCAATCGGTTCCTTGCCTACATTGAAGCGTTTTCCACTCCAAAATTCTCTCAACACTTCATTTTGCTTATTACTAGACCAATACTCATTAATGAAAGCTGTTTTAAATTCCGCTAATGTTTTACACTTCAACATAACATCAGTTGACCAACACATGGCGTCACCTGCTAAATGGCTTCTAATAAATGAGATTTTCTCTCGTTAAGACCAAGTTGGTGGAATCCCGTCTTCAAAAATCTTTCCAGAAATCTAGCGGGTGGATATTTTTATCTGGATCGAACCGCAAGAACTGCCGATACCCAATAAAAGCGGCGTTTGCAGCTACAACTTGTTGTATACTACCATTACCAGAAGTTACTGATGCTACTTTACTCTCAATGTTAGCAACGTTAGTACTAATATTTTCTACTCTCATTTCAACATTATCTACTCTTTGCACAATATGAGTAGTACCAGTGTTTATTGCGTCTACTTCTGCTTGACATATGTTTACCTTTATATTAACATCTTTAAATCTATCTGAGCACAGTTCAGATTCCGCCTCTATCTTTTCTGTTAATTTGTGCTCCAGCTTCACATCTTCCATTTGGAAGTCTTTGCGAACTTCAGCAACTTCGGATTTTAGTGTTTTATACATTTCAGAAAATTGTTGAGCAACCTTTTTCTTACTATCTTCATGATTGTAATCAATTTTACAATTCAAACTGTCCAGATCCTCTTTCAACTTATTGCAACCAGCATTGAAGAAAGTTTCTAATTCAGCTTTACTGGATTCTAATTTATTATCCATTGCCTCAAACCATTTATTAAAATTAGTTTGGCTGGCCACAATCTCATACTTTAATTCAGCATTACTGGCTGACAATTTTGCATTACTGGCAGCTATTGCTTGTAATATAACATTTAAATGAATAGCCTCAGTATCTTTGGGTTGCTCACTAGCTGGCTTTTTATCGCACTCAGGTGACGAAAAACTAGCTCCAACACCAGAATCATCAAAACTAAATGAAACTTCTGATTGATCAGTGATATCTAACTTCTCCTTCTTAAACTCTACCATCTCTGATGACTGTTTCATTTTTAATTCATCAGAGAAACTATCATCCAATAAATTAACAATTTCTGATTTCTGCTTTACTACAGGGGTCTCTATTATTGAATTATTGCCCCTTTTCACACTACTGTCAGGAGACAATACTTCATATTTCACTTTAACATTACTATTTTCATTCATATTTACACTTGAACCGCGTCTGGATTTACAGTTCCCTCAACAGACATAGGTTCTGATTTAAGTTTAACCTCGGTTTCTTCTGGCAGTTCCATCGCCGACAGTCTTTTAGTGCAAATTAGTAAAAGTTTTAACAGCTTTTCACTTAACTTAGTTCCTTCTGCACGACGTATGGCGTTGCCGGCGCGGCGTACCAGGATTACTGATGCGACGCGGCGCGTTGAACTGCAGACGGCACTTCGACGGCTGCTGTTGTGTTTGCGTGGCCCACAACTGCAGGCGCGGCTCCGGTTGCTGCGGTGAGGCGAAACTGCCTTTCGCGATGCCGGCAGCGCCCGCTAGACTCAGTGCCAGCTCCGTCAATCCAGATGCGTTGTTAATCCAGTTGCGTCATCCACATGCACACGTAACACTATCACTGTTCTATTACTCAGTTGCGTGTCGCATTTCACTCCCGTCTCCGAATATTTAAAAATCACTTTCACTTTTACTCTGTTTGTTTTCCGGCCGATGCACCATATGTGGGGCGACGTATGGAATTTATTGTTATTAAAATGTTCCTATGATTTATTTAATGCTGTTGTTTGCTGTTCTCAACAATGGCTCTCTAACTACAATATTGGCAACCAGAAAGTGATTAGCAAAACGTGAAGCCTGTAATTAGAATTCCTAGTGCCCACTTCAACTGAGAAGTACACTTATAGCTACAGCTTATAGCTCTGAAGAATTAGGAGATTGTCTGGGATTCATAATCAAAAACGATTCACTCTAAAAGGTTCACTAAATTCTGAAAGTCACAGACCAAAAAGAATCCACACAATCCAACTACCAGAGCAGTTCAGAGTCTAATGCGGTGATGCTACTATAACTGTTCCAATTAAATGTTTAAGTGAATGCTCGCCATAATTTGATGATAATGTTCATCAAACGCCACGCTAAATAATGGTAGAATGTCTGTCCCGCGGCGGTACGTGAAAATACGACAACCGCAAACTGAAGATAGATCATTAAAGACATCCCAGAATTAACACTTCACTCGAAAATGATTTCATGGTTTCGCGTATCCCGAGTAACTTATTACGGCATCCAAGGCTGTTTATAGCAATGATACCGACGCGACGCAACTCCTGGCACAGATGGTGTGCTAATCAGCGTCTGGAGAGAACTCGGGCCTTTTTTCCTCGCGCAGCGTTCTTATATAGAAAGCCGCGGTGCGGACGGCTAAGGGAACGCTTGATTAAATTCGCTGTCCCGACTAGCCACTTTAAGTTATTAAATAAATCATTGCTTCCTTTGCTGATGGCCAATGAAGCTCTCAGTTTAAATGTGCAATCAGCACACAGGTGAGTAATCATAATAAAAGTATGACGTGGCTAAGTCCAATATTTTGGGCGAGAGAATTAATTTAATTACATTACACGCAGTAGACGAGCTCTGAACTTGCCCTTTGGAGATACGCTATCGCTATAGGTTTATAGTTATTTAGTTGAAACTTCTCATATCTTTATGATTGTAGCGTATCTCCCTTATACTTAAATTTAAACATCCTAGCTTTATTTATTCACCTACTTAATCTATCTTGCTTCCTTAATTTTTAAGACAAAAACCAGAAAATCATGAATTTCAACTAAAATTTTAATTTGTGGGATCCAGAACACTGTTTCTACTAAATTGTTATGCAAACGGAATCTAAATATGAATTTTTAAGTTTCTAGCTCTTTTATGTTGCGCCAATGATTTTTACAGAAAAACGTCTAAATTTCGTAAATGGGTAAAGTTATTGCACTGATATTCAACACATACTGATTTAGTATTACTCCTGACATGCTAGAAACGTTTCAGGTTATTTACTTGATTTTAAAATATTGCGCAACATTTATGACGTCAGAGCTAGTTACAGCGGCCTGGCTGGCACACGATGGAAAGACTGCTGTGAATTTTATACGGCGTGAGTAGGCTACTTCCCTACACATGATCTCCACGTAGTTATTGGAACAATCTTCTTATCAACATGTCTACTTCGACACTCAATAAATCAATTCTCACCAAGACACCACTTTGGATTTGAAGCAGCAGCATGATACTGACACTTTGTAGACATAGTATGATTATTCTTATACATCTCTATTTATTGATGAGGTAGATAATTGTTTTTCTAGTATAAATAGTACATTTGACTTCCAATCAAAAAGCTTGATATAAATCAAGAAAAACGATCCTAATTCTATCTACAAGAGTTTTTATTAGATTTATTTTCCAATAATTGTTATAATCCTTGCAACAACATTATCAAAGAAATTAATCAATGATCGAGAAGAAAGATCCCCATTTGAATCTGGGTTTGATCCAAAAAGATCAGCACGAATACCATTCTCCCTACGATTTTTCCTAATCGCAGTAATTTTTTTAATTTTTGATGAAGAAATTGCACTAATTCTTCAATTTTTTTTATTCTAGTACTATTAGGCAGACTATGAAATCAAGGAGCCTTACAATGAGCAGGATAAAGGGCTGTAAACTATAGCATTTGGGTTGCATTAAAAAAGTATTGATATAATCAATCAACCTTAAATAGAATAAGAGGCGAAATATTGCAGCCAGTTTCGACCTGGAAGATTGGTAAATAAAATACCATTAATCTTATTAATTGAAGCCACAAAGAGGAGTATTAGTGTTAATAATATAATTGAACTATAAAGTTCCAATTAAGGAAATGTAAAGCCAATATGAAAGCTGCTAAATTTTTATATTAGCGGTTAAACTCCGTTAACATAAACCAGTTATACCAAACGAAATATAATAATCTTTATCATCAAAAGAAAATCTAGAATAAAAATTATTATCCCCAGATATTGAATAATAAAACAAATGAAGAGAATAAGAAGCAGTTAAACCAGTAGACAAAAATAAAGGAAAAAATTAAACAATTAATCCATCTTAAACAAACCATTTCAAGAATCAAGTCCTTTGAACAAAACCCTGCTAAAAAGGTATACCACACAAACACAAACTAGAAACATTAAAACAAACTGAAGTTAAAGGTATAAAATTAACAATTGAGCCTATAAAACGAATATCCTGAGAATCCTTTAAATTATGAATTATTGAATTTGTACACATAAATAATAATGGCTTAAATAAAGCACGAGCTAATAAATAAAAAAATGCAAGTTTTGGATAACCTATAGCCAAAATTCTTATTATTACACCAAGTTGTATTAAAGTAGAAAGAACAATAATCTTTTTCAAATCAAATTCAAAATTAGCCCCCAATCCAGCCATAAATATAGTTATACAACCAATTAAAATTAAAATCAACCACAATTATAAGTATCTAATATTAGTCTGAAACGAATTAATAAATAAACTCCAGCAGTAACAAGAGTAGAAGAATTAACTAAAACAGAAACAGGAGTAAGAGCAGCCATAGCAGCAGGAAGTCAAGAAGAAAAGGGAATTTGAGCTCTCTTAGTTTTAGCTGCCAAAACAATTAATATAGTAATAAGCTTTATTTCAAAACAGTCAGAAATAAAATCATAATAATAAATATAATTCCAATCACCAAAATTTAATATTCAAGGAATAGAAATTAAAATAGCAACATCACCAATACAATTAGAAAGTCCAGTTAATATGCCAGCACTATAAGATTTTACATTTTGGTAATAAATAACTAAACAATAAGAAACTAAACACAAACCATCTCATCTAACAAAATTCTTATCAAATTAGGACTACTAATTAAAAAACCTATAGAAAGAATAAATATTAAAACAATAATAATAAAACGATTTATATTCTTTTCGCCTGATATATAATCCTCTCTCTAATAAATAACCAAAGAAGAAATATATATACAACAAAATACATAAAAATAAGAGACATTCAATACAAAATTATAGTTAAAATAACCATAGAACCATTTAAATTAAAAAGTTCTCACTCAACAAAAACTCTATAATCAATTATTAAATAATAAAAACCTAAAATAAAAATTATGGTTCCAGAAAAGATTAAAGAAAAAAACTCAAAGAATAAATAGACAATAAATTCATGGCCTAAGATGAAAAACTTCATATCATTGATTCCACAAAACAATATTTTTAATTAAAATACTTAATCAACTTAAACAAAGAGATATTCACCCTTTAAACAAAGAATATTTAAAGGCAATCAATGCAAAAGTAAAAGATGATGTTCACGAAAATAACCAAGAGAACAAGTATAAACCCCAGAACAATAATTACCATGCTGACAATAAGAATATATATATAAAGTATAAACAGCTCTAGAAAAAGATAAAAAAAATAAAGCAAAAAATCTGAAAGAAGATCAAGACACAATTATATTTAGTAATCTAAGGCCACCTACCAAATTTAATGATGGAGGAGCAGCTATATTTGATGATCTTAAAAGAAATCACCATAAAACCATTCTAGGTATCAAATTAATATACCCTTTTTAATTAATAACCTTTGTCTACCTAAACGTTCATAAATATTATTAGATAAACAAAACAGTCCAGAAGAACATAAACCATGCCCAACCATTAAAGAAAGAGAACCCACACAACCTCACCAATTTATAGTTATTAATCCACCAATAACTGTCCTTATATGAGCAACAGAAGAATATGCAATTAAAGACTTTAAATCAACCTGACAAAAACAAATAAATCTAACAATAACAACACCAGATTAACCTAAAGATAATCAAAAATAATTAAACTTTAAACCTAAATAAGAAATAACCTTTATAACACGAAAAATACCATAACCATCTAACTTCAATAAAATACCAGCAAGAGTTATTGTACCTGAAATAGGGGCCCATATATGAGCCTTAGGAAGCCATAAATGAACCAAAAATATTGGCACCTTCACTAAAAAAGCAAAAATTATAAATACATAAAACATAAAATAATAAGAACCAAAATCAACCAGTGAAGGGAAATATAAAGTGTTAGAAAAATCATAAACCTTAAGTAAAACTAATAATAAAAGTGACCTAGCAACCAAAGTATAAAAAATTAAATAAACACCAGCCTGTAAACGTTCAGGTTATAACCTCAACCCAAAATCAAAAGTAAAGTAGGAACTAACCTAGCCTCAAAAAAATATAAAAAGAAAGAAGACTTAATCAAGCAAATGAACAATAAAGCATAATCATTAAAATTAAAAACCATAAAGACAAAAAATTAGAATGATAAGAACTTAAATAAACTGAACCTCTAGGAGTAATTATTAAAGAACAAATTCAAAAATTCAGCAAAATCAAACTAAAAGAAAAATAATCAACAACAAAATAATATCTAATTATATTCAAATCTGCATATGAACAAACACAAATTATAAAAACAAAACTCAGCAGAAACATTAAAGAATGAACCAACCATGAACAATGATTAAGCAAACAAAGAGGGATCAAAAAATAGTTATAAATAAATACTTTAACATAAAGATAAACCAAAAGAGTTAAAAAAATCATTACCATGAGAACGAATTATTGAAACTAAAATAGAAAGACCTAAAGCACCCTCACAAACAGAAAAAACTAAAAAAATAACAGGAAAGAAATAATCATAACCAAACTCAATAAGAAAAACAATAATTAATATAAACAAAAAAAGAACAATATACTCTAATCCCAGAAGAACCATGAATAAATGTTTATGTTTAGAAGAAAAAACAAACACCAGCAAAATAAACCAACAAAGAAGTAAAAACAGAGAATATAAAGATTAGTTTTAATAGTTTAAAAAAACATCGGTCTTGTAAACCAGAAATAAGTCTAGTCCCCATTTTAAAACTTCAGAGGTGGAAAAGCTTCCATCGTCAGTCCCCAAAACCGATATTTTAAATAAACTAAACCCTGAAATGATTAAAATAATAATTATATCCCTATCAAACTTAATGAATATTAATATTATTAAATTAAGACACCCATTATCAATAATGCTTTTCATTATCCTACAAACTTTTTTAGTTAGATTAATAACAGGAACAATAATGGAAGGATATTGACTATCACATATTTTATTTTTAACGTTTCTTGGTGGTATATTAGTTGTATTTATTTATATTACAAGAATTGCATCAAACGAAATATTTCGATCTAAATCAGTTACCGTAATTATTACCTTAACAATATGGGTATTTATTATATCGACATTAATTATCCTAGATATAACAATATTTATAGACTTTTTCAGAAATACTGAAACTAAAAATATTGATAATTCAATTACCAAGAAATAACAGTATCTTTAGAAAAATTATATAACATACCAACATTCATTATTACAAAATAATAATAATTTATTTGTTTTTAGCACTATTAGCAGTAGTTAAAATCACTAATATTAACCAGAGGCCTATTCGTAAATTAAGATAATTTACTAATGAATAAACCCTTACGATTAAGACATCCTTTAATTAAAATTATCAATAACAATAAATACTGTACATTGCTTGCGACCTCAATCAGTACACCATCTACTGTTTGTGATCCTTCTCAATCAACCATTGCATTCAACCCCAGTCGATATATCATCGAACGTCTGACGTGGCATCGAGACAGAATTTGTTACAGATACTGGAGAAATACCTAGTGTCGGCGTAAGGGAGTTGCAAATACTGGTTTCATATCACGTTCTTTGGCTGAATGGAAGTCATTACAGCATAGACGTTTTTCGTCGCAGCGAGACCTCTTTACGAAATTTCAGTCACCAACTTTCTCTTCCGAATGCGAAAATATTTTTTTGAGCCCAACCTACATAGGTAGGAATGATCATCAAAATAAAATAAGATAAATCAGAGCTCGAACAGAAAGGTTTAGGTGTTCGTTTTTCCCGCTCGCTGTTCGGGAGTGGAATAGTAGGGAGATAGTATGATTGTGGTTCGATGAACCCTCTGCCAAGCACTTAAATGTGAATTGCAGAGTAGTCATGTAGATGAATCACTTTCTAAATTCGCTAATTTTTTTACGAGGCTGCACTGTCGTTGACGTGTAACTGCACTGTTGCTCTGATAATATACACTCTGGAGATCACATTTTATATTCAGCTTCGCGGTATTTGTCTGTTAAAAGCTTTTCATTCAGAGGTAATGCCAAACCTCGATTTATAAAGCCAGTGTAGCTTTTAACATGGATACTTGTATGCACCTGTAGAACCAAGACCGCTTGTGACAGTAACATACAGTAGTTGTTGCGATCGTGTTTTTTTTAACATCTGGCAGCTTGTAAGACGATTACGCCTGTCTTTCTAAGACACAGTTGTACCACTCGCAAGAAAAACTTATGAGACATGTCCACCCATCGCTGATTTTCGGTCAGTATTATTTCGTACCGCCAGCAGTCAGTTATTGGCGAAGAATTATACTTAGTAGCAGAGGATGCGTGATAGGTTCGCCTTGAACATCAGGCTTATGAAGTATGTGTGTTCCGAAGGTGCAAGGAAAATGGATATGTGCTATCGTAGTAATAGGTAGGGGTTTTCCAGAATGAGATTTTCACGACACACGCACAATCCTCACACCATTACTTCTGTCAGTATCTCGTCTCCGTCTGTGATGATGTGGCGTGAGTCGTGCTTGGGTAGCTCAGTTGGTAGAGCACTTGCTCGCGAAAGGCATAGGTCCCGAGTTCGAGTCTCGGTCTGGCAAACAGTTTTTATCTGCCAGGAAGTTTCAGGTAGGGATTTGATGGGAAAAACTGCGATGGATGCAAACGGAAGACTTTTCCTTTTTACATGAAAAATATGTCAAGTCATAAGAATGGTATAGATATTTTTATTTCCAGAGCCACAGTCGTCAGCTAGGTGTATTTCCGATACTTCGCTCTTGTCGAATGCCATTCAACCTTGACCACAATTGTAGCATTTAATTGTATGTATAGCGATCAAATATACACTCCTGGAAATGGAAAAAAGAACACATTGACACCAGTGTGTCAGACCCACCATACTTGCTCCGGACACTGTGAGAGGGCTGTACAAGCAATGATCACACGCACGGCACAGCGGACACACCAGGAACCGCGGTGTTGGCCGTCGAATGGCGCTAGCTGCGCAGCATTTGTGCACCGCCGCTGTCAGTATCAGCCAGTTTGCCGTGGCATACGGAGCTCCATCGCAGTCTTTAATACTGGTAGCATGCCGCGACAGCGTGGAAGTGAACCGTATGTGCAGTTGACAGACTTTGAGCGAGGGCGTATAGTGGGCATGCGGGAGGCCGGGTGGACGTACCGCCGAATTGCTCAACACGTGGGGCGTGAGGTCTCCACAGTACATCGATGTTGTCGCCAGTGGTCGGCGGAAGGTGCACGTGCCCGTCGACCTGGGACCGGACCGCAGCGACGCACGGATGCACGCCAAGGCCGTAGGATCCTACGCAGTGCCGTAGGGGACCGCACCGCCACTTCCCAGCAAATTAGGGACACTATTGCTCCTGGGGTATCGGCGAGGACAATTCGCAACCGTCTCCATGAAGCTGAGCTACGGTCCCACACACCGTTAGGCCGTCTTCCGCTCACGCCCCAACATCGTGCAGCCTGCCTCCAGTGGTGTTGCGACAGGTGTGAATGGAGGGACGAATGGAGACATGTCGTCTTCAGCGATGAGAGTCGCTTCTGCCTTGGTGCCAATGATGGTCGTATGCTTGTTTGGCGCCGTGCAGGTGAGCGCCACAATCAGGACTGCATACGACCAAGGCACACAGGGCCAACACCCGCCATCATGGTGTGGGGAGCGATCTCCTACACTGGCCGTACACCTCTGGTGATCGTCGAGGGGACACTGAATAGTGTACGGTACATCCAAACCGTCATCGAACCCATCGTTCTACCATTCCTAGACCGGCAAGGGAACTTGCTGTTCCAACAGGACAATGCACGTCCGCATGTATCCCGTGCCACCCAACGTGCTCTAGAAGGTGTAAGTCAACTACCCTGGCCAGCAAGATCTCCGGATCTGTCCCCCATTGAGCATGTTTGGAACTGGATGAAGCGTCGTCTCACGCGGTCTGCACGTCCAGCACGAACGCTGGTCCAACTGAGGCGCCAGGTGGAAATGGCATGGCAAGCCGTTCCACAGGACTACATCCAGCATCTCTACGATCGTCTCCATGGGAGAATAGCAGCCTGCATTGCTGCGAAAGGTGGATATACACTGTACTAGTGCCGACATTGTGCATGCTCTGTTGCCTGTGTCTATGTGCCTGTGGTTCTGTCAGTGTGATCATGTGATGTATCTGACCCCAGGAATGCGATGGAGCTCCGTATGCCACGGCAAACTGGCTGACACTGATGGCGGCGGTGCACAAATGCTGCGCAGCTAGCGCCATTCGACGGCCAACACCGCGGTTCCTGGTGTGTCCGCTGTGCCGTGCGTGTGATCATTGCTTGTACAGCCCTCTCGCAGTGTCCGGAGCAAGTATGGTGGGTCTGACACACCGGTGTCAATGTGTTCTTTTTTCCATTTCCAGGAGTGTATATAAAAGACGCCGCTGTGCGTTGGCTGGATTTACAAGTATCGAAAACACCAAAAGGTTTCGTGGAAGTGGTGAAATCGATAAACCGAAAGACTCTAGGGCTTTTTAAATTGCAATTACATTCTTTATTCATCGACAAAAATGTAACAGAAGGAGGCTTTTATGCAGTGCGAAAACGACACCCAGGTGGTGCAAGTGTGGACGTACCATAATTTTTTTTATACATCTATAATTGATAGTCAGAAATGTTATGCTGCTGCTTGAACGTAAAGGTACCATGGCTTATGTTCTGACATATGTCTGTGGGAAGTAATCTAACTACTATTCAAGTAAAAACAAAAAAATACGTATGCCTAGTCAGAATGGAAGGATAGACTGGACATGGTGAACTGTGATTTCAACACACTGAGGTGTATATGAGAACGTAAGTGGTGATACATACATTTCGTTAACAGCTGCACAATATAGCAATACAAATGTTCAACTGGACCTGCTATAGTGTACAAACAGGACGGGCAATATGGCTGTAACAATACATCCCCTCACCGGCACCGCTAAGCATTCCCTCACATTTCCCTTGTTGTTCTGTCGATAGTGATGTTAACTACAGTACACCAAACCACGTCGTTGATGGCTTTCCAAGCACTACATCCGCGGGTGTGGTATTCATTATCACACAGTGTCGGACATTTGTCCTTCATAACACTTCTTTGAGAGAATCTTGGCAGGATGCAGCACCTTCCAGAAATGTTGATTCGAAGACTTTGTCAGATAATTTTCTAGGAATGAGGAGAAGCGAGACATATAGCTGGTGTGAGTGTAGGGATACCACAATTATTTCAGGCGCTGTACAGATATAAACGATAGCGGCACTGTTTGTGTAAAATGTGTATATATTGCAGTGTAATGTTACTGTGGCTTATGTTGTGGCATGACCAGAGAAAATAAGTGTGTATCCTATTGTGAGGGATGTATAGATTCAGCGCATCGATAACCGCAAAGGTATGAGAGAGATTTTTGTGTTGAAAATTATGTGCACTACAGATACTGAGATTGGTTCCAGAACCACAGCTGTAATGAGGAGACATTACCTGTACTCGATTGGTGTCAGCGTAATATTTAATTGTAGTTACACTGACAAATATGTTCCTGGTTCCCAACATTCTTGTGAGTCTTTCATGTATTTAATGATCTGTAGGCAACTTTTGTGGGGTTTATCTATGGAAAGTTCTGAGTGTAAGGTCATGTATTCTTTGTTCATGTGTTCAAAGACAAGTTGAAGCTGACCATCCATCTCTGGCGTGATGCTGTCCGTCATCCGACATTGTCATATTTGGACATCACCAAACTTGAAGGACACCGAAAGTCCCAGCCACACTACACACACATCTCGTGTCGATGTAGCAGCCTCGCTGGGCAGGTAAACACCTGCGCACAGCTGACGCGTCTCGCTTGTACTGTTAGGATCGCTAGAAACAATGCAACCTCATCTATTCTGGGAAGCATTGGAACAGATTTCCATAGAGCTGGAACCGCAGCTCTGCACCATTTCGCCAGCAATGGTGCCTAGATGAACACGTATTTCGACAGGAATTTATCAGGTGTCAAGTATGAAAGGGATGCCACCACCTTATGCTTGCAGAACCCAAATGGTCACCTGTTCATGGCTCGGCAACTGATGACTTTATCATCTCCTAGTGGAACTGATGGTGCACCCCAAATCCAGGGGGTGCATGCGGAGTCGGCGGCGTCGGTGTTGGGTGACGGAATGTGTCTTTCACTAGCGCTCTTTTGTTTAAACTATATGCCATCGAGTTCACCAACCAATAGGATGCTGCAAACTAAAAAACTACCCCATACATGTGAAGAATATCGATTTAATTAATTTGCATAATTTTTTACATCAACATGGCGTCAGCAGTACAATAATTAAGGGGAGGGTGTGCGAAAGTGGGTGACATGGAGTAGAACAGCAGGTTAAGAGCAGAACACTAGGTTAATTTGAATAATTTTTATGTAAAAGGCAGTACAATGGTTTAAGGGGGTGGGTGACAGAAAAGAATGCTCCAGAAATGGCGTTAAAAAGCATGTGAAATTCGGAAAATGGTGAGACAACATAACTAATTATTTATTTGGTATCAAAGGCGGTGCAACAGTTTAAGGAAATGGGGGTGACATGGAAAACCACTTAACAGTACAATCGGTTAAGTGCCAACAACAGGAAGAACGTTAGGTTAAGACATCCAGAGTGCAGTGCCAAACATCAGGTTATGCAACATGTTTGCTCCATGTAATTACTTGTTACAAGACTACATGTTTCCAAACAGCAGAGAATGATGAGCAAGAGAAATGCAACCCCCACAAACAGAATTTCTTATAAATAAACAATATACCCTTGAATTTCCTGTTATGAAATCCTTCCTCTCCACCAACAAGCGAACAATTTCCATATATTCTATATACTTCCTTGAATCCCCTAAATTGTTTAAATAAACAATATTCCATACGTTCTCTAAATTGTTTAAACAATATTCCGCACACAGCAGTCATTTTCCAGACTAATTATGTAACTAAATAAATAAACTATATTCCATACACTGCCATAAATAATGAACTAATATTCATACATTATCTAAAGTGTTTAAACAATATTCCACACACTGCAACTGAATTCCCTCCAAATGACCGATCAACTGAGTCTCTTTCCTGTTAACTGACTGGGCGGGAGTGAAAACCTAATTTCAAAGCGACTCACCCTCACAGATGGTGCAGAAATCTGTCCCATTGCTTCCCAGAATAGCATAGGCTGCTTTCTCTTCCTCGTCATGCTAACGGGACATTCAAGCTGTGTCTAGCCATGCACATGTGCTTACCTGTCCCAGCGTAGCTGACACATTACTGCAAAATATCCGCATGGGGACTCACCATATGAAAGATTCTCAGTGTTGTACTGATGTCACATGGGTATGTAAAGTAAGAGCCAAGTAGACCTTTCGGAAATTGTATCGTGTCCCAGGAATAGGTAACAGTCATTTGTCAGCATGGAAATTCTTGTCCTAACAGAACCTGTTTACGAATGTAGCGAAGAATAATGCCGAATGCCTTCCTGCTGATGGTTCTAATGTGGCAACATGCTCGTTACGTGTTACCCTCCCTGGAAATCGTTAAGTCCTGGTTTCAACAAACATCTCTGAAACGCAAACATTCTCACCGCTATGTAGAGGCTCCTTCATCTCAGCACAAAGGATTTCTTGTGAAATGAATATAGCATTATCATTGGCCCTTATTGAATTTACCTGCTGAAATACTGATCCCACCAGTGTGGAAGCACCATCTGCCTTTCTTTTTTTTCTGCAAATGTGACTTTCAGCAGCAAAAATCTATTTTGCACAAATCGCCATATTGCATCGACAATTAAACCCTGCGAAGTGCCACTACATATCGTCAAATATGGAAAGACTTAGCTACACTGATCTGTCAATGAGAACAGTAGCTTGAATATTAGAGCGTGAAACCGATCTCCAACCCAGCAGTGTATCACTGTGTACCAAATTTATGTAGTAAACATACAATTCGTATCCTGCGTGACTCAAAAGTCGCCCCTTTTACATGAGCTAACGACCACCAGACACTCGTACATATACCACAAAGACAGACAGCATCGTATAGACTCCTCGCAGCACTGTATATTTTCCCCACAGCCGACAGTCACAAGTCATCTGCTCCCAATGCATGAACAGAGCGCCCTCAGTGGACCAAAGTCACTCTCAGAACTGTTCTACAAATTCGAGCTCGTTTCCCCTTGGTACAAACGCGTTACTGTTTCTGGTCTGAACCTGCTTGCTTGCTTTTGTACACCCATCTCCAGACTCTGGGATTACAAGAACACATGTATTTTTGCATGGTTTGCATAATATTATACCATTTCCGCAGTACTTCTCGATATAAAGCATACAGCAGTATCTTACCGATCGCTTGCACAACATAATTCTCAAGATATAGACTAGAAATTATTTCGCTGCAAACCCCAAACTTTAGCGAGGTGCAGTGTGCTCTAGACCACTGAGTAACTAGAACTTATCCCGTCTGCGAAGACCTTTACTTGGGAATTCGAAACAAATAGAGGAAAATGATATTTCCACTAGCGAATACCGATGTCAGTGATGTAACATATTCCAAATAATCCCTATAATTTAAAAAGTCATCTAAGGTGTTTCTCATATTTAGAGAACCAGCAAATGTGTCTTCCACCTGCTAGATGCACTCAGCACACACCACAATCGATCTTCTCTCAACCAAATAAAGACAGGAAATACGAAGAAGCAATCAGACAATTTATATGGGAGGGAATAATGGTCCAGCGCAAACACACGTCCATATTGAATCTTCTAAAATTTCCACGCAATCACGAAAGCTATCCAACACATACTAAGTATTAGTTCGCTGTTTGGCCATCTAGAGGACAACATGGTTAAGTCAGCTACATTCCTACACGCCAACAGGCCTCTCAATTTGGACGGCTCCTACTGTCAATGGGAAACGTTTCCCATTAATGGTGGGAGCCGTCCAAATTAAGAGGCCTATTGGAGTGCAGGAATGTAACTGACTTAAGTACGTGTTGGATAGCTTTCGTGATCGCATGGAAATTTGAGAAGATTCAACATGGATGTGTGTTAGGGCTGGACTGTTATTTCCTCCCATGCAAACTGTTTGGTGGATTGCTTCTGCACATTTCGTGAAAGACGGGTGGAAGACACATTTGCTGGTTCTCTAGACATGAGAAACACCTTAGTTGACTGTAAATTGTAGGGATGATTTGGAATCTGTTACACCACTGCCATCGGTATTTGCACGTGGAAATATCAGTCTCCTCTATTTTTTTTTTTTTGAGCTCTCATGTATAGGACTCCACAGATGGTATAATATTATGGATTATGGCAAACCATGCGAAAATACATGTGTTCTTTAACTCCAAGAGTCTGGAGATGAGTATACAAAAGCAAGCAAGCAAGTCCGCACCAGAAACAGTAACGCATTTGTGTCGAGGGGAAATGAGCCCGAATTTGTAGAACAGTTCTGAGAGTGACTTTGGTCTGCTGAGGGCGCTCTGTCACACATCGAGAGTGGATGACTTGTGACTGTCGGCTGTGAGAAAATATATAGTGCTGCGAGGAGTATATACGATGCAGTCTGTCAGCACAGTATATGTACGAGTGTCTGGTGGTCGACAGCTATACGAATAGATAAATGGGAGATTTTTGTATGGTGCAGGATATGAATCGTATGTTTACTACATCGACATGGAACGCTGTTATATATTGCTGGGTTGGAGATCAGTTTCACGCTCTAATATTCAAGCTCCTCTCCTCAGTGGCAGCACAGTGTAATTGAGTAAGAGTCTTTCTCTATTTGATATGTGTCATTGCACCAGCAATGGTGCCTAGGTGAACACACATTTTCAGCAGGAATTTCTCAGGTCTCAAGTATGAAAGGGATGCCACTGCCTCATGTTTGCTCGACCCGAACAAACACCTGTGTGTGGCATGCAGTGGCGTCGACGCTTGCGCACATTGGAGCCTCTGATATCTCGCGATTGACTATACTATACTTTTACATGCACTGAGTGTTTGTGCAGTGCATTATTTTCGGCTGTTTAAGCGTTGTGAGTGTGTTGGCAGAGCGTTATATATGCATTATTTCTGTGATTTACGAGTAATTAGCCGTTCTGTACATCAGTGTCCCGCATTTTTTCAGTGTTTTATGAGTAGTTTGCAGGTCTGTATGCTGTATACTGCATTATTTTGACAATTTACGAGTTGATTTCGTGTTTGTACATCAGTGTGCTGCATTATTTACGAGCAGTTTGCACATCTGTGTGCTGTGCAGCGTGACTCCAACCATGTAAGAGCCACTGTCTTGCATCAGTGTAGTAAATCTGTCCCTAAATAAATTGTTCAAAAATAAATAAAATACACCCTTCCTCTCTCCAGCAGCCTAGCATAGGCTAAGTCATTTTTCCGCCATCCCCCACCCCACCCCACCCAGGCCGCCATCTAGGATTACGTTATGGAAGGGATGACAGTGCCCTCTAGTGGCAGTACTGTTCACTAGGTTACTTGGACTTCAGACCTTATGGTGGACACACTGGATGGAGGTACTGCCTAAAATTGTTTAAATGAAGACTGCTTGCAAAATAAAGACTTACGTCCATCCTATCCACCACAGGCTGATCATTTTCCCCAACATTTTCCCCCTAACTGCTATCTTGGATTACATCACAGAAGGAATGGCAGCACCCTCTGGTGGTGGTACTGTGTACTAGGTCACTTGGACTCTGGATCCATGGAGAACACACTTGATGGTGTTACTGCTTCTAACTGTTTAAATAAAGACTGCATGCAAAATAAAGACTAATGTCCTGTTCCTGTCAGTTCCTAGGAAGAGGTGGCGGTCGGTTTACGTAGGTTAGTGGAGGTAGCCCAAGTCCCCTTTTTCCCCGCTATTTCCTTAGGTTAGTAGAGGTAGCCATGGTGTGTTGCATTGTCCTGATGGAATTTGAACTTCCCACCAGATCGGCGTGGCATTTTCCCGCCAAAAGACGCCATCGTGGATAATCGTACTTGCATTATCAGATGACGTCATGGTCACCATCTTTGATGACGTCACCGTCGCCATCTTGGATACATCTGGGAACAACGGAGAGCGGGATGGTACGAACTTTATCCCAGTACTAACGACATCCTTACAGACGGAGCACAAGCTCAGATTAGGGAGGGATAGGGAAGGAAATACGCCATGCCCTTTCGAAGGAACCATCCCGCCATTTGCCTGATGCGATTTAGGGAAATCATGGAAAACCAAAATCAGGATAGCCGGATCTGGGTTTGAACCATCGTCCTCCCAAATGCGAGTCCAGTGTGCTAAACTCTGCGCCACTTCACTCAGTGGTGAATGTAGAAATATGCAATAAATGTAAGACCCCAGTCAGTAACACTCATTACTGGATGTGAACAAATAGTTACCTGGATGGTCAGTGGCCTATCAAACACGAAATCACGGATTCTGTTGCTCACCTGAGACGGTACACCATAGATAAACAGTTCTGTTTGAACCTGCTTGTGTGGAGTGGCGATGAATGCCTTCTGTAAATTTAGTAACATGCAGTAAATTTGAGACCTCCGTCACCAGCACTCATTAATTCACGTGAAGAAATAGCTAGTTGACTGACGTGTGCCTATCAAACAGGAAGTCACGAATCCTGTTGCACTCTAAAACGGTACTCCTTAGGTATATAGTTTGAACTGAACTAAGTTGAGAAGATCGTTGTATTGACCCTTATGGAAATTTCGAAATATGTAACAAATTTGAGACGCTCTCTCAGTGGCACTCATTACTTCACGCGAAGAAAGTATCAGTCGATTTATCTGTGGCGTATTAAACACTAAATAACGAATTCTGTTGCACGTCTGAAAAGGTGCTACTTAGCTACACAGTTTGATTCAACCAGCTTAGGACATACAGTATCAAAAAGGCCTCTTGAACCCTAGAAATATGCAATAAATTTGAGACCCCCTGCCGTTAGCAAACATTACTTCACGTGAACAAAGATTTAGTTGGTTAGTGGACTATCAAACAGGAAAAGACGAATCTTCTTCCACATCTGAAACGATACTTCTTTGGTGCACAGTTTGACTTCATGCTGCTTGGCAGGAAAAATGCCGGAAACCTTCTGGGAATCTAGAACTATGCAATAAATTTGAGACTCCTGTCAGTTGCGTGCATTACTTCATGTGAACGAAACGTTACTTGTTAATTCAGTGGTGTATCAAACAAGAAATCGCGAATCCTGTTGTACAATTGAAACGACACTTCTTAAGTAAACAGTTTGGTTTGAACCTGATTGAGAGAACTGCTTTCGACAGCCTTCTGACAATTTAGAAATATGCATTAAATTTGAGACTCCGTGTCAGTAGCATTTATTACTTCATGTGAAGAGAGTGTTAGTTGACAGATTTCTGGCCTATCAAACAGGCAAACGGGAATTATGTTCCACCTCTGAAACGATAAACCTAAGGGAACCAGATTGATATGAACCTGCTTAACAGTAGTAGTTCCAAAAGCCTTCTGGATATTTAGAAATATAGAACTAGTGCCAGTAGCACTCATCACTTCACGTGAATAAAGTCCTAGTCGATTGATCTGCAGTCTGTCAAACAGGAAATCGCGAATCGCCTTGTACGTCTGAAACGTTACTCCTTAGGTACGCAGTTTGATTTGATGCTGCTCAAAGAACGGTATGAAAGCATTCTGGAAATTTAGATATGTGTAATACATTTGAGATCCGCTGTCATTAGCTCTCGTTACTTTACGTGAACAAAAACTTCATTGATTTATATGTGGCGTATCAAACAGAAAATCACGAATCCTGTTGCATATTTGAAACGATACTCCTTATTTAAACAGTTTGATATAAACAAGCTTGAGCGGTACGGTGTCGAAAATCTTCTGAAAATTACAGTATGTACAATAAATTTAAGACCCTCTGACAGTAGCACTTATTACTTCATGTGAAGAAGGAATTAGTTGATTGCCACGTGGCCTAACGAGCAGGAAACGACGAACTGTGTTGCACATGTGAAACTGTCCTCCTTAGATACTCTGATTTCGGTCTGCTTGGTAAGTAAAGTGTCGAAAACCTTCTGGAACTCTAGAAGTATGCAACAAATTTGAGACCCTATGTCAGTAGGACTCATTACTCCACGTGAAGAAAGCACTTACTGATTGATCAGTGGCCCATCAAACAGGAAATCACGAATCATGTTTGGTATCTGAAATGGTACTCCTTAGGTACACAGTTTGATATGTAGCTGCCTGGTTGGTTTGGGGTGTAAAGCGACCAAGCTACATGGTCATCAGTCCGTGGCTTCCTGGGATAAATGGTGTCAAAAGCCTTCCGTAAATCTACAAATATGCATTAAGTCTGACACTGCTTGTCAATAGCTCCTATTACTACACCTACAGAAAGAGTTGGCTGATTGATCTGTGGCCTATCAATCAGAAAATCACGATTTTTGTAGCTCATGTGAAACAATACTCCATAATTAAACTATTTTATTTGAACCTGCTTGGGAACATTGGTGTTTAAAGCTGTCTGGATATTTAGAAATGAAATACACTAAAATTTGAATAAACTGGAAGCAATCTTGATCATATAATTTTTTTAATGTGGTGACCGGTTTCGATTATATTATAAGATCATCCTCAGACCTACAATGAACAAGAATCCTTGTAAACCTATAAAGAACGAAATCGTATATTGATAAAACAGTAAATAACACTGATGGACCACAGATGTCTGCTGGAGGCGGTGGCGCGTGGTGCATGGCAACCCTTTTGCTTGTCACTGGTGATTCACTGCAACGTCAAGTTTTTTTTTTTTTGTGGCAGGTTACTAATACACAGCGTCACTGGTTCAGATACGGTCCAACTGTCGCGGTGGACAAGTAAGAGGAGACTCAAGGCAACGGCTGAATAACTGCCGATCATAGCACTTTGAAGGTGTAGCGGTGGAACTTTAAATTCTGTGCCACCCTCTGGCAGAGGAGGGGTGCAGTAATGCGCCAACTCTATGGTCACGGAGAAAGGTGGCTGGACGTGAACAGGCCACTGCTAGTGACTGTACGAAATGGGCAGAAAAACGTGGGCGTATTGGGCGTATCGTCAGTCATAGCCCGAATCCGAGTCCTCCAGGATGGTGAGCGGAACTGGGTGGCGCCGTGCAACTGTAGTGGCTCTGAGCACTACGGGACTTAACATCTATGGTCATCAGTCCCCTAGAACTTAGAACTACTTAAACCTAACTAACCTAAGGACAACACACAACACCCAGTCATCACGAGGCAGAGAAAATCCCCGACACCGCCGGGAATCGATCCCGGGAACCCAGGGGCGTGGGAAGCGAGAACGCTACCGCACGACCACGAGCTGCGCACCGCAACTCTAGTGTCGATGGTGTGGAGTCCAGCGATTCTCTCTCGGAGGACGTCCACTTTTCTGTACAGTTGGCGAGCCTTATGCCGAATGGTCAGCTTGAGAAGGGCTGTATTTGTCTCCTCATGCAGAGTGACAATCCTGGTGAGCGGAGGGCCGTGAAGACTCCAACTGAGAACATTATTCTGTAGGCGCTGGAGCGTCAGCATCAGGGACTTACTAATTGTGGCCCACACAGAGGAACCATACGTTAGTGAGGGTAGTACAAGGGAGTGATACAGCCAGAGCTTGGTATCTAAATTCAGCTCTCAGCTGGAGAAGAGCGGGTATAAGGCCTTTGTCAACTTTAACTCTTTATAGGTGACGCGTTCTGTGTGGCGGTGGAAGAAAAGTTTCTTATCCAACCAGACCCCGAAATACTTGGTAGCTTGGGCCCACGGGACCCGGACATCCCCAATTGAGAAGTTGTTTCGGAGCACAGGGCGCCGTTTATTGAAATACACAGCCATGGTTTTGGCAGCATTGAGGTCCATTTTATTGGAGTGACACCAGGTGACTGTCACGTCCACTTGCCTTTGGAGGCGAGCAATGACTTGATCAGGATTGCGGCCTGTCATATAAAGCATCGTGTCATCGGTGTATTGCGTCAAATGGCAGTGACAGATGATGGGCATGTCATTGACATAGACATAGACATAGACATAGACATAGACATAGACATTAAAAAGAAGTGGGGATAGCACAGAGCCCGGGGGGGGGGGGGGGGGTACACATTGACATGTGGCGTACACTGGAGCACTTTCCCCACAGAGCAACAACGAAGGTCCTCTCATGAAGGAAACCATCCATGAACTTAAAGTAGATGTCAGGGATGGGCGTGCATCTTATACACCAGGTTGTCATGCCACATCTTATCATAAGCTTTCTGCACATCCAAAAAGACCGCTGCCGTTGACATGCTGGAATTAAAACCCTTGCTGATGTGCTCCACGATCCGGAGGACTTGCAGTTCAGCGGACAGGTGGGAGGTAAACACAAACTGTTTGGGACAGATCATCCCGTCTGCCGCCAGAGGCTAGGAAATGAGGTGGAGTATGAGAGTCTCCAGGACATTCACCATGGTGTTCAAACGGCTGATGGGCCTATTGTTGGTAGGTGTCATAGGGTCTTTAGAAGGCTATGGGATCGCAATAAGTTTTGCCTGTTTCCACTGTGGAGGGAAAAGGCCACTCTGAAGACAACAGTTCAATATTCTGGTGAAAAGGATTAGGGGCTTGCACAGTAGCCGACAGAGATGTTGGTTGATGATCCCATCCAGGCTGCGGGCCGAATTACCTAGTTTCCTCTGGAGGATTCGGAGCACTTCCGCTGTGGATGTAAGGTGAGGGACTATAAGTGGTGGTCTGTTTCGGTAGGCACCTACAGCCCTCAGGATATCTTGGTCATTCTGGAGTGTATCTGGCGTGGAGTCCAGACAAGCAGTTGGGTTTGGGCTTCAAAGGCATCAGCGAGGGTTTCCACCACACAGCGGGTACTATAACATGAGACCAGTCGCCGTCTGGATGGGGTGGTGGGTCTGCAAGGTGGTATGATGCAGGGTGCGGACGACAGCCCAGTCTAATTTATGCTGGAGGAGAAAGGTGGACATCCTATCCTCCCACTGTTCCAATTTCCAATCCACTAAGCGGCGACTGAACTTCTGATAGAGATGCTTCATGCAAAGCTTATCCCGAGGGTCACGGTATTGCTTCCACCGGCAACGGCAGTGGTTCTTTTGGATTTTCAGTTCATGCAAAAGTGGAGGTAAATCATCCAGTGGGGTTAGAGCCCTTGGGACGTGGGAAGTAGAGACTTTTACCGTGCACTGGATTTTCGTGGTGAGGTAGTCAACCGCAGGTCTAGGTCCAGCCTTGTGCTGTGGTTGAGGATCCTAGCAAATTTGGCCCAATCAGTAACCACGACAGTAGAATGGATGTCAAAGGACAATGCAACATCGGTAGGGTGTAGAAGGACCGGGTCATAGTCAAAAGTTAGGTCATATACTGTTTCCAAAGAAAACTGTACAGTAATGTGTTTAAAAATGGCCACATCCAAAACATCTGGCTGGCAGTTGGAGCGAACTGGTATGTGTGTAGGAGTGTGTGGGCCATAGACAGACAGGGCCAAGGTATCTTCCTGCTAGAGGAAGAGACCCATGGGATTGGCGACAAGAGAATACCACGTTGGGTGTTTTGCATTGAGATCAGCCCCAATGATAAGCTTGTCAAATGACATCAGCTTGCAGAGGTCAGCCTCAATGAGTGGTTGGTTAGGCCTCAAATAAGCTGCAGCAAATGTGGTGACCCCAAGTCGGGTGAAGACAGTGACAGCTGTAGCCTCTATGCAGTCTAGTGGCTGAAGAGCCTCTTGGTTGTGGACCAACACCCTGCATTGGAACATGGCTGTGCCTCCACCATGGCGATTGAGTCAGTCAGTCCGATAACAGACCATGCTACGTAGGCAAAACTTGTCGGTTGGCTTAAGGTGTGTTTCAGTAACAAGGATAATATCCAGATGATAGTCATGTATGAAGGTGTTGAGTTCATTCTTCATCTGTTTGATACCATTGGCATTAAGGATGCAGACGACGAGATGCCTAGGGGGATGGTGATTGTGTGGTGGACGAACCGCCATTATAATACGATCTGGCTGAGCCCTGCAACCAGGGTGATGACCTTCATGAGCTCGTCCTCCAACCAACGGATTTTTTGAGTCATATCACGAATAATCGGCCTGATGTGGGGCTTCGTGAAAAAGGAGACAACGTGCAGGATTTCTTGCATGCCGTCCAGAAAGGATGTATCGGCCTCCACAGCTGGGGGTATTTCTCGGGTGGGTTGCTGGACCCTGTGATGAGCAGGCGCAGGAGTTGGCACAGGCAGAGCAGATACCACCCTGACAGGTTGAGCCACTTTATCAGGTGGGTATGAGGACGCTGCAGCTGGCCTTTTTGTTTGGTGATCGTTAGCGGCCGCCACAGGAGATGGACGAGGAGCAGTGACTGAGCCACATCGGCAAAGGTGGGGCTGAACATCCCCTGTCGGAGAAATCTCAGTTTGGCCCTGAACGAGAGGGAATTGGGTGGGGGTGGAGGCGGCCGATTCGACCGAGGTTTCTTCCTAGGTGGAAAGACTTAAGCACCTTTTGATACACAGGGCAGCCCTTCCAGTAGGCCAGGTGGTGGCGGACATGAGAAGTGCCCTGACATCTGGCACAGGTGGGCTTCTCTGAGGCTGGAAGAGTGCAAGTCTCCGATACATGCGGACCTGCACACTTCTCACACTGCAATGGTGAGGAACAGTAATTAGTAGTATGGCACAACAGCTGGCACGTACGGCAAATGGAGGGTCCGGCGCTGCCTTCATAGGATTCAGTGCGCACTTTAGTGCTCAGAAGAGACTGGATTTGGTAGATCCTTTGAATATCATCCCTACTAGAGAGTTAGACCACATATATGTGGGCAATGGGTTTAAATTGTGGGTCTCAGGGTCCCTCTTGCTGTATTGATGGACCAGAGGGTCTGGGAAGTTGAGACGGAGCAGTTCCCCCCTGACATCCACATCCGTAACTTCAGGTGGCAAGTCTTTAATTACAATTTTTGTATTCCTATCACCAGAAACTTGGTGGGTGTAGTATGGCATTTCCCGCGATTTGACGAAGTCAAGGACAGCAAGGTAATCTTCTTTGCTATCAAGGAGGTATTGGACATGGTCCTGCTGAAAGACAGTCCACAACTGGCCACCAATGAGGAGTTGTAGTTCAGCGTTCAGCTTTAGGTAATTCTTTGGATGGCATACCACAATTGGAGGGATTTTCTCCTTCTTAGATTGTGCAGACAGTGGAGCCTGAGAAGTGGGACCAGGAGATGGACCCGTGTCTATGGCATCATCGGGTGCAGCTTCCCCTTGAGAGGGCGCGGCAGGTGCAAAACCACCGCCTCCGTGACGAGTGTTCCTTCACGAACGTGTTGTAGCTTGGCGCTGGATTCATGATTTTTTATCCCTATTTGCTCTTCTTTTAGAATCATCTATATCTTATCATACAACATCTTGGAGGCAAAACATAACTTAAATCACGTAGAAAAGGGATGCAAAACAAAAGTTATGATTAAGACGCATCTAACGTTCTGCTTTCTCGCCACTTGAAGCACTACTATAGCTCCAGCTGTCAAAAGGTAACAAATTTTAGAGCAGTGAGTGTCGCGACTGTTAGGTTACACTGTCATATTATTAAGAACTTTAAACAGAACCCTGATGACGCTGACGATTTATTTTTCAGAAGTATTGCAATGTTTGTCAAGACAACTGAGTCAAGACTTGATAAAAGAGGCAAAAATAATGTAATTGCAGATGATTCTTCCATCTAGTAAATCGTAACAAACAAACAGCACTTTCAGTATCCCCAGCCATTAATAATGTAACACATTTATCATCATAAAATATTGATTTTACTAACAAGCAGACTACTAAACGTGACTGATTATTCACAAGCTGATATTCACAAATTTCAGTTCGTTGTTAACGTTTTTCATTGTCCAACAGCGAAAGAAATATTAAGTAAACCACGATAGGCAATATATACAGTGAGACGAAGGATTCGTGATTGCAATACAGGATCAAACAATAAACACCACATATTACAGCAAGCATATTATTAAAGATCCTAATGCTACAACAGATAAATGCAGACTTTGCGAACAACAAATAGAAACAGTAGATCACATCACAAGCAGATGAACAATACTAGCAAATACAGAATACACCAGACGACATGACAATGTAGCAAAAATAATACATCAACAACTTGCCATACAACATAAACTAATACAACAACATGTTCCCACATACAAGTATGCACCACAAAATGTACTAGAGAATGATGAATACAAATTATACTGGAACAGAACCATTATAACAGATAAAACAACACCACATAACAAACCGACATCATACACACCAATAAAAAGAAGTAATTAACACAACTAATCGAAATATCCATACCCAAAACAACAAATATACAGAAGAAAACAGGAGAAAAAATTGAAAAATACATCCAACTGGCTGAGGAAGTCAACGACATGTGGCATCAGGATAAAGTTGACTTTATACCAATTACACTATCAACTACAGGAGTCACACCACACAATATCCACCAGTACATCACCGCAATACAGCTACATCCAAACGTATATATACACTCCTGGAAATGGAAAAAAGAACACATTGACACCGGTGTGTCAGACCCACCATACTTGCTCCGGACACTGCGAGAGGGCTGTACAAGCAATGATCACACGCACGGCACAGCGGACACACCAGGAACCGCGGTGTTGGCCGTCGAATGGCGCTAGCTGCGCAGCATTTGTGCACCGCCGCCGTCAGTGTCAGCCAGTTTGCCGTGACATACGGAGCTCCATCGCAGTCTTTAATACTGGTAGCATGCCGCGACAGCGTGGACGTGAACCGTATGTGCAGTTGACGGACTTTGAGCGAGGGCGTATAGTGGGCATGCGGGAGGCCGGGTGGACGTACCGCCGAATTAACACGTGGGGCGTGAGGTCTCCACAGTACAGCGATGTTGTCGCCAGTCGTCGGCGGAAGGTGCACGTGCCCGTCGACCTGGGACCGGACTGCAGCGACGCACGGATGCACGCCAAGACCGTAGGATCCTACGCAGTGCCGTAGGGGACCGCACTGCCACTTCCCAGCAAATTAGGGACACTGTTGCTCCTGGGGTATCGGCGAGGACAATTCGCAACCGCCTCCATGAAGCTGGGCTACGGTCTCACACACCGTTAGGCCGTCTTCCGCTCACGCCCCAACATCGTGCAGCCCGCCTCCAGTGGTGTCGCGACAGGCGTGAATGGAGGGATGAATGGAGACGTGTCGTCTTCAGAGATGAGAGTCGCTTCTTCCTTGGTGCCAATGATGGTCGTATGCGTGTTTGGCGCCGTGCAGGTGAGCGCCACAATCAGGACTGCATACGACCGAGGCACACAGGGCCAACAACCGGCATCATGGTGTGGGGAGCGATCTCCTACACTGGCCGTACACCTCTGGTGATCGTCGAGGGGACACTGAATAGTGCACGGTACATCCAAACCGTCATCGAACCCATCGTTCTACCATTCCTAGACCGGCAAGGGAACTTGCTATTCCAACAGGACAATGCACGTCCGCATGTATCCCGTGCCACCCAACGTGCTCTAGAAGGTGTAAGTCAACTACCCTGGCCAGCAAGATCTCCAGATCTGTCCCCCATTGAGCATGTTTGGGACTGGATGAAACGTCGTCTCATGCGGTCTGCACGTCCAGCACGAACGCTGGTCCAACTGAGGCACCAGGTGGAAATGGCATGGCAAGCCGTTCCACAGGACTACATCCAGCATCTCTACGATCGTCTCCATGGGAGAATAGCAGCCTGTATTGCTGCGAAAGGTGGATATACACTGTACTAATGCCCACATTGTGCATGCTCTGTTGCCTGTGTCTATGTGCCTGTGGTTCTGTCAGTGTGATCATGTGATGTATCTGACCCCAGGAATGTGTCAGTAAAGTTTCCCCTTCCTGGGACAATGAATTCACGGTGTTCTTATTTCAATTTCCAGGAGTGTACAACTACCGAAAGCTGTAATTATTGATACATGTTCAATTACCCAAAAGTTCCTAAATTCAATGTAACATATACTGTGCAGTTAAAAGGAAGTCACGCTTGATCAAGGTCTGCGTCACTTTCCATTTTCAACTAGACATAACGTCTGAGAAAGGAAAGAAAGAAAGAAAGAAAGAAATAATAATAATAATAATAATAATAATAATAATAATAGTGGTGGTGGTGGTGATGGTACTCACTTTTATTTACAAACGAACCTGTAGATTAGTTATTTGAGTGTTACTACTTGTAAAACAAGTTATCTTAATGATGATTCTTCTTCTTCCTGCATCTTCCACAGACGTCGCCATGCCATGTCTATCTTATTCCAAGTATTGGCGGTACTGGTTTTTCAACAGAGGTACAAGCAAGAGCCGATAAACGATCCAGGGCCATAGTATTCCTCTAATTCGTTTTTATGCGTTAACACAAGAACAACTCCTTCCAACCGAATTACTGTGAAATGTTTGTTTATGATGGGAAGAAAGTAGTCTCCAGTTCGACACGGAACCGAGAACGATTGAAGAAGAGCTACAATATTATCCAATACCTCGAAGTACACCTGTTTGTATATTGACATCAATGAATTGTCAATGCATTCATCGATCATTTCAGCGCTATTCATTGAAGCTTCAGGTTGCGAATTAGTCGAGGGGCTCGTGGAACTTAAAATGTCGATACATTTATCTTCATGTCTTAATCTTCTTCATGTAAGCTGTGCGTTCTGAGACAGCATTGTTATAAAACTGTGCATGATTGTTTTGTTTCTTCAGAAAGTTGAAAAGTAGTTCAATTTTTAAAAATACTTTCAAGAACAGAAAAAAGAAAAATAAAGTCGAAGTCTAGTAGGCTATTTTTGAAATCTGCAGACTTATCTTGTAGTCATTACACTAGAGTCTGGACTGTCAATTGCTTCATTTACAACCTCAATTAGTCCCAAACGGTTTTCACGAATGGCAGATATTATCCTAGCGTTACAGTTCCATCTTACTCTGGCTTTACAGTTCCATCTACCAACAATGCTGTCGACAACTGCTGTGCGTTTGGAAGGCTGATAGAAGAAATCCATAAACACTGAAGCGCGGATAAAAAAATTCTCAGATACTTATGTTATAGCTCTGCTGCAAAACTAAATTTAAACGACATACAAATCAGTCAGTAAAAAGAGCTAGGGGGTAATTTGAAGGACCCGAGTTTGCAGGCCTTAGAGTCAACTTGTCTCAAAACACTATAGCATTGTCGCTTGTCTGGAACATCTGCAGCTTCGTCCACAAAGCATGCATAAAATAAAGTTCTAGCCAAATTTCAATGCATACATGCACAAATCTCCTCATTTATACGTTCCATCAGTACATTCTGTAGAGTTTTTGAAAATCCATGGAAATAGCTCATTTCCTTCCAGTGTGCTTACATCTCTTCGTTTCTGTTTAGCACGAGTTTAAAAATATCTCTGAAATTTTCGGGGTTCAGGGAATCTTCTATCTCATCTTAACCTCTGAATCTTGCTCCTGCTTACACGAAGGACTTGTGACGTCAATTAGAATTTTCATGATGTTTCCGTTAGCATTCACTTCATTCTTGTGTCTGACTTTCATCAGTTTGTGATGTTCAAAACACGAGTTTGGCTAATTATTTATTTGAAATGAAACTACATACTTACAAGGGAATTGTCCAGTAAGACAGGTCGAAACCAACCTTAATTTTTTTTCACAGGAAAAAGACAACGAAAGAAATGCACTGTCAAAATTTTAGCTGCTAACAGGCGCTGCAAGTACAGAAAAAAAATCTAAAAATTGAGAGAGAGAGAGAGAGAGAGAGAGAGAGAGAGAGAGAGAGAGCTGAGGTCGGCAGTACATTTGTTAATAGGGAACACGACACAACGCGATCGTAATTTGTAAAGGACGTCTCAGGTTACCGTTCGTTGATACTTTCTCTGACACTACAGTGCAAAGTAACTATTCTCTCGAATTAGCCACTCATGTGACATCTATTAAAAATTATCAGTTGCTTTTTGCAGTATTGATAGAGGAAAGTACCTTAAAGCAGACCCCTCTCCTAATGTGGACCCCCTACTCTCCTGAACTCTAGCGGTACCAAGTGTAAACACTAGCTTACGCTTCTATCCGTCTGTAGAGGAACACACCAGTCACCCACTTCACTCATTGTTCGTCTGTCCGCCATTACATATTCTGACAGAGGTTGAAGTTTTCGAATCATTCTACATTTTTCATTATTTCTCCAACATATAGGTATTCTTAAATGATAAGGTTCAAGGTCTTTGATATCAATAAACTGGTTCATTTAGATATTTGGTTAAAAATTGATGCCGTTAAGAAAATGTAGGTTATAGTTGCCAAAACTGGACCCCTTATACTTTCATGTTTGACGTCTACCTTTATTTGTGCACACACTTATTCTTTTGGAATTGTGTTTCAGATTCCAAGAGGATAATGAGGAAGGTTGACCAAAGAAAGTGGAGTCCTTCTAAAATAACTAAAGCTATTGACACAGTTCAGAAAAAGAAGATGGGTTGGCAGAAGGCCACTAAAGTAACTTCCTGGCAGATTAAAACTGTGTGCCCTACCGAGACTCGAACTCGGGACCTTTGCCTTTCGCGGGCAAGTGCTCTACCAACTGAGCTACCGAAGCACGACTCACGTCCGCTACTCACAGCTTTACTTCTGCCAGTATCCGTCTCCTACCTTCCAAACTTTACAGAAGCTCTTCTGCGAACCTTGCAGAACTAGCACTCCTGAAAGAAAGGATACTGCGGAGACATGGCTTAGCCACAGCCTGGGGGATGTTTCCAGATGCAGAGTGAAAATCTCATTCTGGAAACATCCCCCATGCTGTGGCTAAGCCATGTCTCCGCAGTATCCTTTCTTACAGGAGTGCTAGTTCTGCAAGGTTCGCAGAAGAGCTTCTGTAAAGTTTGGTAGAGCACTTGCCCGTGAAAGGCAAAGGTCCCGAGTTCGAGTCTCGGTCGGGCACACAGTTTTAATCTGCCAGGAAGTTTCATATCAGCGCACACTCCACTGCAGAGTGAAAATCTCATTCTGGGCCACTAAAGTGTTTAATATTCCGGAAACACTCATGAGTTTGTCCAACATAAAGTATAGCACACTTGAGGAAGCGGCAAAAGCCACAAGAGGTAGACCTACAGTTTTGGGTACAAAACGTGAGGATAAACTTGTTCACTATTGTCTTGCTATGGAAGCATCTTTCTTCAGGCTTACTCGTAACGATTTACGAAGAATGCTGTGCAATTGGCAGAATGAAATGACATTGAACATCCTTTCAAAGATGAAATTGCTGGGAAAAAGTGGGTTAGGCTATTTCTTCAGCGCCACAATGATAAACTGTCAGAGAGGAAGCCTACTGGAACATCCTATGCTAGGGCTTGTGGATTTAGCAAGGAAAACAGAGAGAAATTCCAAAACCTTTTGGAAAATCTTTATGACAGGTTTAAATTCACTCCTGACAGAATTTACAACGTTGATGAGTGTGGCATTACTGTGGTACTGTGAAAAGTAGGAAAAGTAATTGTCCTTAAAGGTAAAAAGCAGATAGCCTCCTTAACATCTGGGGAACGTGGAGCTCTTATAACAATCGTTGCTTGCATGAGTGCTAGTAGATCATTCGTGCCTCCTTTAGTGATATTTTCCATGGAAAAATATGAGTGAACAGTTGAAAAAAGGTGCTCCAGCAGGAGCAATCTTTGCAGCACACCCTTCAGGTTGTATTCAAATCAACTTATTTACTCAGTGGTTTCGACACTTTATTGAAACCTACAGAGGAAAAACCTGTGCTGTTGCTCTTGGATGGCCATTTTAGCCACACGCAGAATATTGATGTTATCGACTTGGCAAAACAAAATCATGTCACCATTGTCTCATTGCCACCTCACTGCTCACACAAACTGCAACCTTTGGACAACTTTCATGGGTTGTCTCCAAGTTTACTACAACGAGGAAATTAGGCAGTGGTTAAGGCACAATGAACGTGCTGTGAGTCCTTATGACGTAATGGAAATCATGCCAAACAACTCAAGCACCAGTTAATGGATTTAAAGCAACAGGAATATACTCGTTGAACAAAAAATTATTCTCAAATTCTGAATACATTGAAGAAGCCAATAAAAAACGAGATTCATCTTCCTATGAAGCTGCGTCAAGCAAACAATTAGTAGGAAATCAGGGGTTTTCGGAGGACAGAGAAGAATGTGATGACATAAATCAACCATCGACTTCGAAAAGCCTCGGTGTTCCTCTATCATCAGTTACACTTGAAGATCCTCAGGGCACCACATCTTCTGAGACAAGTCCATTCGACATCTCTCCCATTCAAAATGTGTGTGAAATCTTATGGGACTTAACTGATAAGGTCATCAGTCCCTAAGCTTACACACTACTCAATCTAAATTATCCTAAGGACAAACGCACACACCCATGCCCAAGGGAGTGCTCGAACCTCCGCCGGGACCAGCCACACAGTCCATGCTTGCAGTGCCTTAGACCGCTCGGCTATCACTCCCATTCCAAAAATTAAAAAGAGCATATCGAATAGGGGACGAAAGGCCAGCAGTTCTACAGTCATCACATCTACACCTTATAAAGCGTAGTTGGTGGAAGCTCAAATAGCTAAAGAGGTCAAGGAAGCTGAACAGCAAGCATGGAGTCATGCTCAAGGACAGAAAAGCAAATCCAGTTGGGGATGTGGTTCAGCAGCTAAGTCCTTGGGTAAACGGAGGAAACTCGTGAAGAAACGTTTAAACTTCGAGAAAAATGAGAAGGAATCTAGCACTGAAGATGAAAACAGCGTGTCCCTTGAAACATCTGAATCGGAGTTTCTCCCAGGAGTTACCCCATCAAATGATGATGATGCATGGTGTATGTTCTGTGACATGGAATTTTCTGAAGACTCTAAAGGGGAACTTCGGGTTATGTGCTCATGTTGGGCCCATGTAGATTGTTCTGGGGCTGAGCGGCGTGTACATCTGTGAATTTTGTCATCTACATTTTATGATTTAATTGTTGAATATATTTTCTAATTTTTAAAATTAAATACTGAAATTGTTATGCAAAACTTACACTTTGAATCTAATTTATGTTCTTATTGATATAATGCGCTTCTCTATTATTTTACTTTTTTTTATTTTTTATTTTATTTATTTATTTATTTATTTATTTTATTTTATTTATTTATTTATTTATTTTTGACAAGTGGTCCGCTTTTGGCAACTAGTTTTCCAATTCACGAAGTGCAAAGATCTAAACTACATTTTTTTAAAATACTAATTTTTAATTATATTTCCTGAAAGTAAGCTGTAAATGGTACACAACATTATAAAGTATATAATAAATGCTTTTGAAAGATAATTTTCTACAGTTTTCTATCATTTAAAAGGGCACTTTCCTCTAAGTATTGGCAACACGGATAAAGCTAAATTAATATTTATTGTGCTTTCGTAAGACATGCCTGCTAATAATACCTTTTTTTCCCTTCTTCCAGTTTCACAGTAATGTGGAATTCAATTAACGTTCTCAATTTAGTAATGATGAAACATGAAAAACGTGGTTTCCAGCCGAAATCACCTACTTCTCCTGAGGACGTATATATGTCTCGTTTGTCAGTTGATTTCCTTGACATTCATTCGAATGATATCAACATTTCGTTTGAAATTGTGGATACGTTAAAAGAAATAGGAAATAACCGTGACGATCCTATGAATTGTGGTTCGGATGACAGACAGTTGTGCGAGTAACAGTTTTGAAGAAGAATACCTTCCAAGCCTAATATAAAAAAAACCGTACTGCAACAGCTTTCAGCGACAAAGGAGAGGCAGTGAAATATTCGTTAAACGAAGGAAGGAAAAGAAGCTTGAAGTTACGCAGTGTGCAAATCCCTTTTCGTTTCGTAAAATCGGAGCGTGAACTGTACAAATAGAAGAATGAATTACATGAAGTAAGAAACATGCGCCAAACGGAAACCTGAAAAACCATCTGAATGAAAAACTGTTCAAAAGATTTAGAACAGTTCGTGAGAGGCTATGGAACGTTGCCGATGGATATCTACGAGACTGGGCCCTCCGAATTGCATCTGACATGAACATTGCTTTCCAAGCTTCGTCGACCTGGCTACGCAGGTTCAAGAAATCTTACAGAATAGGAAGACACAAAGTTACCAAGTTTACGTCACGTAAACGTGTAGAGCAGCTGCCAATGCTATAGAGAAATTCATAGCTGACGTACCCACGAAACTTACTGTTATCCCCGCAACTGCTGTTTATAGCAGTGATCAGTAAGGTTTCGTGAAAGAACTGCGTGCACACCGCACTTTATCATATTCGGGTGAAAAAAAGACAGAGTCGGTTGCCCAATCAATGAATGCAATGACACATTCACATACAGTGATTCCAGTGACAAGTATGAGTGGTTCACTGTTTCCACAGCTGCATATATGTCTTCAAGAACCGCAAGGCAAATTAGGACCAAAAATAAATAATGGACTGTTTAGTCGCAAATAGCTTGTAATCGACATATCAATATCTAGAAAAATGGGAAAGAATAGTTTTCTACATTTCGTTCGAAACGTATTCCAACCAGCTGCAGAAACTAATTCATTGCTTTTGTTGGATTCATGGACTGGACATAATGATAACCTCTGTTTTGTGGAGGATAACGAAAAATCTCTAGATGTAATGCGGATTTCGCCCGGAACTGGATGGATATGGTGGATATGGGCGCTCAACAGTGTAGTCTTTAGCGCCCGAACGGAAACAACAACGGACGAGTGTCATTAAAATGCAGCAAGTGCTAAAATAGGACTAAAATTAAAAGTGAAAGGCTACATAGGAAGTTTGCACGTCAACAGTTTCAAAGTGGAATGCAGCACATAAAGAGGATAACTGCAAGAGAACGTAGGTGCAATTGTTAAAATGAAGCACATAGCACATGTTTGGAACTGGCCTATTACAAGTATAAAAAGGAGTGGTAAGCCACTCGGCAACACACTAAAAATTCCAACCTAAAATTTTTGGCTGAAGCCCAGAAACATCACAGTACCTTAAAACTTTCTTGACACTCGCCTCGTCATCGGCTAGAATCGAGGGCAGATCCCCACTAATATTAACTTCCGCCCTGACAGAACGATATAAATCACACTCAACTAAAATGTGGCGTACAGTGATTCGTACGCCACAGGCATCACACAGTGGGGGTTCCTGTCACCGTAGTAAGAAGGCATGCGTAAGAGGACAGTGCCCTATGCGAAGACGTGTAAGGGTCACTTCGTCACGCCTAGGTGACCAGCAGGAGGAACATCACGGCCGGATGGTGGGTTTCACCAATCACAGCTTGTTTTCCCTCACCGCCAGCCATTCCTCCTCCCACAATTGCATACACTTCCGCCGCAGCGCAGAAACAATACCTTGCAAAGGAATAGAACATTGTGTCACCTCCGGTAATCTGCAGGCGTCCTTGGCAGCTCTATCAGCTTGTTCATTTCCCCGTATGCCCACATGCCCTGGCACCCAGCAAAAGGACACTTGCTTGCCCTGTCGTTGGAGGATGTACAGTTGGTCGTAAATCAGCTGTTCCAACTTCTCCGCTGTGTACAGGTTCTGCAGTGACTAATGTGCTCATTGAGTCAGAGCAAATTAGAAAGTTTTTGCCCTGAGTACACCGTATCTGCTCCAACGCCTGCAGGATCGCGTGAAGTTCTGCGGAAAAAACAGTGTATTCCTGGGGAAGGCGAATCCTGATGACATGTTCGGGGAACACTACTGAGCAGCCAAGAAAATCCCCCTGTTGGGATCCATCAGTGTATACTACTGTAAAATCATGATGCCTATCTAAAATGTTAAAAAATAAAGATTTGAAAGTAAAATCTGGTGTACTGTCTTTCTTAAAATTTGCCAAATCCAAAATCAGTCTGGGCCTCTGGAGGAGCCAAGGTGGGTATCTGCTCCAACCTCAACATGAAACATTAAAACCGGCCACACCCATCTCTAAAATGCAATCCTTTGCACGAATCCCATAGGGCCTTGTTGCTCGTTGCCGGTTGCGAAAAAGCCTTTCCCGTGGAGGCCGAGCAACAGTGTAGTATGCAGGCGTGTATGGTGTGGATAATGTTTGATAGGCCTGGCGCACCACTAGTAGACGCCGCCGGAGGTGAAGTGGCGGTTCACCTGCCTCTGCACACAGGCTCGGTATGGGGCTCGTTCTGAACGCCCCAGTGGCCAGCCGAATCCCCTCATGGTGCACCACATCCAACAGCTTCAAATAAGTGGGTCTTGCAGACCCATACACCGTGCATCCATAATCAAGCCGGGACTGCACGAAGGCTCTGTAAAACCGGAGCAGACAAGTCCTGTCTGCTCCCCATGTGAGGTGACTAAGACATTTTAAAATAGACAGCGCCTAAAGAGACCGTTTTTTCAGTTCCTTAATGTGTTCGCCTGGAACTGCTAGTGCGATTCAACCTCCCGATAAACAGTTTTTTCGACAGTGGAAAGCATTTCTCAGGAAATTATCAGACAACATAATTTCTGATACCTCTCTCTCATTTCAGGTTTATCAGCGGAACAGTGTTCTTAAGCTCCAGACATTTGTGCATTACCAGTTTGCTTCGTCATGCTTTACGAATTTGATCAAGTATGCCTGGTATGCAGCGCAATATGCAGAACAACGGCCGGAACCATTTCTGACTCCATCCCAGTTCTGTCTAAATAAAACTAGTGGTTACTGCGAAGTGCCTGACTGCATCAATTTTTCCTTTTTCCGGTGTGCCTGGTGCAAGAAAAATCTTTATTTTTTTCATTCAATAGCCACTTCGCATTTTTGTGACAATGAACAGCAAAGCTTCGCATTGTGGCTCTAACAAGATAAAGTTGAATTCTGTATGCCGAATATTATCTCCAAAAACTAATAACACAGCGTTCATAAGCAATGTTCACTACCTGCGGCTCTCTTCCGTTCCCTCTAGTACAAACGATTCTACCCATATACAGGCGAATTCTAGTGAATTTTCTACAAATGCTCATTCGCAGATGTTCTCTTCCATTATCTCCATTGTAAAGGTGCTTAAAATTGGTGTCTGTGAACTCCAGAGATTTCTGTTACGCGGTGCTGTGTGACTGACTCATCGAGTTGAGCGCTAGGCGGGCAGAGCTGTACAAACTGTTGTTATAAGCTGTTCTTCGCACTGCAAAAATGCGTAACTTCAAAATTTTTGCAAGATACTTGCAGTGCCTCTAAGCAGCTAAAATTTTGGCAGTGCATTTCTTTCGTTGTCTTCTTCCTCTGTAAAAATTTTCAGGGTCAGTTTCGAGATGTCTTATTGGACCATTCCCTTGTTATACGATCTACAGAAGAAGCATACCATGCTAAACCTCTTAGACATTCTTCAGCTCATGAAAACCCCTCAGTGGACTGCATGCTTTCCTTTCATTCAAAATGGTTCAAATGGCTCTGAACACTAATGGACTTAACATCTGAGATCATCAGTCCCCTAGAACTTAAACCTAACTAACCTAAAGACATCACATACATCCTGACCCGAGGCAGGATTCGAACCTGCGACCGCAACAGTCACGCGGTTCCAGACTGTAGTGCCTAGAACTGCTCGTCCACTCCAGCAGGCCTTTCCTTTTGTATGGCTAGAACATAACTACTTACGCTGCTCATAACATGAACTTTGGAATGCATGCCTTTTGAACCTATCTTTCTGAAGGGTGTGTACCATCAGTGTTGGACGACCTTTCTTCAAAATGTCGTGTCATTCAGTTTCACGTCTTCTTGAAAACGACAGTTCCTGCAAGGAAGTAATGATCTCCTCACTCGAAAGTGTTACATTAGTACTTTCAGGCCTACAGAGTTGGGCTTCCTCCATATTCAATGCACATGTGACAACTGCTGCACACAGGACAACTAATGTAAGAGAAACACACGGTGATGGCGAAGCAACTACTGGCCTCCTTTGCCACGGAAGTGCACGGCACCACTGTTACCACAGTGTTTTCCCCATTTTTTTGTTACACAAATGTGATTGGCCTTCTCGTCAAACCTCTACCAGCCAGCTCTCAATCCATCAGAGCAGGCAAGTAGGGCCCCTCAAGGGGTACCTGTTGACCACACAGAGTTAAACAGGTCGATGAGCAAGTTGGTGCACTGATCTGGCTGTGAGTGGGCGGCTTTAGATTAGGGATAAGCTTTCGCACTTTGACTTGTTCTTCAGTGCTGGTTTAGACGCAAAAATACAAGTTAACGTATTTTGTGATCACTGACAAAAGTGCATAAAAGTTTATTGTAAACCACCACCACCACCACCACCACCACCACCACCACAGAAAACTGAGGAGGCTCAACCACCCTTGCACCTCCGATAAGCTGCTACTGACTCCAACACTTATTTCCTCCATATTATAGTGATAAACAGCTTTTGTTCAATGTGTTAGTTACATTTAGTACAAAACAACATATCACAAAAATGAAACAAACAAAGTAGCTAGCTGCCACATTTTTCACTGTGAACCCATAACTTCCTGTGTAATATGTTAGTTGTAAAATTACGTATCAAAATGGTATGACTGGTATGGAAAAAACACACACTTCAGCATCAATCTGTGATATAAAAGTATAAGAGATGGAAAAATAAATTTAGTGTGCCAATTAGTTTCCTCAGAATGGAATGAGAAGTATTATACAATGAAGAAAATGTACAGATCCAAATGACATGGTTTTTAATTTTTTAAAGGGAAAGGAGAAACCAGACTGAAAAACTAACTTTAGGAGTTGATGCAGCTTTGCTTCATTTATGTACAGTATTTTTTACAGCAAGATATTCTCATATACTGCATCAACTGCAAGCCACAGCTGCTTCATGGTAACCACTCATTAATGTCTCTAACAAGAATATCAGATGCACTGCAATGGCCGCAGCTGCCAACTGCTTCATAGGAACTGTACCTCTACTCTGCAGATTGGCAAAATGCATACCAGGTGCAGTGGTTCTGGAGATAGATGAGCTGCTGATAAATTCTGGTGAAAAACTAGGAGGCATGACATGGAACAATGTGTGAAAGACTGAGTACCTTGTCACAGAGGCTTGGCCTCAGTCATCAGAGAATTCTGTTACAAAGATTGACAGAGGCATTTAAACCTTTTTAAATGGTTAGGCTGGACATCTTAGGACCATTTAATAGAACATCAGCAGGGACTAAGTATGTACTAATGATAAGAGACCATTTTTTGCTATACATAACAGTGATAGCAATTCCAGACCAACAAGCTAACACAGTAGCACAGCTGGATACTAAAGTTTTGTTTACTGGATACCACAATTACTGTACTGGGAAAAAATTTCGCATCAGATTTAATAAAAAACTTGTGTTGTTTGATTCATATACGAAAATTCCAAACAGGTTCTTCTCATCTGTACACAAATAGAAAACAGATAGGATGCATAGAAACATTTCTAAAATTTTAAACCACCGTCTTACTAGCCAACACAATGATTAGGAAACATACTTTTAATTTATAGTCTTGGCATACAACTCCAAAGTCCATACCAGCATTAATCTTTTGCCATATGAGATGTTTTACAACAGAGAGATCCCATCTTCTTTCGACACGATAAAGCCTACACTTGGAGCTTGAGCAAACTGTTTCCACAAAACTTCGCAAAGAGCGCAGTGAGCCAACACGAAGTCCTTAGAACTTCAAGAATAGATGGGGTAATGTGTAGGGAAACTGCTGTGGTATAATACTGGTCAGTGGGTACTGCTAACAAATCCATATACGCCTAATGGCAATAGGAAAAAGTTTTTAACCAAATATCACAGTCCATACCAAGTCAATGGAACAACCCAGTAAATGTTAAGTTACAAGTGCTGACAAAAACTCTGTTGTTCTTATGAGTATGGTCATGCCATTCAAAGGAGCTGTGGATGCACTGCTTCAAGTCTCATCAGATGTACCCATACCAAAGAAAACATCTAAAAAGGTTAGGAAACGGTTACCTAATGTCAATCAGGTTGCACACGCCATAACTTATATATAATTGGATAATGGGATAAGTAGTTTGTGATCAGGTTTTTATGTCATCACTAGAGTTGTTGGATGCAATTGTTGTCTTCATTTTGTTAAAGTTTTCTATAAATATATTATTATTATATGTATCTTGGGGTTTGGAAGTTAGTTTTTCCATTATTTGTGAATAAGTAGGGTAGAACTGATTTTTAGAGTTATTAATTTGTTTCAGAAGGAGGAAACTAATGAAGGTTTCTTTCTCTGATGTGGCATGTTAACCTGGACACCCAGGGGGATTGTCATAGTCCTGATATTATTACACTTCATTAGGGGAGTAGTACTGAATAGAGTTCTAAACCGCCCTCCAAATTTTGGGATATTGTTCTCCAGATGTCGGATGTGCTGCTAACTAGTCATCAGTGGACATTAAAATTAACATTCAACATATGGGACGTAAGGAATGACGCTGGCATGTTACAAGGCTATCAGGGTTTCAGAAAGGAGTTCAATATGCACTAAGAAAAATTATTGATCATTTGCACAACAACATAAAATGTCTGACAGGTAGCAAAGGAAGTTGTAAATCTAATTGAAAATCATGGTTCCTGGACAATTTTTTCTGTTCCATTGATGAATTTCTACTTAAAAACTGGTAGCCAGTTCAAAAAAAGTCTAGTTGCATGACTAGGACTAAAAATGTGTTCATTAATGTTAACAATAATCATGTATACATAATCTGTAAACAGACGCATTCTACATCATTTTGATGAAAGAATCGTTCAAATGATCTATGGAACATGTAACTAACTAATTATACTACGTTGACCATAAATAACAACCTGCAGAGGAGTACAGATTAACACACAAGCTTCTAAAGTACAGCTGTAGTGGACAGAATTGCTGGTCCCACAACCCCATTTCCAGAGACTGGGAGCACATTGGATTTATTCAGTTTTCTCACCGGAAATCATATGAGAACAGAAAGGTCAAAGACACAACAAAAGAAGAATTACAAAACAGTGGTATCCAGAATGAGATTTTCACTCTGCAGCAGAGTGTGTACTGATATGAAACTTCCTGGCACATTAAAACTGTGTGCCAGACCAAGACTCGGTCCGGCACACAGTTTTAATCTGTCAGTGGTATACAGATATATGGTACAAATTGTGATCTAGCAGGAGCAAAGTTTCATCTTCCAGCTACCATCAACAGTACAGCTACAATCAAGTTTTCGCACCTTATCCCACCCTGCATTGTGTTGGACAGAAAAAACATTTACAAGTATAAGCAGCATAAAACCTGACTCTCCTAAACAACGCCTTGTACCCCAAACTATTATGCTCATTAGCTTAACTTACAGCATCGCAGAGAGAATAAATTTCCACGAAACACATGTTTCGGCATATCCAGCAGTACCATGACAAACCACATTGTAACACCACAACTATAAGCCTAAAACTGACAGTGTTACCAATGTTCAATTACCAGTTTGTGTACTGTAATTTTGCTTTAAATATAAAAGCTGCACATCCCCCTGAGTTATCAGCAATCGAATGCCTGGAAAGTGGCTTACTAGTGCAAATAAGGAACAGAAAGTGTAACATAAGAAAACTGGTAATTCGTGTTAGCATATAAGGAGTCAAGAGAGACAACATACAGTGATCAGTCAAAACATTGTGGCTACCCACCTAATATGGATATAAACCCATCCAGGTGAAAGCCGCATCACCTGGTGAGGAATGACTGCTAGTCAGATGTACACACTGTGCGTGTAGTATCAGTGAACATTCTGTCCATGTGTAGAACAGGGAAGGTGTGCAATCTATCTGAGTTTGACCAAGGGAGATTCTGATGGCCCATAGGGTCGGCATGAGCATTTCAGAAACTGCACACCTTATTGGGTGCTTGAGGAGTGCTGTGGTGAGTGTCTTCAACAAGGTGAAACCATGTCCAGACACTGTGTTGGGTGGCCACCCCTCATTACGGATGTCAGACAACATAAGCTGGGCAGTCTGGTAAAACAAGGCAGGTGGTGAACTGTAACTAACATCAGACTTTAATACTGGACAGAGTACAAGGGTGTCTTAACACACACTGCACTTAAAAACTCCAAACGATGGGCCTCTGAAGCCTACAACCCACGCATGTGCCAATGTTAACAACATGGCATCAGCTACTATGACTGAAATGGGCTCGTGACAACTGGCACTGGATGTTGTCACAGAGGCAACGTGTTACATGTCTGATGAATGCTGATACCTCCTCCATCATGCCAATGGGAACAGATCCTTGACACATGTATCTCAGGATGGAGACAAGCTGGTGGTGGCTCCATTATGCTCTGGGGAACAGTTACGTGGGCATCCATCAGTTCAGTGGAGCTCGTGCAAGGCACCAAAATGGCCAAGCATTATCGTACACTAGTTGCAGACCATTTAAGGCCTTTCATGATGATAATGTCTCCCTATGGCAGTGGCATTTTTTAACAATATAATGCGCAATGTCATAAGGCCAGAAGTGTCATGGAGTGGTTTGAGGAACACAGTGGCGAGTTCCAATTGATGAGCTGCTGCCCCCCATCCCCCCCCCCCCCCCCCAAATCGCTAGTTCTGAACCCAAATGAACACATATGGGATACGATTGAATGTGGTTTCAGAGCGCATCACCCCCCTCCCTACACATAATTTACAGGAATTAGGTGACGTCTATTAAGCAGTCATAATGTTCTGATTGATCAGTGAAGAATTAAGAAGCAAATTAACGACCTTGTGAATCAGTTTTCACGAACATCTAAATAATAAAATACGTTATATGTATAATTTTCAATGTCAAATATATGTAATGAGATTGTTCCAGAAGCAATGTGGGAAAAATTCAAGGTGAATTTTCGAAAGGAATGGGAGTGTTGCACAACAGAAAGGAATTCATGTTTGCCATAATTTTTTTTATTCAATTTTCTCTCTGGCAAGCACAGAGACGAGATAAGACAGGCCCAACTACAATGTCACAGTTAGAATGTAACAAGGAAGGAAACCCAATGTAGCAAATGTAGAGGCACACAACTAGGCACTGCCACAATATACTCGAGGAGGGATCACAGAGGGCAGCCACAGCAGGATGATATCATAATGTCATTCTGACACTACTGCAAGGTGCCATAAGTACACATAAATCATACACAGGAACGACTTCCAGCCCACTGACATGGCAGAGGGCAAGAAGCTGAAAACCTGAAAGCCACTTTTGGGACACCGCAGTCTGGTATAAAGAGCTGACAAGCTTAGAAAATCAGGCTAAATTTGCTCATAGCCCTAGCTTGATAATGTCATCAGCAAGAGCCAATCAGCACAAGTATGGTGTTTTGTAAAACACACACACACTATTCTATTCAGTTGCCAGTAGTCATTTGTTACTACTGTACTACAACAGTGAATATGTATTGCGGCTGTTCCATGATGTGCTGCCTAATATTTGTCTGGTGACTTCAACTATGAGACACCAGCCAGACTGATGCACTTCACTGACATGGAATGCCACAGTTTCCTACTTTGCTGCAAGCAATGTAAAGACCTGAGTGTCTTAAACCAGATTCCAACTGAGGGTTCAATCAAGGGTGACCTGCTAGTCACCAGTCCCACACCACACACACTGTATGGGAGATCTAAGAGAGGCACATCTATGCTGCCCATGGCTGCATCTGTGAGAGGCTCAGCTGATTGTTGTTGGCATGCCAGGACATACTTTTGAACATCTACTGTCATCCTGTGCCGAGTTGTTGACCACTGACCTGAGCAGAAACTCCCATGTTTTTGAGAGCATCTTGATAAAGCAGTATGGCATTCCATTGGCATCCCAGCTGGCCAGACAACACATGCAGACCTTCGTGTCAGCATCCTGCATGATGCTGCCCCTGCTGAAAGTATGGTTTCTGACCACCGACATGTAACATAAACACCACTGAGTTGGACGACTCGGCAAGTCCCAGCTGTGTGTGCAGCTCTACCACAGTCAGTCAGTATCATAGAAAAGCTATTAACATTGTATTGATCCTGAAAATAAATGTATTTACAGCCAATACTGAGTCTCTGACACCCTGAGGCACATCACAGGACCAAACTCCTGCAGTCTGAGGTTCGACCTTATATTCAGTAATGAATGCGTAAATACAGTGGTTCCTATGACAACTAAGCAACAATAATTATAATATAGTTCATAGATCATAAGAAAACTGAGAAAGAAAACATGCAAAGAAATCTTTTTTACTGAGATTGCAATATGTCTAACATACACAAGCTGCAAAACTTTACAACAAACACAGGATGCATTCCGATTATGAAAGGAACTAATTTCCAAGTGATTATTGTCATGAATAGAAGAAAGAACAAGCTAAATTCAGTAGTATAATAAAACAAACTCTTAGCCATTTCTTAGCCAACAAGGGCAGACTCTGTAGCATCACGAAGCTTGTAGCAAGTGAGGAAAAGTGACCTTTGAACACAGTTAGTGTGGAAATATCATGCGTGTATGCCATGTGCGTGTCACGCGCTCCTGCCTGATCAGCCCCACCCTTATACGTAAGGGTAGAAACTTCCAGAGGATGGGGACATGCGCAAAGATGCCTATAAAAGGGCTACCCACCCTACTGGAAAGGTCTTTTGTTGCATAGGTGTCGGGAGGAGGATTGTGAGTGTTACTGTGTGGTAGGGGCTGGACTTAGAAGAATCTGATGTAGTCGATACTTAGGCCAGTACGCTCTCGTCTGCACCATGAGACTTAGGCTCAGGAAAGAATAGGAAGTCTTATAGTCAAACTTAGATACTTTGTAGATAGACTTGTATGTAGGGAATGTGGTAGAGGGTGCTTCCTTCCAGTAATAGTAATCCTATCTCCCACTTTATGATATCCTCCTCACATCCCTGATATTCCTGCCAAGTACTGTACTCTAACCCACTCAATAGCCTACTTTGGAGCGAAGCAAGTGAAGAGCAGGTGGCCCACTAGTAAACGTTGTTCCTGACTAGGTATGTCAGTAAGTTCCCTGACACACATTCGTGCAGTCCTTTCTTCTCCCTCTCAGGACTCGTCAGTGGGATGCGACAGAGGTAGACCTTTTCTGGTGTCAATGTGGGTTTCGTTTTACAACTGTTGGGTGGAGGAATTGACTAGAGTACAGGAACAGGCGCCGTCCCATCGCAGAACACAGAGTGAGAGGACCGTCGCACCGTGCCATCATGGGGTGAGAAAGGCGTCACAATGTGCCACCACAGCAGTCGAGGGACTTCGCACCGCACCAGCTGAATGCCGCGCCGCTTTTGTGAGCACAGTGCTCACCTCACATAGTGCAAGAAACAAGGTCAGTAAAGATGAGAAATGATGCTAAAGTAAACTCCAATGAGAACAGGCTGCTCCTATGTTACAGTGAGACTACTTAACTAGTGCCTCATAAGTTTGATGAAGATAGGGAAAAATTATCAGAGTGCATTGACAACTGTGATAATGCATTTAATCTAGTAGACACTAATGCTAAGCAAGTATTTTTAAGATTTATTGTTGGACAGATAACGCGCTCTGCCTGCAGTAAGTTATTAGTTAGAGACCACACAGAACTGTGGTCCGACGTCAGGGCAATTTTATTAGAAAACTAGGACAGCAAACACACTATTGATTGTTATGCATGTGTCATGTTCAGTAGTAGGCAAGGGAAAGAGGGAAGTGTGGCTCATTGGGGCTCTCATGTGGACACCATACAATTTCATTCAGAGAAGCGATGAAGAGGGTTATGGAAGCTCAAGACGTTGCGGGGAGCAATGCCTTGCTAGGGAAGTTAGGGCACGCCGTATTCATTTAGAGGTTATACGATGACAGAATCCAGACTGTAATACAGGCTCAAGGAGAAAGAATAACAATGCCCAAAGTCATTGACTTAGTGGCTACAGAAGAGTGCACTATAACGTCCGAAAGAGATAAGCGCCGAGTAGTAAACGCAACCCGGCCACAGGAAAGGGCCACTGCGAAGTGTTTCAGTTGTGCTAAGGAAGGGCACATAGCACGATAATGCAAGCAGAAATATATTGTTTGCAAGACAGACACTGTATGGAAGGTTCCCCAAAAAACAGAACATAGATAGTCGGCTGCCCATAAAGGAAATAGATATCCAAGAATTCAAAGGGAACGCAGTGTCCGCCACCAGTACGATGTACATAGAGCAACTGCACAGGACACACTCCCCCATGCACTAGAGCAAAAGCAGTGATGTGCTTCATACGCCGCTGGACTGGACACCACGTCCGTGATTGTCGCAAGAGCAAATGGGCATGTATATGTAAGAAAAACGCACTGGGAAATGAGCAGCGGGCATAATGGTGCAGTCCCATAATGCTATGTCAAGGGTATTAAGAGCTGCTGACTGTATGAGGAAAAAATGATTATATATAGGTACAGAATATGAATTTAAATGGCACTGATACAAAATTATTAATAGATAGTGGAGCACATATTAACCTTATAAAAGCCAAGGCCCTGTGGCAGTATGGTTGAGGTCCAAGATATGAATCGCCTGGGTTACACAATTCCAAGCCGTAAATGATCGTATTGATTTACCATTTGACGAGTTGTTGGGATGAGAGTTCCCAGAAAAGATTAAAATAGTATTGGATTATGGCCGTAGAAAAATGAGGGTGCAGAGTGAATGGGTTGAAAAACAAGCAGCATATGAAGAAGCAACCACCGGTAAACCAACCATACAAAGTGGCAGAGAAGGCACGTCTGATCGAGCGTGCTATGCAGAAGTGCTGGAGTATAGTAACGCGCTGGCAAGGACATCCGCACACCTGGAGATAAGAGCTGCTCCGTGAACACTAGGTAAGAGTCTCTCCCAAGTTGATGATGAGAGCACAGGGGAGGGTAAATACACGGCTAAAGTACCCAACAGACTGCTGATCACATTGTCCCGAAAAGTTTGTACAAAACTCGGAAGAAATAAGCATGAATGAATAGAATGCCAAACTAGAGGACCGAAAAAGCAAAGTACAGTCAATACAAGTGAGGGTGCCATATTTCAAGAGCCAGAAGACATAAAGGAAATAAGGATTTGGCCAAGAGAAGAAAGATTTCAAAAAGTTCGTGTGACGCGAGGACTAGGGACCGAAGTGGTAATTCTGAAACAAAAAATTTGTCCAGGGGTCCACATACTGGAAGCCATAGTGACTGCCCAAATCGGAACGTGCATTACAAGTGTAATGAATACCATAGAACAAGAGGTCCGGTTTCCTGCACCGGAGGTATTAGCAGAAAGAGTCTCACCCCCGAGAAGTTATAAAATCCGACGTATACCGCCGGGGAAGAAAGGAAGGAAGGAAGGAAGGAAGGAAAACCTGACAGAGCTTACTGAAAGAAAATATGTGTATCTCACACTTAAATCACGAAGAGCGAGTAGCAATAGAAAAGTTATGTTTAGCATATAATGATCTGTTTCATTTGCCAGGAGACGTACTCTCACACACTACTGTAGTAAAGCATCAAATCTCAATGATACCTGAGGCAGAAGTCGAGATCATAAATCAGAGGCCTTATCGACTTTCCCAAGCAAAGCAAGAAGCGATACAGATAGAGTTCGAAGGAATGTTAGCTAATGGCATAATTTATCCAAGTACTAGCCCATGGAATTTTCTCCTCCTATTATTGCCAAAGAAGTGTGATGTAAGTAGCAAACAAAAGTGGCGAGTAGTTGCCGATTATTGGAAATTAAACAATATATCACTGAATATGATTGACTCGATACCCCGTGTCGATGAAATACTCGATAGCCTAGGGAAAGCAAAGTATTCCTCAACAATAGATCTCGCGAAAGGTTACTATCAAGTACTGATAGACAAAAAGAATAGGGAAAAAATGTCGTTTAGTACACTGACCTGCCACTTTGAATACAATAAGATGGTGATGGGGCTGAAGACGGCTCCATCCACGTTTCAGTGACCAATGAATACAGTGCTGATGGGAGTACAAGGTAATAAAGTATTCATATACATTGATGACGTTGTGGTAGTGGGTATGTCACTAGAAGAACACAATGCCGACTTGAAGAAGTGCTTGACCTTCTGCGATAAGCAAACCTAAAGTTGCAAGTTGACAAATGTGAATTTCTCTATGCGGAAGTTACGTTTCTAGGTCACGTATTAGCAGTGGAGGGTCTGAAACCCCATACCGCCAAAGTAGTGGCGACAGAGAAGTAGCCCCAACCAAGGACAATTACGGAGTTAAAGGCAGACCTAGGAATGGTCAGGTATTACCAAAGATCCTTGAGCAATTTTACTAAAATTGCAAAACCCCTACACGAGCTGTTGAAGAAAGGAGTTCCATATGTTTGCGGTGTGGCACAGGAAGAAGCATTTCAACAACTGAAGAAGAAGTTAGCTAGTCCACCAATTCTACAGTACCCGGATTTCACTAAAGAATTTATAGTAACTACAGACATGAGCAAGTACGCGCTCGGTGCATACCCGAGGCAAGGTTCAATGGAAAAGGACTTGCCAATTGTGTATATATCACCTATGCTCAACAAGGCAGAGTTGAATTATAGTACAGTAGGACGGAAATTGCTTGCGATTCTGTAGGCGGTTAAATACTTCTGACCATATCTATTTGGAAGAAAGCTCAAAATAATTATGGACCATAAACCGCTGGTGTGGTTGGGAAGTATTACAGGTCCGTTGTCAAGACTAACGAAGTTTTGGTTAAAGTTGGAAGAATATGATTATCAGATCCTGTGTAAGAAGGGTAAACAAAACCACATTGCAAAGCTTTATCACACATTCAAAGTGTGATGGATGGTGACAGACAACCACGGCTAGCGACTGAGGAGGCCGCAAATGGGAAGGACCATGGCGGAGATAAGCAGGGAGAGACTGCACACGTGAAGATGAGCACTGAGACAGATAGCGAGGACAGTAGAGGCGGAGAACGTAGCGAGCCAGGAAGAGAGAGCTGACGTGACCAAGCTCAGCGGAGAAGTAGCCCTGAGTGCTGCTGATAAATTGGCAGTACTTAAAGGACATGCACTTATTTCCAATAGGTGGACATCAGGGAATGGGAAGAATGTATGAGTGAATAAAGCAGTACTATACATGGCCCGGCATGTAAGCCGACATAGAAAAATTCATAAGGACGTGTGAAAGTTGCCAGAAAAACAAGATAACACAGGCAGAGACTAAGCAACCATTAGAGCTACCCCTGACTCCTGAATTCATCTTTGAAAGATGTGACACTGATTTAGTAGGTGCACTACCATTTATCCAATCTGGAAACAGATATATTTTGACATTCCAGGATTCCCTCGAAGTTTGTTATAGCTGAACCAATCGACCAGCAAGACGCTGATACAGTCGTGCGTAAATTAGTGGAAAGCATAATTTTAAAGTTTGGGATCCCAACAGCTCTGTTGGGAAGTAATTTCATAGGAGATACTAAGAAGAGAGTTTGTAAGTTATTAAGGATAGAAAAAATTCACATGACAGCGTACCATTCTCACATCAATGGAGCATTAGAGCGTATGCACCGTACCTTGACAGAGATGGTAAGACATTATATTAAATAAAGATCAAACGAAATGGGATGAATGAATTGAGTTCCCACGTTTTGTATACAAGCCTACCCCTCACAGTATCACTGGATACACCCTGTTCGAGCTGTTTTTTTGGTAGAAAGTGCAATTTACCTAGATGGATACTAAAGAAACCAGCAAAAGTGATCTACAATTATGAGGATTATGTGACTGAGCTCTGACAGCGGATGCACGTGTTACACCAGGATGCCCGTATGGTAACACAAGATCATAAGGAGAAAAATAAGAGTAACTACAAGACACAAAACCTGAAGGAATTTAGAAAGAATGATCGAGTTTTGTTGTATGACGAGAGCGTGCATAGGGGACGATCAAAGAAATTAGATAGCCAGTGGCGAGAACCATTTACTGTGGCTGATGTACAAGGACCTAACGTTATAATTAGGCTCAAAGGAACGAAATGTATAAAAGTGCATGCCGATAGATTAAAGGAATATTACTAGGATATTAACTAGGGACAAATAGGGAAGTTTCTTAGAGGGCCGTAATGCAAAAGAGAGGAGACAGAAAATGTAGGAACAGAGGAGTGACAAGTGCGTTTCTCTTGCAAATGCCAGGGATGAAGGCACTGTGGGTGACAGCCATTATCTTGCATACTGGCCTCACGAGACGAGAAGCACCACCACAGGACGTACGAGTACGCAAATTCCAGTCCGCTCCGTGGTTTTATTACGATAACCAGGGTATAGTTAGCTTGCACAGTACAACATTGAGAGTCGTTAGCTATTAAGAGCTGCATGAAAAGTTTGAGCAAACACAGGTGCTTACTAACAGAGCGATCTCACATTGCATAAGTAAACTAAATCAGGTGAAAATAAGCGCTGGAGAGTGCGAGAATGCGCTGCAAACTGTGAAGTGGTATGTAAGGCAAAATTGCAGGAGCAAAACGGTTGACTGACCAGTTGGCCAGGCATGAACAAACGAGGACCAAAAGAGGAATATTAAACTTTATTGAGAGACTAGTAAAGTGTTGTTCGGTATATTAGATGACAACGATGCAACATTCTTCAAAACCAAAATAGACGTGTTAGAAGAGCAACAGAGGGAGCAGTTGCGGCTGTCCAAAGAACAAGTAATAATAGTAAGAGCTTCTGTGACTGGGGTAAACCAAACACTTAATCTAGTAACCAAAAATACTCAGATAATTGCAGAAGGGATAGGAAAATTGAGTATGCATGTAGAGGAGTACGAGAATAGTACTAGCAAAAAGATACAGCAGGCTCTGATTCTCGTAACTATCACCAAACAGTTAATACAGATTACAGAAGTGTTTAATGAACTTGAATGGGAATACGACTTATGATCTCTGCAATCGTGAACGAGTAGAAAGCTCTATTAGAGCCACATTTAATCAATCCAGTACAAGTAGTCAAGTATTTAGAGCTAACAAAAGAGGACTTGAAAGACAAAACAAAAAAAATTTCCTGTTGAACTCACCAAGGACCAAGCGTATTTGTTACTTCGTATAACAGATTTAGATGTATTTCTACCTGGCAATACATTAAGCTATGTGTTAAATGTTCCACTAGTGGATAATAATGTATACACATTATATAGAATATGGCCATTACCAACGGAGTATGATAAGGCAAAGAAGTTGTTCACTCACATAGCGCCTGAGAAGGAGTATCTAATTATTGATGGTGCAAAACTACAGTATGCGCTACTGTCCAGTGACCGATTACAGTGTACAACAGTCACGCTGAGACATCGGATTTGCAAACAAAGGTTTGTTCTAATGTCCACTTATGACGACGAGTGATGTGAAGCTCATATGCTACAACCAATATAAGAAATTCCGAAAGATTGCAATCTAAAGTATATCATATTAAATGGAAGTACCTGGATGCAGATACAAGACAATGAATGGTTGTATGTCGCACCAAAGGATGAGGGTTTACCCATATTGTGTAGTAGACCTTTCTGCGCATTCACGATTGCAGATATAATGACCTTGTTATAAGAGGCGCTAGGAAAGTAATGTTTAAAAGCCAGTGTAAAGGTTATGGTGGGCAATCATGCTACAGATGGATCATGTTATTGGTACTAATATCAGTAAAAAGAGACATAGTACCTAAGTTAAATTTAGACATAGACTGTTGCATAATAGATGATGAGAAACAAGAAGTCACCCAAATATCTATAGTGTTTCCTTTAGAGCATATCGTAAGACATTTAGATGACCTAAAGATATCAGGCCATAAAACAGATGAACAAGATGAAATAAATTACCAGCAAGGAACAACCTTCCAAGGATGGTCACAGAGTACGTATTCCACATGGGGATACTCGGAGTCAGTAATAATATGCATACTGATTGTAACATGTTATTCATGTATTTATTATAAGTGCTGTAGAAGATGTGGTAGGAAACTATGTGAAGTGGGAGGAAGTTGTACCAAGGTGTTGTGACAAATACAGTGATAACTAATATTCGTTATAAGAGAAATGTACAATACACTCCTTCCCTACATTCTGAACCACGCGGAGAGGATGAGGACGCAGGAGAATACGAGTTAAAATATATACAGTTTACTCCTCTCTGACAGAGTACAGTGGAGAGAGCACAGACAGACATCACAACTCACAAAAAAAAGAGTGCAACACATTGAAGTGGAACCATTAGTACCCAGGACTGACAAAAGATGAATTATGAAGGGAGAAGCTGTACTGTGTAAAAATATAATGTCTTGTGAAATCTTCAGCATTAAAATATAATGTCTTGTGAAATCCTCAGCGTTAAAATATATTGTGTGTGAAAAATGTAATGTTTTGTGAGATTGTTAGCAGTAAAATATACTGTGTGAAAATGTGCTGTTTTAAAATATACCGTGTAAAACTGTAATGTTGTCCGAGACCTTGAGTATTAACACATACTGTGTAAAACTGTAATAATGTGTGTAAAAACGAGGTAATAATATGTACTATTGTGTGAAATATTGAAAAGGAATATGACAAGTGAGTATATAATGCAAAATGTCAAAAAATAACCTATATCAAAGAATGTACTATGTATGAATCCATCAAAAAGATCCACATGACTGTACATATAAATTTTGATCCTTATGTATGTGATGTCGTGCAAGTAAGAGTTTAGACACACATTTCAGTGTAGTGTATGTATTACATTTTGTAATATGGAAAACTAATTGAAAATAAAGGCTGGCAAGTTTCACTGGCACCCGATATTACAGAACGAAAATTTTGTGACTTCGGAAGTCAGAGCTTACAAAATTTTCCCCTGGGAAATGGAGGTGTCGTGAATAGCAGAAAGAATAAGCTAAATTCAGCAGTAGAGTACAACATAAATTCTTAGCCAGATCAGGAGAGGTACATTTCCTATTTGTTCTACCAACAAGTGTGGACTCTGTAGCATCACGAGGCTTGTAGTAAGCAAGGAAAAGTGACCTTTGAACACAGTCAGTGTGGAAATATCGTGCATGTACGCCACACACGTCACATGCTCCCGCGTGATCAGTCCCATCCATGTACGTAAAGGTAGAAACTTCCAGAAGGATGGGGCCGTGCACAAAGACGCCTATTAAAGGACTACCCACCCTACTGCAAAGGTCTTTTGTTGCATGGTCATTGGGAGGATGACTGCGAGTGTCACTGTGTGGCAGGGGCTGGACTTAGAAGAATCTGATGTAGTCGACACTGCACCATGAGACTTAGGCTCAGGGAAGAATAGGAAGTCTTATAGCCAAATGTAGACACTCTATAGATAGACTTGTACATAGGGAATGTGCTAGGGTGTGCTTCCAGTAATAGTAATCCTATCTCCCGCTTTATGATATCCTCCTCAGATCCCCGATATTCCTGCAGAGTTTTGTACTCTAATCCACTCAATAGTCTACTTTTCAGGCGAGCAAGTGTGTTCCCTGAAGTGCATTCGTGCAGTTCTTCCTAATTCCTCCCAGGACTTATCAGTGGGATGCGACATCATGATGATTATAAAAGGGATCAGATCCAATGAAACTATTTTGTGAATACTTATAATAAAAAGAACAACTTTGAAATTAATGTGTATTATTAACACCTGGCACTGTAGTTATTCGTTCCTCATGTTTATGTTACTTCAGAGGAGTAGAAGCAAAACAAGCAACATAGCAGCTGGAATATTCATTAGATACTAAGTTAAGTATTCACAGGTAGGTACAACTTCGCACTTCTATTAACTGGGTAGAGAATGTAAGTTTATAGGACATTTCAGAAGTGTAGATACAAATGACATTTTTGAAAAAAAATTGAATTAATAATTATGGATAAACTCAAAAATCTAAAACTAAACTTAATGTTTAACAGAACTTGTCAACACAGCAGAACATGTTCCAAGAAAATTGTTGCGTCTTTTACAGAACCACTTTGAACGATGTTTGCTCAGATAACATAATCACCAAACATGTGTATGCAGCAAGTCATGTTAGAAGATGTTTTACAACCACGACCCACTACTGTACATTTTTGTTGTAAACAACAATCACAGTCAGATGTGTCTACAAATAGTTAAATTATTGATAAATTATTCAGAAACAGATATCTATTAATTTACTCCACCCATTGTGGGTAGTGAATAGCAACTGTGATTTAAATTAGCAATTTATGTTCGTATTTTTTTTTAATTTTTGGTAAGATTTATTTTCTGTACTGCTAACTAGTTTTCAAGCCACTGCAAGCTCATCATCCGATGAAGGCTGCATGCACAACCAGAAACATGTTCCATATAATGTTCCAGTGATTCAGCAATGGATTCAAAAGTAGTTAATGGTACAGAAAATAAATCATATCAAAATAAAAATGACATGTTGCATGCTATACCCACATAAATCACCATGGATACATTAATCAGTTTAGTAATAGAGGAAGGTCAGTTGACATAAGTTGGTACTTTGCATATGACATTCAAATTGGGAAGAATTCTGTTTAAACTTTTTTGTGTGTATACTGATGGCTAACAAAAATAAACTGTGGGCACTGTAATACTTCCTCTATGTACCATGGATGAAACTAAAATGTTGTAACGAACTCAATTGGTCTTCATACCATACAAAAATAACAAATGCTAATGTACACTCATTTTTCATTAAGGACTTGAATTCTAGCATGAACTGCTTATTTGTCTTTCTTCTGTGAACTAAGTAAATCTTTTGTCAAATATTAATTAAAGACAACTTTTCTGCATTTTTCAACTCCGGAATTTTTACTGAACCTGAAGGTGTTCTAGGGGACTACTGTTAATTATGTGTGTATCACTTGCTTAATTTAAAATTTCTACTAAATTAAGATGAGAACATCAAGACCCAACTAAAGCATCATTTGAAAAAGAGGTAAAATTGCTACTTGTGACACAATATTACACACCTCCAATCAGCTACTATCCAATTTCTATGTTTTTCAGCTGAGTGAAGATGTGTACCTTCATTTTCTGGTGTGAGCTATGGCCTCTTGCCAGGTAGGAGACTACAAATGTCAACTGGATGCAGTTCCCTTTGTAATGTTTTCTCAGAACCTGGTGGAAATGAACTTACATTCAGTCACTACAGCAATTCCTGTGAAGAAAGAAAAACTGTCACTGATATAGTGTGACACTTTTCTCTGCAATGAAACACCAACAAATCAGGCAACTACAATCATGCTGTGGACAAGGACACTTCCAAACACAAAAACTCCTAGCTATTCTGCCACATTTCCACATTTCTCGATCTTACTGCACTGATTGCTTATAAGTAACTGGCATGTACATTTCACTTCACTGCCATGACTTACATCGGTGGTGGAGTGTCATATGAGCAGCTAGTACCAACTATCTCTTTTGCTATCAACCTTCTGATGGATCTGATGCGTTCTGACACAAAATCCTGTCTTGTGCCAAACTCTTCATGTCAGAGTAGCATTTGGACCCGACATACTCAATTATTTGTTGAATATATTCAAATTTTTGTTTCCCCTTGCAGGTTTTACCCTCTATAGCGGGACTGAGCAAACAGCACTCCATGAGCTGGAGCAGTCCAGCTGTGCTCCTGCCTGAGACTCCTGAGTGTAGCAGTGAGTGTGCCTCAGTGGAGGGGAGAAGAGGGCGGGGAGTGCACGAAGGGGGCGGGGAGTGCACGAAGGGGGCGGGGAGTGCACGAAGGGGGCGGGGAGTGCACGAAGGGGGGGGGGGAGTGTGGAAGGGAGACGTGGGCGGGGTGGAAGGGAGACGTGGGCGGGGTGGAAGGGAGACGTGGGCGGGGTGGAAGGGAGACGTGAGCGGGGTGGAAGGGAGACGTGAGCGGGGTGGAAGGGAGACGTGAGCGGGGTGGAAGGGAGACGTGAGCGGGGTGGAAGGGAGACGTGAGCGGGGTGGAAGGGAGACGTGAGCGGGGTGGAAGGGAGACGTGAGCGGGGTGGAAGGGAGAGGGAAGAGAGGTGAGCGGGGGAAGGGAGAGGGAAGAGAGGTGAGCGGGGAAGAGAGGTGGGCGGGGAAGCGAGGTGGGCGGGGAAGCGAGGTGGGCGGGGAAGCGAGGTGGGCGGGGAAGCGAGGTGGGCGGGGAAGCGAGGTGGGCGGGGAAGCGAGGTGGGCGGGGAAGAGAGGTGGGCGGGGAAGAGAGGTGGGCGGGGAAGAGAGGTGGGCGGGGAAGAGAGGTGGGCGGGGAAGAGAGGTGGGCGGGGAAGAGAGGTGGGCGGGGAAGAGAGGTGGGCGGGGAAGAGAGGTGGGCGGGGAAGAGAGGTGGGCGGGGAAGAGAGGGGGGCGGGGAAGAGAGGGGGGCGGGGAAGAGAGGGGGGCGGGGAAGAGAGGGGGGCGGGGAAGAGAGGGGGGCGGGGAAGAGAGGGGGGCGGGGAAGAGAGGGGGGCGGGGAAGAGAGGGGGGCGGGGAAGAGAGGGGGGCGGGGAAGAGAGGGGGGCGGGGAAGAGAGGGGGGCGGGGAAGAGAGGGGGCGGGGAAGAGAGGGGGGCGGGGAAGAGAGGGGGGCGGGGAAGAGAGGGGGGCGGGGAAGAGAGGGGGGCGGGGAAGAGAGGGGGGCGGGGAAGAGAGGGGGGCGGGGAAGAGAGGGGGGCGGGGAAGAGAGGGGGGCGGGGAAGAGAGGGGGGCGGGGAAGAGAGGGGGGCGGGGAAGAGAGGGGGGCGGGGAAGAGAGGGGGGCGGGGAAGAGAGGGGGGCGGGGAAGAGAGGGGGGCGGGGAAGAGAGGGGGGCGGGGAAGAGAGGGGGGCGGGGAAGAGAGGGGGGCGGGGAAGAGAGGGGGGCGGGGAAGAGAGGGGGGCGGGGAAGAGAGGGGGGCGGGGAAGAGAGGGGGGCGGGGAAGAGAGGGGGGCGGGGAAGAGAGGGGGGCGGGGAAGAGAGGGGGGCGGGGAAGAGAGGGGGGCGGGGAAGAGAGGGGAGCGGGGAAGAGAGGGGAGCGGGGAAGAGAGGGGAGCGGGGAAGAGAGGGGAGCGGGGAAGAGAGGGGAGCGGGGAAGAGAGGGGAGCGGGGAAGAGAGGGGAGCGGGGAAGAGAGGGGAGCGGGGAAGAGAGGGGAGCGGGGAAGAGAGGGGAGCGGGGAAGAGAGGGGAGCGGGGAAGAGAGGGGAGCGGGGAAGAGAGGGGAGCGGGGAAGAGAGGGGAGCGGGGAAGAGAGGGGAGCGGGGAAGAGAGGGGAGCGGGGAAGAGAGGGGAGCGGGGAAGAGAGGGGAGCGGGGAAGAGAGGGGAGCGGGGAAGAGAGGGGAGCGGGGAAGAGAGGGGAGCGGGGAAGAGAGGGGAGCGGGGAAGAGAGGGGAGCGGGGAAGAGAGGGGAGCGGGGAAGGGAGGGGAGCGGGGAAGGGAGGGGAGCGGGGAAGGGAGGGGAGCGGGGAAGGGAGGGGAGCGGGGAAGGGAGGGGAGCGGGGAAGGGAGGGGAGCGGGGAAGGGAGGGGAGCGGGGAAGAGAGGGGAGCGGGGAAGAGAGGGGAGCGGGGAAGAGAGGGGAGCGGGGAAGAGAGGGGAGCGGGGAAGAGAGGGGAGCGGGGAAGAGAGGGGAGCGGGGAAGAGAGGGGAGCGGGGAAGAGAGGGGAGCGGGGAAGAGAGGGGAGCGGGGAAGAGAGGGGAGCGGGGAAGAGAGGGGAGCGGGGAAGAGAGGGGAGCGGGGAAGAGAGGGGAGCGGGGAAGAGAGGGGAGCGGGGAAGAGAGGGGAGCGGGGAAGAGAGGGGAGCGGGGAAGAGAGGGGAGCGGGGAAGAGAGGGGAGCGGGGAAGAGAGGGGAGCGGGGAAGAGAGGGGATCGGGGAAGAGAGGGAAGAGGGGGGGAGCGGGGGAGGGAAGAGAGGGGAGCGGGGGAGGGAAGAGAGGGGAGCGGGGTAGGGAAGAGAGGGGAGCGGGGAGGGAAGAGAGGGGATGATGTTAGTTCTTCCTCCATGACAAAGGAAGATCTTTCTTCACTTTGTTTCAGTAAAATTTATCATTTCCCAGCAGTAAGGTTCTTACAAGGGGCATGCCTTTGTACAGAAGACCTTTGTGGATCACCAGTAGTACAAGCTCATTCTGAGAAAACGACTATCATCAGCATACCAAGTAGTGAGAAACTCTAGTGACCACTCTTATTTTCTCTGGTTAACGATGGACTCCACCATCATTCACTACACACTCCAAGGTTTTTCTCTCTCCAGGAGTGAAGAGGCTTTTTTTTTGGTTAGGCCGACACATCAATGTGGAGATGTCTCTCATACATACAAAGGTGGCTGGAGCATTTCATAGTCCAAATGCCATAACTTCTCTCTCACAGAGGTCATCAGGAGGTATGAAGGCAGTCGTCTCCTGGTCAGTCTCATCAGCCTCAATTTGTCAGTAGTCTGTTTCTATGCCATGGCTCACAAATACTTTGCTCCTTTGAAGCAGTCCAGGGCGTCATCAGTGCAAGGCAATAGACATATCTTCCTTCATTATTTTCTTCAGTTGTCAATATACAAACACTCAGTCTGTTACTCGCCCTGCTCATCAGATAATTTCTGTGTCTACAGAATAAGAGTGGTCCTTTCACACTTCCCTGTCTCTAATCAACACACACTGCCGATGACAATGTACTCGTTCCACCACTAAAGAAGTCTTCAAGCCACTCACATATCTGGGAACTAGAGACCTGGGAACTAGAGTCCTGCATGACCGAGTGCACGAGCACGAACTACGAGATGGGGCAAGCACACTCTAACTGGATAGGCTGCCCGCATTAGTTCTAGTGACCGAGCACAGAAGCCGTGACCGAATACGTAGCACGTACCTTCAAACACATCAGTGTGAGACTGCAGCCAGTACGGGCTTCTCATTTGTGGTGTCTCTCTCTCTGATGCAGCACGAGGAAGCCAGTGCACTAAGATCTAAGATTGAAACCAATGTATACACATTGAAGGAACGGGAAAGTCTAAAAAGCCAAGTATAGAGTACATTTCTGTTGGTTGTAGACGAAAACAGTGCGTCTACTGGGTACGTATCGTGCATAAACTGCTCCACATTATTCTGTTTCCAGTCGGGAACCCCTCATTTAAAGAAACACAATTGCAGGAAACCTCACAAAAATACAACTCCTTCAGAGATACCGGCAGTAATAAAAATAGCATTACAGCAAAATGTGTTGCAATGTGTGCTAAAGATAAGAGACCTTTTAATGCTGTTTCCGGCACAGGTTTCAGAGAACTAGGCCAAGAATTAATACATCTAGGTGCGCCCATTATGGGGAAGTTAACGTGGCAGATGTCATGCCACATCCCTCTACTATAAGCAGACATGTCAAAGAATAAGCTGATGCAATGCGCAGCAGCATAATGCCTTCTGTTATTTCGGAAGCTATTAATAAAACAAGTGCTGCGACAGTTGACATGTGGACTGATTCGCATAATCAGGTGCACTGTTTGACATTTACAACATATTACATTAACACAGATTGGTCTCCTGTGAACAATGTTTGATTTACAACAAAATTCCCTGACGTTAAGTAGACGGGAGTAAATATTATGAAAGGAATTGAAGAGAGGATGGATGATTGGGACATTTCGCCACACGTTACACAGTTTTGTTTTTGTCTCCGACCAGGTTGCTAATGTAATAAAGGCTTTGGAAAACCACGAAAGGATTCCTGGTGCTGCTCATTGTATAAAATTCTTATTAAATCATGCCCCCCAACATCGTATCAGCAATAAATACTGCAAAATGAATTGTAAGGTTCTTTAAGAAAAGTGGCCTCTGCTTGTCTATGAAATCATCGTTGAAACAAGAGGTCTGCACACGCTGAAAAAGCTTGTACGCTATGATGGAATCCTTACACACTCAGTATAACGAAGTTGCTGCTTTGCTGACGGAAAAGGGCTGAGCTTACAGATTGCAGAGATATGATAATGAGCTTGCAGGAAAAATTGCGCATTTTCTGAGACCATTTAAAGAGACCACAGAGAATTAGAAGGCGAAAAAGAACCAACAATCCAATTAGTTCTTCTTTGGTTTCACAAACTGCAACAAACTTGCAGTGTCAATGACACTGACTGTCAGGTGAGTAATTACTGCAGTTAAAAGCACTGTTTCATTATGATACGCGATAGATTTATAATTAACTAGCGTAATTGATGAGTACTAACAAATACCTATTTTTTAAGAGGAGGTACAAAGGATTAAAAATCGAGCCTTGACTTTCGTTAGTGAGAAGATTGTGATCACCTCCAGACTTAAAATTGCTATGTCTCCTACCCGCAATAATATTGAAATATCATTTTACTTTCCAAGTACTTTATGAATTTAGCTTTGTCACGTACTCATTCTTGGAAACGTTTCTTTTGTATTAAAAGAGAGAGAGAGAGACACACACACAGACAAATACAGTGTGTGTGTGTGTGTGTGTGTGTGTGTGTGTGTGTGTGTGTGTGTGTGTGAGAGAGAGAGAGAGAGAGAGAGAGAGAGAGAGAGAGAGAGAGAGAGAGAGAGTCGTTGGATTTGTACAGTACAGTGAGCCGGGGCGGGGCGTCAGCGGTCATGCTCGGTTATCCGCGTGTCCGGAATCCGGACAACAGACATGGGACAAGTACGTGACAGATGTGAGTCGTGTGGGGCCGGACACGAGTGGCTCGGTCCCCCAGTCAACAGGCGAGCCATGACCCGTCAAACATTGAGCGCTGCAGCACTCTACTGGGAACCTACTCGGCATGCTTGTACCTTCATGAACAGCTTGCAATAGGCAACCGTGTCAAACCTTTCCAGAAATCTCAGAATACAGAATCTGACTGTTGGTCTCCATCCATGGTTCACAGAATATCATGTGAGAAAAGGGCAAGCCAAGTATCCCACACGCAATGCTTTCTAAATCCATGCCGAGTCATTGACAATGTTAATGTTGATACTTCCTGTCATATTGATAACTATTGTCCATTATATCTTTTAGCATAGTAATAATTGAACACTAGTCTTCTTTCTCTGCAGTACTGCACACTGTGTCCGGGGCATCCACAGTGAAAACAGGTGGGTATTTTGTCCTCCATCCTCCAAATGTCTCTTCTACTAAGGGACATTTTACTTGGTGCACAAGTTGATTGTACCTGTTTCGGTCATATGCTGGGTTGTTGACTGAAAACAGTGGCCAAAGTCTGAGTCCATTCTTCATGGTGGGCTTGACTTGTGATGGAGGTTGGTGCCAAAGATCGATACACCACTTTTTTAACATTCTCTATTACCTTCTGACATACGAGGTCAACACTAATGGCTGCTATCTCTTGTGTACTTGATCTGACAATTCTGGCTGCCATACACTGCTGTACCTCTTCTTGCTGTGTGTCTTCTATTACTACACTCTAAGGAGGGAGGAAGGGGGGGGAGGGGGGGAGGGGGGGGAGGGAGGAAGGGGGGGAGGGGGGGAGGGAGGAAGGGGGGGGAGGGAGGAAGGGGGGGGAGGGAGGCCCAGGAGGAACTATCCAAATGGAATGGAAATCAGTACATGTGATGCATGTACAAACTAATGATAACAATTTCAGAAAAAATGGATGGTTTATTCAAGACAAAGAGCTTCACAAATTGAGCATGTCAGTGAAGCACTGGCTGGTGGAAGGGGGGGGGGGGGGTCGGCGCGGCAGGGCGCGGCCGGTGGAAAGGGGGGGGGGGTGGTCGGCGCGGCAGGTGGAAGGGGGGGGTGTCACGCGGCAGGGCGCGACAGTGGAAGGGGGGGGGGGGGTCACGCGGCAGGGCGCGACAGTGGAAGGGGGGGGGGGTCACGCGGCAGGGCGCGACAGTGGAAGGGGGGGGGGGGTCACGCGGCAGGGCGCGACAGTGGAAGGGGGGGGGGGGTCACGCGGCAGGGCGCGACAGTGGAAGGGGGGGGGGGGTCACGCGGCAGGGCGCGACAGTGGAAGGGGGGGGGGGGCGGGGTTGGCGCGGCAGGTGGAAGGGGGGGGGGCGGGGTTGGCGCGGCAGGTGGAAGGGGGGGGCGGCGGCGCGGCAGGGCGCGGCCGGTGGAAGGGGGGGGGCGGCGGCGCGGCAGGGCGCGGCCGGTGGAAGGGGGGGGGCGGCGGCGCGGCAGGGCGCGGCCGGTGGAAGGGGGGGGGCGGCGGCGCGGCAGGGCGCGGCCGGTGGAAGGGGGGGGGCGGCGGCGCGGCAGGGCGCGGCCGGTGGAAGGGGGGGGGGCGGCGGCGCGGCAGGGCGCGGCCGGTGGAAGGGGGGGCGGCGGCGCGGCAGGGCGCGGCCGGTGGAAGGGGGGGCGGCGGCGCGGCAGGGCGCGGCCGGTGGAAGGGGGGGTAGGGGGGGTAGTCACGGCAGGGCGCGGCCAGTGGAAGGGGGGGGTAGGGGGAGGTAGTCGCGGCAGGGCAGGGCCGGTGGAACGGGAGGGGGCGGCACAGCCGGAAGAAGGGGGGGGGGGGGGGGTGGCACGGCCCTTAAGGGGAGGGGCAACACAGCTGGAGGAGGATGGCATTGGCTGGGGGCAACACAGCTGGAGGAGGATGGCATTGGCTGGGGGCAACACAGCTGGAGGAGGATGGCATTGGCTGGGGGCATGGCAGCTGGAAGAGGATGGTGTTGGCTGGAGACTCCTGGATAGTTGGGCTGAGAGCAACATGGTGGTGGCAAATGAATTAGGGTAGTACTATGCTGGTTGGGAAAACGGTTAGAACTAACCCCATTATTGATTGGTTGGTGTGGTTTACATAAGTGAGAACTTTCCTGCAATAGACTTGAACTCATTTTCTTTGAAATCTGATTTTCTACTGTTCAGAACTGTACCAAAGGAACTTCATTACACATGTAAACTTTAAATAAATGTTGTCAGCCACTTGAAAAAAGAAGAAAATATTACTATGTAATGCAAATGAACACATTTATTTTCAAAAGTATTACTATTACATTAAATATCTTCATTTCAGCCTGTAATTATACTACTGGTGTTCAAAATTACTTTAACTTCATGGTTAAAGTACTGCAGAAGCCATACCCTGAATTGCAATGAACGATATGTACCACAGTAATTAATTTTTCAATCACCAAATGACAATTGTTTCAATTAACATTATATTTGCAAGTGCATTTATACTGTACCCACACTATATTTTAAGGACAACACACGAAAACTACATTGTATAGACACAAAAATTAGTAGAACTATCAGTCAAAAGCTGGACTAGACAAAGTATAAATGTTGGCATATGCATGAACTAAAAAGTACTGCAATGATGAAAGTTTGTAAGTACACATGAGCTGTGTAGCATACACTACATTTACAATGAAAGCTGCACACGCACAAGCCTGTCATCCTATTAATAAATGAAAACAACAGTTTTGTTCATAATATTGTTCTGGAGAAACTGCCACTTATAAATCCTACAGATAAATATCTCAACACGTTTTAACAAATTGTCTCAATATAATATATGGTCCCATATATCACCTATTAGAAAGTGACAGCCAGTACCATTTTCTCCATATCACTGAACTCTTCTACTTATCAAGTTTTTCAAATACATTCTAGTTATAAATCCAATTAATACTGAAATTACAAAAGACGACATGCAGTCTAACATGTCAGTAGTAATAATAATGAATGTAATCATGAAAGAAGAAGTAAATATACTGTAGCTTTTTAATGCTTTCTTTGAAGTAATGTAATATAAATGGTGCTAATGTGATTTATGCAAAATTTCATTCATCTATTGCACAATTGTAATGGCTGTGCCTACAATCATATAGGCTAAGACATGCAGTTATGATTTTTTTAAATGTTTCTATTGATATTTGAAGTGAATGAATCTCTGCAATAAATTTTGTGATACTTCTGAACTAACATGAACGTCTCATGTCTAATACAAAAATAGATCACAGGAAAGAACAATTTCAAGTCTTCTGCAAGGTATTATTAATCCACATTGTTATATTTGTAATGGTCTGTTAGCATTTACATCAAGATGACTAATTAGAGTATTGCCTCACCAATCAAAGTGTGTGCTTGGATGGAGTCATTTACGTAACTACCTCTGCTTCAATAGAGCCAGGGCTCTCTGTACACTACTATTGGGTACCAACTTGTCTGGAAAGCAGAACAATAAGAATTTTATAATATTGCACCACATGTTTACTTTTACATTTACACTGAGTTCAGTCATCCTCTGCTGCTTTCCTTCCTAACTACAACATAGCATAGTGACGTCACTATGCACACACTTCTATTGGCTCAGCCATATCTAGAGATTACCAAATTACGAACACTTTACAGATTGGTTAACTACTGTTGCTGCAGCACATAAGAATGAATTAAACATCGCTGGAGTTAGAAAAAGCTATAGCAAGTCACTCATCTGTGATAAAATCAATGTCATATGTGACTATGCTTACACTGTAATCATTTGCATTTCAACTTTGATAGTTAAGGTGTCCTTGATTTTTGTATAAATATCTCAGCCCTGTTTCCATGTCCAGTACTATATTTCTTCTTCCATGATACCACATCTATCTCCCACTTGCAATAAACTTCAGCCAACCACAATTTTAACTGGTCATATTTTGTATGTCCTCCTTTCAGTTGTCAATTAGTAATATATTTTTTTAATTTCAACAATTTGGCAATCTGTTACTCTAGTCACAATGTACTTTATCACATTTAAGCTAACATTCTTCTCTCCCCAGAATATTCCTGGAGATAGAATTATGTTAATAAACAGTTGGAATATTTACTTTATCACAAGGAATTTAAGTTATATCTAGGCACAGCCCACTTTCAAGATGTAACTACAATTACATGAAAGACAAAAAGGTTTAAAAAAAAATACTGCGACAGACTAAGTCAATTTAGGAAATATTACATATGAAAATACACACACTCACAAAAAGGCTAGTGTCTCCTATTTATATGTGCACCTTAGGCCGCAAATAACTGAACATTCCTACATCAATGTTTGGACAAACCAGTAGTTTGAATCATGAAAACTTATTCTGGATACCTCGTAAGGGACCTTCATCAGAAATAAGAAATCATAACACTTACATATGAAAATTAATAACTGAATGATATAATAGTACATAAACTCTTCCTCAGTTATTGGATATCCAAATTATGACACATTAGATTTGGATTAATTTATTATGTAGTATGATAGGACATTTTAATAGAATTCAGAAATTTAACATAAATTCACCAATTCCACAGCCAGAGTAACTTCAATACATTTTTACCTGGCCACTGCAATAATTACTGATGACAAAATTTTGAAGGTAGTTAAAGAGGGTACTTGCACATAATCAACACATTTGATCAAACAGTAGTAAGACCAGTTGGTTTTCTTAAAAGGACACTGTTTTAAATCTAACATAAAAGCTCTTAAATCAATACTGAGGCACACAAATTTCAGTCAGTAATGGTCAGTTACACTGCTTCACCTGTTGAGCTTTCTAATGGAATTTTGCACACAACTGCAACATCACAAATTATCATCTTACAGATTCCACAGTTATGGAAGAGGAGGAGCCATCAGCTGCTGATAGTTTTATGGCAAAAAATAAATATTTTATTCCTTGTTTTATTTCCATATTCAAACAGCTGTATTTATCACTTTTAAATTAAATTTTGATCAATTTTGAAGCCACGAGACTCCATCTTTAGGCAATAAATGTGGCAATCTACATATAGTACATCTGCAAGTATACCACCTGAGCATGTGGCAGCTCATCCATCCATAATAATGTATGCTGATGGCTCAATGAGCTCCCTAATGTTAAAGTGATCTACATACATATTTACTGTACACTGAACCCTCATTTAGTGATCTGATATGGAGCCATGTGATTTTAAAATCAATTGTAATCAATTGGAAAACTGTTTGAATATAGAAATAATGGAATAAATAGTATTTACTTTATGTCACATAAAATATTATTGCTAAATCTGCCATTTGTATTCCAGGGGGAAATGAAATGGACGAGTCCACTCAAATTTGCAATGTGGATGAAGTAGGCCCATCTGATGACAGCTAGGACAGCACAGCATAATGCTAACAAGAAGGCACTGTCAAGCCCGGCTTCTGGACATTAAATGATTGAATGCTGCACTAAGTTTTTACTGTTTAAAAACTTACTTTCACACAAAAATGTCGGTAAAAATATGTCATCAGTTTGATTTAAGTATAAATGTTTCAGTCTGTACTCTGCCTAACTGACCTAGCTACTTATTTTCTAGAATATGTTGCCAATTAAAAATTTAAAAAGACACTGCCCATACATGTCTAAAAATTGTACACATGTGTGTATTTGCATATGATATGGAACTACAGTATGTACAACACAGGACCATACAAAGCTGCTAAGTTATGGCTAGAGAAGATGATATCACAAACGTGAGATTTAGTGGTATACACAGATTTTTTAGAAGTTTGTTGAGGAGAAGTGAAGCATAAAAAAATTAGATATTTTTTCTCGACTTAGAAATGGGAAAGGATGCACTAGTGGCAACTGAAGGGAGCTGGTCACAAAAGCAAAGTAGATGAAATTAAGATTGCAAAGAAGATTTAAATTACTAGTTCCATGACTAGAACTGTGACTGCCATGACGCTACCCCAATCAGGTAATCAATTTTTCACATACAATCTCAGCAATATTTCACTCATAATCTTTACCTACTTTTCAACACAAAAGAAATCAGGAATGGGCTGCCCAAAATGATATGCATCAAATATGCCAATAACAAAAATATGTTTTCTCTCACAAAACAGGTGAATAGGATAATCAACTAACTAGACAGGCATCTTCAATGTAAAATGATTGTAAAATCAAACACATTAATATTATAATTTCATTATTTTTTACGCTGTTTTCCATTAATTTGTTTACCTTTTAAAAATTTGTTTCAACACCTGAAACCTATTATTTCTCAAATATTAAAATTTGATTTTACACCTAACACTTTCATGCTAACTCCTGCCTCTTCTCCCCCACCTCTCACTCCCACCCCCTCCTCACCCAGTCTGCATCAAACTTACTTTATTTTTGCCCTAGACAGCTTTTATCCCTTTTGTCTTTAATCCACAATAACAACTACATAATTTCCAAAATCTCATGATGCAACAAATTTAATCTTTTGTTTCCATTAACAGTGTTATAGCATCTTTATGCAGGGTTATTCATGAGGTAGCACAACAAACCCAACAGTAACCACATCAGCCAAATCCCAAAACAAAATAGATACCTTTAGTCTGGTAGGTGACCTGTGTAACAGTTATTATGAAAATAAATTACTCTCTTCCCTTTGCCACACATATTTTCAAATTAGTAACACATTTTGTGGAGACAGAATCATAAACCTAAATCTAACTCATCGAGAGAGAGAGAGAGAGAGAGAGAGAGAGAGAGAGAGAGAGAGAGAGAGAGAACATGGTTAGAGCACTGCTTTACATAAGATACCCATCATACCATTGTATAAATAATAGCCTGCTCCCAGATTTCTGGAATGGAGTGGCGGTAATACAGGGGACAAGAAAAAGGGAACAATGGATGACAGCAAAACCTATAGACCAATTAGTCTTGCCTGTATTTTAAGTAAAATATTTAAGGGGATCACTGACTGTGTGTGTGTGTGTGTGTGTGTGTGTGTGTGTGTGTGTGTGTCAAAATGTTAATATCATCTACAACAGAGTAATACTGTATATTGCTATACTTCAACTTTTATAATGCTAGAAAATATGCTGGAAATGAACCACTAAAAGTTAGAGCTTGTGAATTTCTTTAATTTATTGTTTTTCTCTCCACATGTGCTTTTACCTATCACACGAACTTCCAGAAGAGTATTTGACTTTTGACTTATAGTAACACAATGTAGATAAAATTACTTTCAATTACACTTCAAAGAAAATTACGGGGAGTCTGATAAAAAAAACTATAGATATGACATAACAAAGCACGTTCTTCCAATGACACTGGAATAGATCATGTGCACAATACTGCACAATCAACGCACATCATATAGTATTCACATGGTCTTCCATAACAATAACTACATTTATGATCTTTGCCTTTGACTTCATGGTCATCTACAACAGCATAATAGTAATTTGCTGTTTAACAGTGAGTTAAAGTGAAAAGGTGAATTAAAATCTGAATGAGGCAACACCAACCAGAGAAAATGTGCACCAAGTGTCATTACTATAGCAAAATTGTACTATAATGTATAATGGGGGACAGCAATATTTTCATCAATATTCTATTATGAATCCACGTAGTATTTATATGACGATTTGTAATCACACACACACACACACACACACACACACACACACACACACACACACAAATGTAAATGAATTACAAAACTTCAAACTATGTTGAATGCTGTACATACCATGCTTCACTAAATCACATTTTGTACTTTTGAGTATTTCAGTAGATCCATCTTCATCCACACTACATGTAGGGTTGGCTTATTTTATCTCAAATCTAATAAACTATACTTCATCGTGCTAATTATAATGATTGTCAGATAGGAATGCTAAGCATTTAATAGTATGTACAGACCTTCTGAATACTTAGAACCATATTGAGACTGCAGAAAGAAGGGCTGTACATGTTCTTTACACATCTGAATATTTATTAAATTTGCCTTGTTCTTACTGCAATAACAATCTCTACAGACTGGAAAATAAGCTATATGAATACTTGTTCTATTAGATGCCTTAATTGCCTGGTACCAGACCAAACGCTAAGTAAGACGAACTAGTAATTGCACTTTCCACAATGGCAGCACTGCACAGTGATGCAATCATTACTTTACAGGAACAATACAGACAAAATTACATTTTTAAGATGCTTTGGCCTTAATTAGTACAAGCATATTCTACTTTACTGGGTACTATATGTTTGAGAAAAAAGACATAGCAAACAAGATTTTTGTTTAACTTATTACCTGAGTCAAGGAATATTTTTTTCTTAAATCTTAACTCTATATGAATAATAATTATATGCTCATTTTCTCATTCTCCACACGTATCAGGCAAATTTTCAAATTTGGAAATAACTATCTGACCACAACTTATGAAAATTTTAATAAACATGACAATGACAATGAAATGAACTAAGCTACCACTTTAACATGACAACAGACAAAGACATTAACAAATCCTTGTAGCTAGTTGTACAAAAATTTAAAATGATTTGAACTCTGAAGCTAAAGCAGGGTGGGTATTTGGACTACGTATAAAATGTAGACAATATAATATCATAGAATGATAAAACAACCAAAACATTTTATGTAAACAGTACTGCACATCAACAATGTATTTAGAGAATGGCATCACAAAACCACCAAATGCTGTTGTAAGGTGTGTGTATTTATGGACAACTAATTTCAGTCAAATGACCATCGAGTGACAGATGTGACTAAGATGGTCTATTGGTTGAAACTAATTATCAGTAAGTAAGTACACAGAACGGTAGGTTTTCATGGCTACATGATGCCAGCCTTTTAAAGATAAAAACCACTGAAACACTGGTACCAAAGTGCTGAAGCATAAACCCTAGGCAGTGAACAACTGAAGTTTCATGGTATAAATTCTGCACACTGAACAGTATGAAAATACAGTTTACTGAATTTGTGTGTGTGTGTGTGTGTGTGTGTGTGTGTGTGTGTGTGTGTGTGTTTTAGAACTTCGGCAACCATCCAAATAATGGGAAAACTACCAACAAAATGTTTGAAAAAATAAAAAATCACTTGAAGGAAAATCACCCATAACATACTAATGACAAACTTTCTTAATCATGACCAAGTCATGTACTCAAAGGATTACACAGAAAAATTAAATACATTCTAGAACATAGGCAGCATGTATGGTTAATGATGCCATATTAACCACCACACTGATTAAAACCTACAAGACTTATTCAAAAGCAGCACTGTGTTACACAATCAAGTTAACTAAAAGTGATAAAACATTTGAAAATTTTAAAAGGGAATCCCATTTACAATTTCACAAAGACAGGTGTAGAACGAAAATAATTCCAAGATGCAACCATTTGTCCATTTTAATTCAGGAAATCACTGTCCTATCCAAATGGTGCTTCAGTATTTTTCTAAATACCCAGCCATTAAGACATATAACATAATTATGACAAATTAAGCAACCAAAAAACAACAAATGACAAATGTAGAATAATTCACAATAAAATTCAACATCATCTCACAGTCACCATTCATATACTTTAAACTAAAAAAAGAAACAAATCAATAATTTAGCTACAATCTCTATGTGTCTAGTAACAATTCAATTAAATGTAACTCACTTATAATGATCATATCACAACCATATGCAGATGATAAACAAGATTCAGTTTTACAGACTCAGAAATAAAATAGAAATAATTATTGCACTCCATCAGTATTCTACAATGAAAAAGACTACAGCTTTCCACAACACAATATTACTTGCTCTCTCTCTCTCTCTCTCTCTCTCTCTCTCTCTCTCTCTCTCTCTCTCTCTGTGTGTGTGTGTGTGTGTGTGTGTGTGTGTGTGTGTGTGTGTGTGTGTGTGTGTGTGTGTGTGTGTGTGTGTGTTTTTTAAAAAATAGTATAACGGCTATGGACTAAACTAGCTAGACACCTGAAGAGGTTTGCTATGTTGTGAGGTTTCACTGCAACCCCTAATTTCTGGAAGGACCTCCTCCCATGCACCAAGGCACTGCAATGAAGAGAAAAGGCTTTAAAAAACTGCATGACAGTATTAAACAGTGATAGAAAATTACTTCTTAAATAACTGACCTCATACTGCAGTCCCATAAAAAATATTGCCTAAACTTCTAAAACATAGGTTATTTAATTCCTTCAGTAAGAGTAATGACAGGAATAATATTTTAAGACACCAGTAAGAAAGAACTGAAGTCTTTGCTTGAAATTAATGGTCACTAAACAGGAAGCTATGACTAGATGTATCAAAGTTTTATGACTGGGATCACTTTGTCCTCCAGTTTGTCAGTGGTTTAAAATACTATTAGTGGAAGAACAATATGCTTCCTGCATCTGTTCTCTTTTCTTTCTTGATATTCTGGGAAGTCAGCAACAACATGAAAATTGCTCAAATCGATTTTATACTACAAATGCTGGCAGCATTTCCACAAATCTTTCTTAACTGGAAGTATATTCACAGAGACTGATAACAAAGGGAGGAAAAAGGTAAGGAGGCTGAGGGAAATGACAGGCATGTTACCCTTTGCAAAGCTTTGAATGGAGGATGTTATCACATTACTCACTTTCTCTCTGCTACAAGAGAAGCTAATCTTATGCTAGAGCTTAAGGTCCATCATATTTTTAGCCTCCTTAGGCTCCAACAGTACTACTACTACTACTACTACTACTACTCCTCTCTCTCTCTCTCTCTCTCTCTCTCTCTCTCTCTCTCTCTCACACACACACACACACACACACACACACACACACACACACACACATTCTGACTAATATGGCACAGAATTATTCCTTATTTTTCCATATAATCATTTTTTAAATCACATTTTAGTTTTTACCTTAATTCACCTCATTTGGAGTCACTTTTGTCTTTTACATATGATAGATTTCTCAATGAAATCTGTGTGTGCTCTTAGTGGATTTTTACAACAGTACACAGAACAAAATAAGTAAAATAAGCAAAGAAGGATCAAACGTTAATGTCACTCATGCAAAAGTAATCAAGATCTAAGGGGGGGAAAACAGCATTTTAAGTAATTTTCTCATAGCATAATGAGATACTAAGATGTATACTAACAGAAATGCATGGTAACATATTAACAAGGAATTAACTCTGAATAAGTAGTTGACTGCTCTGGGAATTGCCAATAGATAAAAGTTTTTTTACACCATGGGTTTGCATCCGATGCAAATTAGTGGATAGTTTTGTTTCAGAGTTATATTGCTGAAACAATGAAAATGGAGAAAGATTTAGTGGCATAGGTGCACCCAAAATGCTCGATGTGTAAGATTCTGTATGTATGTTACAGAATAATGGTAACTATTGGATGTACAAGGAGAAGTATTAAGGGCACCAAAGACAAAGAAACCAATTAAGAAAGTAGGGCATGTAAAAAATTTACATTGTCCCTCTGGTCACATGCAACCTGGATGAGTACAGAGAGGAAAGAACTCAATGTTATACATCTTTGTATGCACTCATGGCTAGTTCAAGTTGTTCAAGTCTTCACTATTTGTGCTGCGTTGAACTACATCACAGCACTTAAAATACAGCAGGAGTACAAGAAGTTTTTCTTTTATTTTAGGTGGAAATATTTATTTGAATTTTTATTTCATGAAGAGGAGAGACACTTTCTCCCAGCTGTTACAGTTTGTGGTTCCCAGATTAGATACCTTACTTATTTATTTTACACATCTAGTTCCATAGCAGTAAATTGTGGTACAATTAACACCATAAAGCTAATAAATGATTAAATAAAATTTACACAAATTCTATGGCGATGACAAGCTGGTGAGTACACACACAAATCAACAATGTAACACCAGAAATGGTTTCTTTTTTTTTTTTTCCTTCAAGGAACTATCTGACAAAATAGGAGTGAGCCATATGGAAAGTCTTCAATTTAGACTTAAAAGTGGGTAGATTAATGTCAAGGTTTTTTTAATTCTTGCGGTAGTTACTGAAAATGGAGGCAGCAGAATATTGCACACCTCTGCACATGAGTCAAGGAGGTGTGATGCAAATGCAGATTGGATTTTTGCCTAGTATTAACTGACAAGGTCAGTGAAAGCTGCTAGTTCTTGGTAATAAGCTCAGATTTTTAACTAATGAAATATATATTGAGAGGTCAATGTCAGAATTCCCAGATTCCTGAACACAGGTCAACAAGAGATTTATGAACTTATAACCTCCCCCGCCCCCCCTCTTTCATTTAATTGCGCCCCAATCAGGCTCGATGGCATAGCCATCTTCATTACTGTGGAAAATGATCTTGTCTATATGTTTTTAAAAAGTATGAGAGAAACCAACTGCAGAAATATTTCAAGATCAACACAAACACCTTAGCTAAATCAAACAACGCACTTAATGTTTTTAACTTTTTGTTTAATCTGTCAACTGCCTCACAGAGAAAAGGGAATACAGCATTTCTGGTTGTCAAAACACTTCTAAAACCAAATTGTAGGTTTGGTAGCTAGTTACATGAACTGAAAAGATCAGTTGCCCTTATATATACATCCTTTGCAATAACTTTTGCAAATGCAGATTGCACAGAAATAGGCCTAAAATTGTCTATCTCATCCCTATCTCCTCTTTCATAAAGTGGTTTCACTCTTGAGCAAATTCTGGAAAGGATTTCACTCCAACACACCACTGGCACAAAATTATGAATGTTCCGGAATTTTTGAACAGACCTTGTGTTAAAATGGTCACCTCCTGTCTCCCCATAGCATATTTGATGGTGTTAATCACTATGATTTATGCAGCTGCTATATTATGCCATTTTAAAAATACCTTATTGACATTTATCATGAATGTGATGTTTTAAACATAATCCATCAGCTGTTAATGTACTCCAGCCTGACATTGATGTTGCGTACATAGTGCTACATTTTGTTCCACAATTTTCTGTATAGTACTCCATAAAGTTCAGGTATAGGATCTCATTTGAATATGCTATCTGCACAGTTTTGTTAAATTATCTGGTGGTGTTATGTAGTCAGTTCTGTAGTCCTGCTACGTAGCAGGTGCTCTCTCTCTCTCTCTCTCTCTCTCTCTCTCTCTCTCTCTCTCTCTCTCTCTCTCTGAGTAGACACTAAGGGGCACATTTGTCGAAGTGGAGGAGGAAGTCCAAGACTGAATTCCCAAATTTTACATTTGTAACAAATCTAACACTATAATTTCTTTTCGAATGCATTTACCTAGCTTGAGTGTGGAGTGTTGTCTCAGCCATGCCAAATGTGTATGGGTGGTGAAAAAGGCAGTGGAGAGTTGTATACTGACAGTCAGCCGGGGCAGGTGCCCTCTTGCAGTGATTGTGGAGCAGGAAGTTTTATATGTAACGTGCCCAGCAGAGTGAAGATTTGATCGCATCATGTGGTGTCTGTCAACAGCTCTTGAAGGGTTCTGTATACCACTTTAATGTCCATGCGGAATGTGTTCCAAGAATCCTTGGAGCAGTCTACAGTCCTGTTTGAATGTATGGGCATGGAATGTGACCAGCTTAACTGACATGTAATCAACATGTTGTGGAAAGTTTGCCCAGTTACCAGACTAGGCCACAGAGAAGGGAAGTTGCAGTGGGACAGTTACACTTGTTGTCAGAAGTACAATCATATGGGGGTATCAAGCAAAATTTGTGACTGGATTAAGGATTTTTTGGTAGTGAGGACACAGCAGATTATCTTGCATTAGAATCATCATCAGATGTAGAAATAACTTCAAGTGTTCCCCAGGGAGTTGCATTGGGACCCTTGCTGTTTGTGTTTTATATTAATGATCCTGCAGACAATATTAATAGTAACCTCAGACTTTTTGCAGATTATGTAGTCATCTATAGTGAAATACTGTCTGAAAGAAGATGCATAAACATTTAGCCAGATCTTGATAAGATTTCAAAGTGCAAAAATAGGCAACTTGCTTTAAATGTTCAGAAATGTACAACTGTGCTCTACACAATAAGAAGAAATGTAGTATCTTATGACTATAATATCAGTGATTCACAGGTAGAACCTGCAAACTCTTAAAAATACCTGGGTGTAAAACTTTGTAGGGATATAAAAAACAATGATCGCACAGGCTGTCATGGTAAAGCAAGCGGTAGACTTCAGCATACTGGTAGAATACTGAGAAAGTGCAATCACTTTACAAAAGAGGTTGCTTACAAATCATTCATGTGACCTCCTGAGGAATATGGGTCAAGTGTGTGGGACTTTTAACAAATAAGATTAACATGGGGGTATTGAACATATACAGAGAAGGGCAGCATGAATTGCCTCAGATTTGTTTGACCACGGGAGATTGTCACAGAGATGCTGAAGAAACTTAACAGGCAGACTCTTGAAGATAGACTGCTCATTGACAGTAGTCAGTCAGGCAGCTGCCACCAGCCAGGAAACAGCAGCAACAAGGAAGTAACCGATGTTGTGACTTTTACAATTTCCTAGTGAGGTGCAAATTATATAGTTTCATCTGTGTGCTTTGGTAGTTTAGTTTTAGAATATATATATATATATATATATATATATATATATATATATATATATATATATATGTGTGTGTGTGTGTGTGTGTGTGTGTGTGTGTGTGTACTTGGTATTTAATAGACACCGTTCTCGCATTTTTGTTTTGAGTCAGAAATTAACTGATTTTGTGACATTTTACAAGTTCCGAACCAGCAGCGAATTATTTAGTCTCATCTGTGTGCTTTGGTAGTTTAGTTTTTGAATCTCCACCTGTGAATTTAATTTAGTAGACAAAGTTCTTGCATTTTCATCAGTGGTTACTGTAGAGTTCTACAGTGGGTGTTGACAGTCATTCGTTTGTCTGTGAAGTGTAGTTCCACACCTTCTTTAGTATGAATAGGGACTGTGATTGCTGTGTGCAGATGCGAGCTGAGTTGGTGACACTTTGCTGTCAGTTATGTTGGCTTCAGTTGCACAGCTTGAGGCATGAATGGATGGATATCACCGTTGCGAACCGACCATGGAGATCCAACAGACATCCAGCTGATTGGTCCACACCATTGGCCAGCCCAGTTATTGCTTGCATTGAGGTAGATCCCTCACCCATGGTCAAGTGGGAGGTCGCCTCAGGGTACGGGAAAAAAAAAAACCCAAGGGGCCAAATATAAGGCATCTAGTTAGTCTGATGAACAGCTTCCAGGTGCTATCTGTGCTTGGCGATGTCCCTCAGCCACATCCAGTCACTTGTCCTGTTTCAGAGGAAACATCTCAGCCTGCTAGATCTGGGTAATAACAGACGGTGAGATTATTGGCAGTTGGGAGCTCCAATGTTGGGCACTTTACGGGGCCTCTTTGGGACACGGCTGCCAAGGAGGGGAAGACAGCCAGTGCACACACTGTGTACATACTGGGTTGAGTCATTCCAGATGTGGAACAGGTCCTTCTGGATGCCATGAAGAGCACAGGGTGCAGCCAACTGCAGTTGGTGGCCTATGCCGGTACCAGTTGTGTGTGTTGCTTTAGATCAGAAGAGTTTTTCTAGGTTTGGAGCGGCAATCTGAAGTGGCAAAGGCTGCCAGTCGAGCTTTCAAGATGAAAACAGAGCTCCCAACTTGCAGCATAGTCAACAGTACTGGTTGCAGACCTCCGAGATAGGGGTGAGTGGAGAGTCTCTATCAGAGGCTTAGTTCTGCAACCATATAACACAGGAAGAACCTAGATTTAGGAATCCTCAGTATAAAAGTTGTAAATTGTCATAGCTGTGCTGCAAAAGCAGCAGAGCTCCAGGTGCTAATAGAAAGCACTGGTGCTCAAAGTGTTCCAGGCAGTTAAAGTCGGCGAAAGCCAGAAATAAGTTCAGCCAAAATTTTTGCAAAGGACCTAAACAATGTTCAGAAAGGATGGGCTAAATACAGTTTGAAATGACGTGTTTGTTACTGTTAGAAATAGTTTACCTTGTAGCAAAATTGAAGGAAATAGATCCTGTGAGTTAGTATGGGTAGACATCATCTTGGCAACTGGAATAAAATAATAATTCGATCCTTTTACAGAATTCCAAACTCAAATGATACAGTTGTTGAAAGGTTCAAATAAAACTTGAGTCTAATTTCAAACATGTACCTGACTCATACACTTATAGTTGGAGGTATCTCCAATCAATTTACCCTCAATATGTTGAGGAAAATAAATGTTTAAATCCTGCAGTATCCATAAAACGTCACCAGAAATTGTGCTAAACACATTCTCTGAAAACAATTTCGAACAATTAGTTCGCGAGCCCACTCGGATAGTAAATGGTTGTGAAAATACACTTAACCCCCCTTAGCAACAAATAATTCTGAGCTAATAACGAGCATCAAAACGGAAACACAGATTAGTGAACACGGGGTTTCCACAGTGAGACTGAATACCGTAACTCCCAAATCCAATAAAAATAAACAAAAAAGGTATCTATGCAAAAAAAATTATATAAAAATTCACTTGACTTCCTGCGAGACAATCTCCCCTCCTTCCAAATTAACAATGTAAGTGTAGCCTAAATGTGGCTTGTATTCAAAGAAAAGCATCACCAGCAATTGAGAGATTTATATCAAATAAATCAACAAAGAGGGGAGCTGATTCCCCATGGTACAAAAAACAGGTCAGAATGCTGTTGCAGAAACAATAAAAAAAGCAAGACAAATTTAAATGAACACAAAATCTCCAAGAGGGGTGATCTTTCACATAATCTCAAAAGTTAACATGGCTTCAATACAATAAGATTATTCTAGTTTCCACAATGAAACTTTGTCCCGAAACCTAGCAGAAAATCCAAAGAGATTCTGGTCGTATGTGACTGGCAGGACATAATAAATGCCGCCTCTGCGCAATAGTAATCTAAGTACTATCAATGACAGTGCTGCTATAGCAGAGTTACTATATACAGCCTTCCAAAATTCCTTCACCAAAGAAGACGAAGTGAATATTCCAGAATTCGAATCAAGAAAAGCTGCCAACATGAGCAACTTAGAAGTAGATATCCTCGGAGTAGTGAAGCAACTTAAATCACTTAATAAAAGCAAGTCTTCTGGTCCAAATTGTATGCCAATTATGTACCTTTCAGTGTATGCTGATGCAATACCTGTGTCCTTAAAAATCATATAGAACTGCTTGCTGGATGAAAGATCCATACCCAAAGACTGGAAAATTGCATGGCTCACACCAATATTTAAAAAAAAGGCAACAGGAGTAATCCGCTACATTACAGGCTCATATCATTGATGTCAATATGTAGCAGGATTTTGAAACATATTCGATCATCATAAATTACCTGAAAGAGAATGGTCCGTTAACACACTGTGAACAAGGATTTAGGGAGCATCACTCTTCCGAAACACAACTAGCCCTTTACTAACATGAAGTGCTGAGTGCTATCAGCAAGGGATTTCAAATTGATTCTGTATTTCTCGATTTCCAGGCAGCTTTTGACACCGTACCGCACAAGCAGCTTGGAATCAAATTGCGTCCTTATGGAATGTCACCTCAGTTATGTGACAGGGTTCAAGATTTCCTGTCAGAATCACAATTCGTAGTAACTGATGGAAAGTCATTGCAAAACATGATTTCTGGCATTCCCCAAGGTAGTATTATAGGCCTTCTGCTGTTCTTATCTATATAACCAATTTAGGAGACATATTGAGCAGTCATCTTAGGTTATTTGCACATGACGCAATCGTTTATTGTCTAGTAGACTCATCAGAAGATAAAAACAAATGAAAAATGATTTAGATAAGATATTGGTATGGTGTGAAAATTGGCAATTGATCCTAAATAATGAAAAGTGTAAGGTCATTCACAGGAGTGCTGAAAGGCATCCATTAAACTTCAGTTACACAATAAATCAAATTCAAACACAGTAAATTCTACTAAATACTTAGGAATTATTATTACAAACAACTTAAATCGGAAAGAAAATACAGAAAATAATGTGGGGAAAACGAACCAAAGATTGTGTTTTATTGGCAGAATGCTTATAAGGTGCAAGAGAGCTACTACACAGACTCCCTGCACTAAGTTTGTCTGTCCTCTTTTGGAGTACTGCTGCACAGTATTGAATTATTATCAGATACGATTAATAGAGTACATTGAGAAAGTTCAAAGAAGGGCAGCACATTTTGTATTATTGAGAAATAGGGGTGAGAATGTCAGACACAGTACAGGATTTGTGGCGGACATCATTAAAACAAAGGCGATGTGATGGTCTCATGGAATTTCTATCACCAACTTTCTCCTCTGAATAAAAAAATATTTTGTTGGCACCAAGCTACATACGGAGGAATTATCATCATAATAAAATAATGGAAAGCATAGCTCATACCGAAAGATGCGTGTGTGTGTGTGTGTGTGTGTGTGTGTGTGTGTGTGTGTGTTTCTTTCACACACTGTTTGAGAGTGGGATAATGGAGAATAAGTGTGAAGGTGGCTCGATGAACCCTCTGCCAGGCACTTAAGTTTGACTTGCAGAGTAGCGATGTAGATGTCAATACAGAAACTAGTCCAAGAAAGCCTACTTATGAAGTTTCAAGGACCGGCTTCGAGTAAATTATACGAGGGTTGCCCAGAAAGTAATGCACCGCATTTTTTCCCTTCAACAATTCTTTATTGAACATAATGAGAATTACACACACACAAAAGACTGGTGTTTTATCTACACACCCTATTTTTCCAAGTAATCTCCATCCCATTCTATGGCCTTCCTCCAGCGGGAAACATGCGTGTGGTAGCAATCCTTGTCCTGGTGGTGGAGCCAGTGCTTCACTGCGTGAATCACCTCCTCATCGTTCTCAAAATGTCTTTCAATAATGGCATCCTTTAATTGGTCCTTGTGAATGACAAATCAGCTTGCTGCAACATGTCAAGTGTGATAGCCGTGGATGGTCTCCCCGACCCCTGCAAATCGTGTAACTCCACCGAACTGCCTTCTGATGACCTCACCCTCTGTGCCCAGTGAATAACTGTACTTCTGTTAACAGAAGATGCTCCATAGACTTTGTACAAGCATTTGTGAATACCTCCCACAGTTTCTTGCAATGTACATCACCTATGGATGCCATTCTGAAACTATCCTGCAGCTACGTTATCTGCCAGAAGTGATGGAAAACACTCACTCAGGACACTTCAAATAATACATACGTACTGTTTCGCATTCGTAGCATTGTTTTCAGTGGAGAAAAAATGTGGTGCATTACTTTCTGGGCAGCCCTTGTACAACAACCCTCCACTTATCGCTCACATCAGGATCATGACGACAAGATTAGATTAATCTACAGAATACACAAAGGCATTTAAACAATCTTTCTTCTCACACTCAATACATGAATGGAATGAGAAAAAACTAATAACTGATACAATATGATGTACCCTCTGCCATGCACTTCAGAGGTTTGCAGAATATGTATATAGATGGAGTTGCCTAATTTGTCTAATAATTGTTCTAGCTTTATACTGTCTGTTTTAATGAATTGCTCAGTTTTTGAAAAGGTGGTTGTATTGTGTGACATAGTAGCTGAGCCATGAAGTGTTATCTATTAACTGACAAAAATACTAACTGAATTAATCACTTACTGTTTTTACTCCTGTGGCGCTATTCAGTTTATAAGTAAGGATTGTAAGATTGTCAGTTTTACTGAGCCAACTAGTGGATAGGAACTAATAGTAAACTTTATTACCGACATTTCTTAAAGCTAGAAGAAAACTTTCATTTTGACATTCAGTTTTAAAAGTGCAATGGTTGCCTTATTTGAAAGAGTAGTTGTGTTTATTGGTCAGGAATTGTTTTAATTGCAAAAGGTGTTATGGCTGACTGTTTTGCTGAGTCAGGCAGTGGCATATAATAGTTAAACCAGTTTTAAAATTTATTATTGCTATTTCTTAGAATTGGAATAATATTTTATCGGTTTTAAAACATGGAACGAAATCCTCATTTGAATGTGTTGTTACTTCTCTTAATAAGGAATTGTTTCAATTGGAAAAAGTTTTAAGGCTGGCTGTGTTGGGGTGTTAGCAAGTGGAAGGTTTAAGTTGAACTAGTTGTCAGTTTATTGGTGCTATTTCTTGAAATCTAAGCAAAATTTTCCTTTTAGTATTCAGTCTTAAAAGGTTTTAAGGCTTGCCACATCTGTACATATTTATCATTTCAACCCAATCAACTTGCAACAACAAGGGAAAGGAAATAAGACTTTTTTTTAAATTTACAGTAGAAGAGGTACCACTGAAGGCATGTATAGTTGATAACCTGCCATTAGATTAACATGTCCTCAAACCAGCTTATACAATGCAATCTGTTAGAATATGTTGTATGGAGATTTGTCTGGCACAATCATCACATAAAGACCAGAGTACGAAGTAGCCAGTGACCACAGGGGTCAGAAGGTGTGACTTCATTCCACATGCCAAAGCCAGTCAGCTGGTTGCAGTAAACTGCAATTAACACCAAGAAATTGTTCCTAATACTTGCACATGTGGTGCTACAGAAGAATGCTGAAGATTAAATGGGTAGATCACATAACTAATGAGGAAGTATTGAATAGGATTGGGGAGAAGAGAAGTTTGTGGCACAACTTGACCAGAAGAAGGGATCGGTTGGTAGGACATGTTCTGAGTATTGGGGGGGGGGGGGGGGGGGGGGGGGCAGCGTGGAGGGTAAAAATCGTAGAGGGAGACCAAGAGATGAATACACTAAGCAGATTCAGAAGGACATAGGTTGCAGTAGGTACTGGGAGATGATGAAGCTTGCACAGGATAGAGTAGCATGGAGAGCTTCATCAAACCAGTCTCAGGACTGAAAACCACAACAACAACAACTTGCACATAAATTATTTTGAACAGTGAGACTGTAGCCTGTTAAATAATGGCACACGGAGTCCCTGAATTCATTTGTGCCCTTGAACCCAGCAACAAAACTGGTATTTGTTACTTTGCTGTAGCATGCCACAAAAAGTCTTGGTTATTTTAAATATTTTCTTCTGTTGGGTCTACCTGTGTTGATATTTATAGAGCACTAAGAGAATTTGAGCAGTGATAAATTTCTTTCATCAGTGACATGGTATTCTATGTAGCACTTTGTCATAATACCTGGGTCAGCTCTAAGTACTGTAAATCAATTAGAGATTCAACTTCTCTGGCAAACAATAATTAAATTTGTTTCATGCTCTGACACCCATAATCAAGACAGGATAAGACAGAGACTTTGTAAAATTAGGCAACAGTAACTGGGTCTGCTCCTACTACATTGGGCTTAACATATTTTAAAATTTTGATTATTTGTAGAGACTGCATTTTAATATAGATTAGGTGAGAGACCTAGGTATATTTCTCAATAAAAATAAGGTCTGAAAACCTAAACTGAACCTTCAGGGCGGTTTGCCTCACTCAAAATCCACACAAATAAAAACCCACCTAAATTTTTAATGACACAGTTTATTTGTACAAATCCTGGAACCAGTTTCTTATGCCTCCCACTGGCATATGGCAGCTGCAAGCCCGAAAATTTGTATCACCAGGAACAAGGCATACTGAAATGGTGTCCTTGCTGTGAATGCAATGGCAGAATTAGCCACACTTAACCTACAGGGTACTTTTCTCTTATCTGAATTTACCTTACAGGACCCCACAAGCTTAGCATTTCAAATAATTTTGAGATAAAGGACCACACGAAGATGTTACAATGTCATCTGGTATGTATTCAATGAATGTGTTTGATACGTCTCCAAGTATTATCACATGTGTATTGAATATAAAAAGACGTCTGTTGTGTGAATTCTTAACAATAAAGCTTTGTCCGCTGGGAACAGGTTCTCAGTGCTGAAATGCTATCTCCTAAAACTGTAAAAGCACAAACATAGAAACTGTATTACGACAAGGCTCCCAGTAGGATATCAGTTTACCATGTAATACATTGTTTTCTATATATGACTAGTGAGAGCAACACTAAGGTATGTAGTATCCTCTCCCTGTTCTACAGAGGGTACTAAATAGAGTACCTTTCAATGAGTTGGAAAATTATTCTACCACACAAACAAAAATTAAAAGGACAAGGATATTTAATTTTGACTGTGATTTGTCCTATCCAGAAGCAGGTGTCGTGTCACACATCACACATAAAGCAGAACAGTGAATTGTATGAAGGGAGCAGGAGCTGACTGCAGTTGAAGGCTCTCAGGTGGAACCACACCAAAATACAAAATAAAACATATTTCTCAAAAATGTATTACAGAATTCATATTAGCAGGACATGTTTTTGAAAGTTTCTCAGATATTTAAATAACAGTGACATTTTTGGAACTGTTAAATAGAGTAAATTTTTTTTTGAATGGGTAGTAGCTAGTCTAAAGATTGTACCTGAAATGCTATTTACCCCCGTCGTGTAATAGACGTATGGGAGCATGGCTTCCATTAAGGACAGTTCTTATGGGCTTCCTGAAGGATCTGTTTGTAGAGCCTATAGGTGTCTCACCAATCTCCACATGATTTTCACATTCTGCTGCTTAAAAGGGAATCAAAAGGGTGGCCAAACCTACACTCTCAAATCTTCATCTCTGAATCTCTCATGTTTTATGCGTCATTAATCAATGTCTTGACAAGGTTAGATTTTTGTTTCTCGCATTGGCAATCCACAGTACAAAAGGCATGTTAAGCTTGTAACTCACTAGATTGCAGCAGAATATGGTAACGTGTGTCACTAAGTGGCAAGAGAAAATAATTGCATGAAACAAGTGCCATTATCTTCAGATGCCAACAATTTTCTTGCCTGTTAATGGAATTTGTGGGATAAAATGCATTATTTGCAGGTTTCTTTTTGTGAGTGTATTGTACCCAACTTTCTGTGAGTTTTATTTTATTTTGAATAACTGCATTACACCTAGAGTCTTAAAAACTGTAATATCAAGCAATATGCTTAGCCAACATCTTTCCTTATGCTTTAGCACACGAAACCACATAAAAATGATACATTTTGGACAGTTCTTTGATGTGGTCTATCAGTTAAAACTGCATATTTTTAATATGGGAGTAAAAATACAAAAAAACCATCAATTACAGTATGTTATAACTGCTCAGTTTCCTTCTCTCAGCCCATCACAGCACAGGACCTGTGACATCACCGAAACATCTCAGTTTTGTCACTCATGAAAGCCATGAACTGAGCACACACTGGAAACATTAAATGTCAAGTTCATAATTGAAACATCAAACATGCAATTAAGCTATTATCTCATATTTGGAGGTTCTCATCTTTAAAGTGTTACAAATCTCTCCAACATGCTTCATTTTTAATGTGGTTTGGTGTGCTAAATTTTTGTGAATTGTGACACAGCCTGTAAATTTTTTTAGAGAGCCCTCACACTGTATTTATGAGAGAACACTCACAGCCTTCCTGTATGGCAGCCATGAGCAATACCTGCAAGAGAGGGAAAGCTTCAGCCAACCACAGCCCAAAAATGGGCAGTTCAAAGTTACATTTTAGTTGGTTGGTTGATTCAAAGGAGGGGACCAAACAGCAAGGTCATCAGTTCCATTGACTTACAAAAGGTTGGGGAAGGGAATCAGCAGTGCCCCTTCAAAAGGGACCATCCCAGAATTTGCCTTACAAAGTTTAGGGAAATCATGGAAAACCTAAATCAGGATGGCTGGACACAGGTTTGAATCGCCATACTCCGAATGTGAGTCCTGTGTGCTAACCACTGCGCCACCTCACTCGGTGGAGTTACATTTTGATAGGGGCAGCTGTAGGTTACATTACTGATAGGAGACCTAACTGCTTTTGTGAACTGGTGTCAAGAACATGAAAATAAAACAGCACTGTACTTGGAATAAACTGAACAAGATCGTGCTGCTGCAAAGAGACTGGCTTTATATCTGGAAGGCTGGAGAATCTGACCTCCATCCACATGTAGTGATTTAAGTTTCCTATGACTTTCTTCTATCATTTTAAGCAAATTCTGGGATTGTTCCTACAGTAAGTAGGTCCTATCCTAGTCAAACTTTGTGATACCATGACATGTCCAGTACCCTTGTAAATGTCATCCATGGACAAATAAAACGGATGAATAAAAACAACAACAGAAGCCACCACCACCACCACCACCACCACCACCACCACCACCACCACCACCACCACTTGGCTGATCACATTTGCAATATGAGCCATACTTCCAAAAAACTAGCTCAGTGTTCAGGCACACTGCATCCAGTATAGCTTCCCAAGCACCCACCATTACCCCTTTCTTTTGGCCAGTGTCATGGCTGTAGGACAAGTGAACAAGTGAAATGTAGAAGTGAAGAATGTGCATGCGAGCGCACATGCACACATACGCACACTCACAACCCCTCCGCCCTGCCTCACCCCCCCCCCCCCCCCCCACACACACACAAAAACACCCACACCCATGCATGCACACAGTCACAAGAGGTAGTTTGTCATCTCCTCGGAAGAGTTCCTTACAAACAAAGACATACATTTATTTAATAGTTTGTTTCACATTTTGGTTTAGTCCTATACAATCTGTTGAGCAGTAAATGAGTAATGCACAAATTTCCTAAATTGTAGAAATTTAAAATTTAAGAATGTTTTGGACTGAAATTTACTATTGAAAAGCATTTATTTGTTAGCCAATTGAAATAAGAATTAGCTTCAGTGAAAAACATGTTATTAGGTGAAACTTATTGAAAATTATGGAGTAAAGAAACCCACAAAAACTGGAGTTTTCAATAGCAAATTCAAAATTTATTTAAAAAACAAAAACTTTCATTATGAAGATTTAAAATTCTAGTTTCCTAAAATGTATTCTTTTGTTATAACTGAAAGCATAATTAAAAAGTTATTGTAATTAGAAAGCTTATGTTTCTAGGACTTTTTGGTGTTTCTAAAGAAGTTATATGCACGCAAAAAGTGCACCAACTTCATAATTGCTCAGTCACATGTTCCCTATGTATTCACATATATATGCACTCAGATATTGTAGGTCCTATAAAACAATTTGTTTGTGATGTGTATTTTCTAGGTGATCTTTTAAAAAATCATTTTGGGAGAAAATGAATGCCAACAACTAATGTGCAGAAAAATGTTTCAACAACATCAAACCCACTTCAAACAAACATCGAAGTCATGGTTCATTTGCATCTCCCAAGTCATGAGAAAAAAAATATCTTTAATAATATTTGTAATTATCACTTTCTACTGACAGATTGCTACTTACTGTAAAAAAGACATGTCGAGTTGCAGACAGGCACAGTTAAAATACACTTACATAATGCTTTCAGCCACACCCTTCATCAGTAAAGAGGTGCACACACATGCAAGCACACCTCACGTACACACGACCACCAATTCCAGCATCTCGTACGAGAGACACTGGAGTTGGCACTTGTGTGTGTGTGTGTGTGTGTGTGTGTGTGTGTGTGTGTCTTTTACTTATGATGACTGTGGCCAAAAGCTTTATTTAAGTGTCTTAATTGTGCCTGTCAACAACTTGAAGTGTCTTCTATATGGTAAGTAGCAATCTGTCTTTCCCTATATTGTTGATATTCCTGCCTGGAGTTTCCATTGTTTGATTACTTCCCACTCAGAAAAATATAATGCAAGGTTGGTGTTAAATATGCCAAATCTGCACTTATGATGAGCCATGTTGTATGTTTCACATAACACTATTTGGCTGCGTAACACTATATGAAGATTTTGTAAAATGAAACATGATTTATGTAGCTAATCAAAGAAATAACTATTACAAGGTAATATGTTAAAGACAGAATGTTACTGGGATAGCACATATCTATTTTTGTAGGAAACTCATGTGGCTGCTGCACACAAGGATTTTACAACTTGTTGCAAGATTCTAAGTATGGGTATCAACTTTGCAGTGAATATTCTGCATGCGTTTGGTACAGGCAGCATGCATGGGGAGTTTTCAGCTCGTGCATCAGTTGTCAGCTGCATGCATAAATTCATAACAATAAGGGGTGCACAAGATCTTTGCACTCCGTGTGTGGGTTACACACTGTGCAAAATTAAGAAAAAAATACGGAAGTCAAACCTTGAGGGGGCCTTAAGTAATTAAACAGGGTTTCATGAGCAGAGCTAATTATTTTTCTGATTAAGGCCATGCAGTCAACATGAATTTATACTTAGTGTGAGTCTCCTCCCCTTTTTACAACAATCAGGAGTCAACTGAATATGGAAATATGGCCAAATGTTCAGCAATTTTATGTTTTATAGGTTTCCTCCCCCCAATGAACCATGAACTTTGCCATTGGTGGGGAGGCAGATAGCCGTACCATAGGAGCAACCACAACGGAGAAGTATCTGTTGAGAGGCAAGACAAACGTATGGTTCCTGAAGAGTAGCAGCACCCTTTTCAGTAGTTGCCGGGGAAACAGTCTGGATGATTGACTGATCTGGCCTTGTAACACTAACCAAAATGGCCTTCCTGTGCTGGTACTGCGAACGGCTGAAAGCAAGGGGAAACTACAGCCCTAATTTTTCCTGAGGGCATGCAGCTTTACTGTAAGGTTAAATGATGATGGCGTCCTCTTGGGTAAAATATTCCGGAGGTAAAGTAGTCCCCCATTCGGATCCCTGGGAGGGGACTACTCACGACGTCGTCGTCATTAGGAGAAAGGAAGCTGACGTTCTGCGGATCAGAGCGTGGAATGTCAGATCCCTTAAACGGACATGTAGGTTAGAAAATTTAAGTAGGGAAATGGATAGGTTAATGTTAGATACAGTGGGAATTAGTGAAGTTCGGTGGCAGGAGAAACAAGACTTCTGGTCAGGTTAATACAGCGTTATAAATACAAAATTAAATAGGGGTAATGCAGGAGTAGGTTTAATAATGAATAAAAAGATAGGAGTGTGGGTAAGCTACTGCCAACAACATAGTGAATGCATTATTGTGGCCAAGATAGACACAAAGCCCATGCCTACCACAGTAGTACAAGTTTAGGTGCCAACTAGCTATGGAGATGAAGAGATTGATGAAATGTATGACGAGATAAAATAAATGATACAGATAGTGAAGGGAGACGAAAATTTAATAGTCATGGATGACTGGAATTCGATAGTAGCGAAAGGATGAGAAGGAAATATAAGTAAATATGGATTGGGTGTAAGAAATGAAAGAGGAAGCTGCCTAGTAGCATTTTGCGCAGAGCATAATTTAATCATAGCTAACACTTGGTTCAAGAGTCATGAAAGAAGGTTGTATACATGGAAGAACCCTGGAGATAGTGGAAGGTTTCAAATAGATTATGTAATGGTAAGACAGAGATTTAGGAATCAGATTTTAAACTGTAAGACATTTCCACGGGCAGATGCGGACTCTGACCACAATCTATTGGTTATGAACTGTAGATTAAAACTGAAGAAACTACAAAGAGGTGGGATTTAAGGAGCTGGGACCTGGATAAACTGAAAGAACCAGAGGTTGTACAGAGTTTCAGGGAGAGCATAAGGGAACAATTGACAGGAATGGGGAAAAGAAATGCAGTAGAAGAAGTATGGGTAGCTTTGAGGGATGAAATAGTGAAGGCAGCAGATAATCAAGTAGGTAAAAAGACGAAGGCTAGTAGAAATCCTTGGGTAACAGAAGATATATTAAATTTAATTGGCGAAAGGAGAAAATATAAAATTGCAGTAAACAAAGCAGGCAAAAAGGAATACAACTGTCTCAAAAATGAGATCGACAGGAAGTGCAGAATGGCTCAGCAGATGGCTAGAGGACAAATGTAAGGATGTAGAGGCTTATCTCATGAGGGGTAGATAGATACTGCCTACAGGAAAATTAAAGAGACCTTTGGAGAAAAGAGAACCACTTGCATGAATATCAAGAGCTCAGATGGAAACCCAGTTCTAAGGAAATAAGGGAAAGCAGAAAGGTGGAAGGAGTATATAGAGGGTCTATACAGGGGCGATGTTCTCGAGGACAATATTATGGAAATGGAAGAGGAGGTAGATGAAAATGAAATCGGAGATATGATACTACGTGAAGAGTTTGACAGAGCACTGAAAGACCTGAGTCGAAACAAGGCCCCGGGAGTAGACAACATTCCATTAGAACTACTGACGGCCTTGGGAGAGCCAGTCTTGACAAAACTCTACCATCTGGTGAGCAAGATGTACGAGAGAGACGAAATACCCTCAGACTTCAAGGCGAATACAATAATTCCAATCCCAAAGAAAGCAGGTGTTGACAGATGTGAAAATTACAGAACTATCAGTTTAAAAAGTCACGGCTGCAAAATACTAACACAAATTCTTTATAGACGAATGGAAAAACTGGTAGAAGTCGAACTCGGGGAAGATCAGTTTGGATTCTGTAGAAATGTTGGAACACATTAGGCAATACTGACCCTACGACTTATCTTAGAAGAAAGATTAAGGAAAGGCAAACCTACGTTTCTAGCATTCGTAGACTTAGAGAAAGCTTTTGACAATGTTGACTGGAATACTCTCTTTCAAATTCTGAACGTGGCAGGAATAAAATACAGGGAGAGAGGAGCTATTTACAATTTGTACAGAAACCAGATGGCAGTTATAGGGGTAAAATACAGGGAGCGAAAGGCTATTTACAATTTGTACAGAAACCAGATGGCAGTTATAAGAGTCGAGGGACATGAAAGGAAAGCAGTGGTTGGGAAGGGAGTGAGACAGGGTTGTAACTGTCCCCGATGTTATTCAATCTGTATATTGAGCAAGCAGTAAAGGAAACAAATTCGGAGTAGGTATTAAAATCCATGGAGAAGAAATAAAAACTTTGAGGTTTGGCAATGACATTGTAATTCTGTCAGAGACACCAAGGGACCTGGAAGAGCAGCTGAACGGAATGGACAATGTCTTGAAAGGAGGATATAAGATGAAGATCAACAAAAGTAAAACGAGGATAATGGAATGTAGTCGAATTAAGTCGGGTGCTGCTGAGGGTATTAGATTAGGAAATGAGACACTTAAAGCAGTAAAGGAGTTTTGCTATTTGGGGAGCAAAATAACTGACAACGGTCGAAGTAGAGACGATATAAAATGTTGACTGGCAATGGCAAAGAAAGCGTTTCAGAAGAAGAGAAATTTGTTAACATCGAGTATAGATTGAAGTGTCAGGAAGTCGTTTCTGGAAGTATTTATATGGACTGTAGCTATGTATGGAAGTGAAACATGGACGATAAATAGTTTGGACAAGAAGAGAATAGAAGCTTTCAAAATGTGGTGCTACAGAAGAATGCTGAAGATTAGATTGGTAGATCACATAACTAATGAGGGGGTATTGAAGAGAATTGGGAAGAAGAGAAATTTGTGGCACAACTTGATTAGAAGAAGAAATCGATTGGTAGGACATGTTCTGAGGCATCAAGGGATCCCCAATTTAGTATTGGGGGGGGGGGGGGGGCGGGGGGGCATTGTGGAGGGTAAAAATCGTAGAGTGAGACCAAGAGATGAATACTAAGCAAATTCAGAAGGATGTAGGTTGCAGTAGGTACTGGGAGATGATGAAGCATGTACAGGATGTAGTAGCATGGACAGCTGCATCAAACCAGTCTCTGGGCTGAAGACCACAACAACAACAACAGGATATTGTTATTGACGTTGTGTAAGGAATAATTAAGCATTTCAATTCTTAAATGTTTTGAAGTTATGTTACATTCAGGAACACTGCACATATTGTCAGAACGTAACAAACTTGCAATAATGAGTGAACATCAACCACTGTTTATAGCAAACTCAAGAAAAATCCATAACAACAAGTAAAACATACAACGGCCATGTCCATCAGCCATGGATAGAAAATAGAAAATGCAAATAAATTACACACATTTATGAAGATATTAACAGTCACACTTTGCTATAGCCAAACGTTAGTAGATCTGTTAAGTCTTAAATATCATAACTGTAACCAAAGGGAACTATTTCACACACAATAATTCACACAGACTTAACTGATATGCACAAAGACACTTGTTCTTGAAAGAGTTAAATAATAAAAAAAAAGTTACATGTTCACTCTAACTTTCAGGCTCCTGAAGAAATGAAGTCATAAATCAACTTGAAAAAAATCTATTAATACCTGCTCATAATATTTAATCTGCTGATTTGCAAGTGCAAGAAATATTTTCTTCAGATCTTCTTTTTTCTCGTTGTTCCAACGCTCCAAATCAGCTCTCAGATCTTCATTTGCACATTCAACTTTGTCTTGATTTTCCTAAACAGTGTAGGTATTTTAATTGGTTAGCAAATTCTCTTCAGTTAAACTAAAATGATGAAGGCATACTGAAAAGTAATGTCTCCAAATTCTTTATTTGACAATTCTTAAAGATATTTCAACAAACAAACATTATTGACATTCTGCATCCTCATTCTTCATGTCTACATATTTATTTCTCAATGCAGTCACACTGGCAATGAGCACATTTCTCCCAATGAGAGACCAGTTTGTTGATATCGTCAATGCAGGTTGTCTGCCTTTTTTGACAGACCCACATACTTTTGGCTTTGGCTTTGTTGATGGACCCACAACCTCCGCTCTGCTTCCACCACTTCGCCGCTTTCAAAGTGAATCCTCAAAAGTGGTCTTAAAGTTTTGGAAACTGATGAAAATCACATGGGGCCAATTTGGGACTGTAGGGATGGTGATTAGTGACAGTGAACCAAAGGAAATGGATTGTTGCATATGTCACAGCACTCGAGTGCAGATGAACTCTTAGAAGTCTAAACTCTATTACAGCAGACTGTTTCTCATGCACCAATGCAGTTATGTTTAACACTACTTTGTTACATGCTATAATTCAGATGCTTCTAGTGGTGGAGGGCTGCAAATATGTAGACATGAAGAACAGAGATGTAGAATGTCAATAACATTTGTTTTGTTTAAAAAGTTTTATGGGTTTTCACATAAAAAATTTGGAGGCATTACATTTCAGCTTCCCCTCATATTTAATACAAAAAAAGACATGAATATTAATGATTCCTTTACCAATATAAGTTAATAGTATTAATAACACACATTTGTTGTTTTAGTCAGACATATCTTTCATTTACAAACAAGTTGTTCTTACTTTTAGTGTTACACGTATATATCTGTTTGTGTGTCTTACATTTTACAGTCTGCCAGGTAGATTACCAAGTTCTGCTAAGCCCAGAGAATCACCATACCTATATATGCTTTGTTTCATTACAAGACTATCAATTTACACTAGAACAAAACAACTACATCAGACTGTTTTTAAGTAGCCACCACTGCCTATCCATAACACCCACCATTTGTGGGTATCGTACTATTGAACAGAACTTCTTTCTACTGTACAAAAAAATGTTTCAACCTCCAAGAGGACTATGAAACTTCCTGCCACATGAAAACTGTGTTACAGACCAAGACTCAAATCAATAACATTGCTCACACCACCTGAGCTATCCAAGCACAACTCGTGATCCCCCATCACAGCTTCATTTCTCTCAGTATCTCTTTCCTACTCACAAAACTACTTCCAAAGTTCTCCTGCATACCTTTCAGGACTAGCACTCCTGAAGGAGTTCTACAAGGTACGCAAGGCAACTCCTGTGAAGTACGAAAGCTAGCAGAGAGGTACTGGCAGGAAGACAGTAGAAAGATACTGGTAGAAGTGTTAGGGCTGGTCATCTGCTGTGCTTGTATAACTGTCAGAAGCAGCATTGCCTGTGAAAGGCAAGGTTCCGAAATTAGTCCTACACACTGTTTCAGTTTTCTACAATATTTCAAAACAATTCACACTCAGAGTGAAAATTCATGCACTGTTTATAAATAAAAATATACAAACCAACTTGAGGAAAGATCTTTATTTAGTTTAAAAGATCATTCAGATATCTATTAACTTACCTCTACTTGCTTGATAAGTTGTGGTATAGAAGCACCTAATTTTTGTATTTTTTCCTCTCTTGCTTCACCAGAACTTCTCCACAGTGAGCCTCCTCCAAGACTAAAGTTCCCTCCAGAAGTCATTGGAACCTGTTGCTCCACAGCCATCAGCTGTTAAGGCAAAACGATTTCTTATGAAACTATGGTTTTCACAATAAGAAGAGAACAGTAAAATCTTTAGATACAGCTGAATGTACAATTAATAGGACAATACATATTCTCTGGAACTGTGATGCCTAAGAAAGGTGAAATATGGAATTAAAGACGAATTGGATGTGCCAGATAGAAAGGCACTAGCTATAAACATTCTTTTATTGCTTACCTAAACCTATATCTTAAGTGTAAATACACTAAATATAAATTACAGATGTTGGTCATACAGCAAATCAAACTCTTCAATCATGTTGATGTGTCAGGCCCATATAGCAGTAACCAAAAACTTTACAGGAAACCTTCATTCACTAGTGTCCTGGTAAATAAATTTAGAATAAATTTGAAAATTTGCAATTTTGGAAGTGGTAAATTCTACAAAACACCCTTTACAACCAGTTCAGAGACACATCTATAACATAAGTATTACATTTTTGGTGGCACCTGATTTTCAAGTATAGATCAGAATCATTTGTAATAACAATACTCATTGAGGTACACGGGAGAGATGTGCCTGTATGTGTGCATGCACACTCTGGTAAGGGTGTGTGTGTGTGTGTGTGTGTGTGTGTGTGTATAGAAAACCTCAACAGGTCACAAAAAATTCCCCCGATTTGAAATGGATTTCATAGTAAATTTAAAAATAGCACATTGTATAATCAATACTCAAGCCATCTCACCAAGCATTGCAAATTTAACTTAAGAAACAATAAACAAAATCTATATCATCATATGGGCCAATGTACATACCAAAGAGAAAAATTTTATAACAGCAGGAAATCTATTGATTTCATGTAATTATATTTTCCTGGAGACATGCTGAGTCTCAGCTCTATCTTCAATAAGAGTAAAAGCTGAAGTAATGAATTACAATTTGAGCCAAGGCCAGGACTTTAAACCACATCATCTGCTTACTAAGCAGATGTGCTATCCACACCACCACCTTGGGCACTGTGGCTAACACCGCTGCACAGAATACCCTAGTCCAAAGCCCTCCTCAACACAATCTTGATTTTCCCCTTTTTATATTATCAGCCTTGCCAAGGCTCTCCAATATTGGAATAGTACCCTTGTTTTGCACATAATGGGGAAATCTTGCATGTACCTCAGGTGTAGATCATCTATAGATCTGATGTAATTATATTGCAATATCCGAGACCCCTGGAAACAGTTGTGAATTGAAGTTTGTGTTGGGGAGGCCACTGGGATAGGGCAGTCTGTGCAGCTATGTTAGGTACAATGCCAGGATGGTGTAGTGGATAGGACATCTGTCTAGTAAACAGGAAACCCAGATTCACGTCCCAGCCCTGGACAAATTTTAATTCATTACTTCAACGTCTATCCTTATTGAATACCAGGAAAGATGAGGGAAAACTTTTGTGATCTCCTCAAGTGCACAATAACCCACATAAATAAAAATGATATTAAGATATCATCAGTGGACTTCCGTGCCCAACTACGAAGATAAAAACAAATAAAATAAAAAAAAAAAAAACTGGGACATAACTGGGAAATTAGTTCTATGCTAACATATCAATAGGAATGGCCATACAGTCTACATACTCCACATGAAGGCCAGACAGACCTAAAACCAAGTGCTAAAAGGAATAGATATAGTCTAAAGCAAAATCAAATTCACACTTCTATGGATGAAGAAATAGAATACTAATGAAGAAAACAAGACTTACAACTCTCACCAATTAATCAGAAATGACAATTATCAAGAAATAACCTAAACCATAAAATTAACAAACAATTTAGAAAAACTGAATTTCCTAACAACTGCTGAAAATTTTGCCCCCTTAAAACCTCAGAGATGGCTGATGAACTTCAAAATGTGACAAATTTCATGAACAAAGACAGCAGACATGGTTAAAATTTGAATTCTGCAAAATAATAGAAAATGTCAATCAATCTTAAAAATATCAGAAAAAAATCACCAAAAATATCAAACAAATCACGAGACAATATCAGAATGCTGTGATCCGCTGAACAGAAGGAATCAACCACAAAACCTTTTCCTAAGGCTTTTTCACTATATATTCTACCTCAGATCTAGAAATCAGTCACTGTGTTTCTGTAAAACAGAATACTTAATTTGTGCAATTCCAAAAGCTATTTCAAAATCTCTGGAAGACAACAAAAAACTACAAATCCCCTTCATTGGTGCCAAAAAGTAAGGAAGAATAATTGTGCACAGCAATAATGAAAGTGCCAAAATCACGGCAGAAGTGTTCAAGAAAATTTTGAACTGTGAAGAACCCAGAAACTTTTCAAAATTACCTTATCAAAAAATTTATGCCACCAGCCCAAATTCTGGAAGCAACTCTCAAGGTGCTGGAAACCACATGGCACCATAAACAATTTGGATAACAGGAAAATTCCTTTAACATTGGACTATGACTTTAATCCACCCATTCCACACAAAAAGGAGATAAGAGTGTTCCACATAACTACGGAGGTACTACACATAAAAGATTTTCTACAGAATTTTATATAATAGGTTTAAACAACAGGAGAAGATGTAAGTTAATAACTGGAAGGCTTCAGACCCTGGAGAAGCCGTGCACAGCAAATCATCACTTTATCATCGCTTTTAAAGTTAGCCACGGCACATTACAGCCTATCAAATGAGCCTCTTCGATTTACCATTGTAGATTATAGAAGATTGATGATTGTTTCCACAAATCTTCAATATTTCAAATCTCAAGAAATTTTGGAAAAATGTGAATATAAGTTCAGAGTAGGATTTGCTGGCCCTTGCCTCATAAAAACAGGTTTAAGTTTGAGACTGTTCTTCACCTCTGGTGTTCTATTATTTGTTGGAATAGTGTTTTATTGTGTGTTGCACTACTTAATAAGAGGGTTAATGCACAGAATAGTAAAATTGGAAAATCCAAATTCAACATAACTTTAAATCACTTGATATTTGTTGACGACTTTGCTCTACCAAAACATTCAGGAAACACAACAAGTTAAATCACTATAGAAAATAGTACAGAAAATTGGCATCACAATAAGCTTAAAAAGTTCTATCAGTGTAAAGAAATTTAAATACTGAAGAGAAATAAATTATAACTCTCAACCAAAACTTGTAAGAAATAACAGATTAAACCATGATAGATATCACCATGAATACAAGCAATAGAAGGTGCGATGTAACAGCCACAAAATTAAAACAAAAATAGTAACAAATAAATAAACAAATAAATAAATAGCACATGCAAATGATACTGATTTCAAAACAACTAATACAGCAAAATAGACAGACTACTCAAGAAAGAAAGAAAGAATAATATCACAAAATGCATAGCTAAAAAATACCAGGAAATGTATTTTGTTCTTTGGGTATTTAATGAGGACACCACAAAATGGAGCCATCAGAAGAAGTATGTGTCCAAAAAGTTAAGCATAATCACAAAAAAGAGGACATACTGCCTTCAGGATGTCCGAAGGATTACTTAACAACCTACAGCTTAATCACAAGACATTTGGCAAACAGCAGTGTCCAAAACACAACGTTAGGAAAGTTCTGATAGCTAAGATACAAATTTGTGAGACAACAACACAATTGAGAAATCTCTTCTGCAACAAAAGAAGCTGTTAAGAGGGGATATGGTTACTCCTAACAGCCACACATGCTGCATAACTGTGTGGCATGCTCTCTTTGACATGGTTCAAGAGCTATCTTGGTAGTTGAACCCATTCCTCAGCAAGAATGATTCGCAAGTCTGGAAGTGTCCTTGGTGGAGGCTGATGAGTTGCCATGTGCCTCCCTATCATCCATAAAGAGGAAGTCTGGACAAAACACACCTCTGAAACTGCTAACATGTGGTACCAGTGCCTTACCTCTGTATCTCTGAGCGTTTACAGTATTCCTTTGACCACCAACAAAGACACACAGCTATTTATGGCCATTTAACATGCCTCCTCACACCATCAACACCAAACCAGTCTTTTTCCCATATGTTCCTTCGGTTGTATCAGCTACCATGCTCTGTTCAGACTAACGTGTGACAAGAATCATTTTGCAAACTGGAGCAGGATTCATCAGTGAATAGTAAATTCCTCCATTCACTCATTGCCCAATTTTGATGCTGCCAACTCCACAATACTCAGGCCCAAAACTGTCCAGCATTGAGCAGGATGGACATATGGCAAACAGTGTTGCCATTCTGAGCCTCTGATACGCAGTTTGTCAGGAAACAGCAACTACTGAGGCAGCTGCACACTCTGCAGCCAATTCTCCTGCATGTGTACTCCGATTTCATTGGACAGTTAAGACCAGTTATTGGTCATCGACCTTGTACAGTCCTACGACAAACTTCTCCGGTGTCTCGAGACTGTTGCCAAAGCCTTGAAATGACACTTGCTGGCACATCCAAAGATACTGAGACTTCAGTAGTGTCTAGTCTGCTTCCAGGCAGACTAGTATTCTACCCAGCAAAACCTGGTCCAAGTAGTGTCTTTGTGACATTATGTTGTCAACTTCATAAAGAGACTGCACTCTGCTCGCTGTGAATGGACAAACAAGACAAACATGAGTGGTACTGCTTTTATTACCTTTTGATTATGGCACTATTCACAACACACAGTATTCCTTTCCTATACAGAGCAAGCAGGTAAAGTCCATAAATATTTATGGTGACAAAGAAATTTGTTAACTTTTTTTTATTTTGTCCCTGTAAGTTTCATGGATATACAATCTTTTCTGAAGGAGTTACTGGTTTCATGTTGACACACCCATTTTCAAACCACACTCCTTGTTTTAACCATAATTAGTCAAACAATATGGTTCCAAAAGGCACGGACAGCTTCTGTACAGGAAGTCGAACTGTGGGCAACACACACACTCATCAATAACGTAGCCAATGCATCTCTTACACCAGTTTGTTTTATTCTAGTATTCAATAAAATCCTCACTGATCCATTTTTCTTTTTAAAAAATTACCACTGGAATGTGACACTGACTCCTGCCTAGCTCTATTATTTCCAATGCAACATCTTTTGAATTCTGGCCCTGACTGTTTCCTTGTTTGCCACAACAACAGAAAAATCTTTTACTTTTATTACATCATGGGTTATCGCTCAGTAACTCAAAGTTAGTCACCTGCGTAGGTTTACCAGAACACGATTTCTGATGTTTGTGCAACAGTTAAAATAGCTCTGATCTCTGTTCTTCAGACAAATGTTGCCTTTCATCTTATTTATTTTTTTATCTGCTCCACTGAACATGTCATTTCCTTGACTTTTTCTCTACAAGTGTGCTTTTATTTACTCCTTGTTAATTCCATTTACAATCATTGTTTTCTTATATCCTCCAGCATCAAAATCTAAAATCTTATTCTTAACAATCTGCAAGAAAGCCATCCACAAAGTAATCTTCTTAGTAAAACTGGGCACCACAAAACATTTAGAAGAAAAATAGTTTCCATCAATGACGAGTAACAACAGCAACAAATATTATTATTATTATTATTATTATTATTATTATTGAAGATGTGCTGGAAAGTAATGCCTCTGAACTTTTTATGTGAAAACTCTTCATGCTTTTTAAACAAAATAAATGTTATTAATATTCTATATCTTTATGACAACACACTTATTTCTGAACATAGTTATCCTGGTGAAGAATACATTTTTACTGAAGGGAGACTAGTTTTTTGATACCGTCAGTGTAGAATGTTTGACTTTGTTGATGGAGCCACCACCTCACCTCTGCTTGCACCACTTCATCACTATCGAAGCAAAGTCCTCAATGGTGTTCTTTTAAGTTTTGGAAACAGATGATAATCTGATGGGGCTGACTCAGAATTGACTGTAGGATAATTGATTACAGTGAAGACAAGATGCTGTATAGCTGCAGATGTTGCAGTCACGCATGGTATGGCATTGTCATGCTGAATGTGACTGTGCTCCAATTGTGGATGAACTCTTGGAATTCAAAACTCAATTACAGCACACTGTTTCTCATACACTGACATAAGTACATTACAAACTCAATATTACTCACTACAATTCAGACTCACAGAGGGCTACAGAGGTATAAACATAAAGAATAAAGATGTGGAGTGTTAATAACATTTGTTTTTATTCAAAAAGCTTTAAGAGTTTTCTAATTAATAATTCTGAGGTATTACTTTTCAGTGGGCCCTTTTATTATTACTATCATCACAACCACCACCACTCTTATGGTTGTTTTCTGTTGTTATGGTTCTCCTTATGTCCTACTATCTTAGGCCTACAAGAGAGCCCTATCCATCTTTTCAATAAAATTTGGGCATTCCTCCACAGCATCAGGAGTAGTGTGGATAAGTTCACACTGCAATGACTCTGGAAGTCTCCTTTTCAAGGTATAAGCTTGTCAGTCCCTTCAATGGCCTGTCCAAACGAATCAATTTAGTTCTCTCTCTCTCAAAATTCTTTTTTTTCTTTTCTTTCCACTCTTGTGACACAGCTCATTTAAGAAATCATTCTGTAATCTGAGTTGAATGGCTTGCCCTCAGTATTTATTTAAAAGCATAGCTTAAAAGGCTTTATAATTTGGAATGCTCTGCATGGTGATCAGCATATGTCTGAGCTCCTTTTTCTGTCTCTTTACAAATTTAACCTTGGCAACATCACTCATACCAGCAAGAAAATTAACTTTACTTGCTCTCAAGAAATCCACATCACACTGTTTATTTTCACCAGTTTAGCCCACAGCCCCTGCCCCATGGGATGCCCCCACTGGTAAACCTACTCATCCAGCAATGTTATTTATTGTTTCTTTGAAATTATTTATCTGCTCTTCAATATTCTCATGATTGGTTCTTGTGCTTCTATTATCCTCTGATATGCACACAATAACTGAATTTAATGCTGCATTTGCTTTCAACTATTACTTCTTACATTTATGAACAAGACTTTTGGTCAGGTGACTACAGGGTTATAAACACAAAATCAAATAGGGGTAATGCAGGAGTAGGTTTAATAATGAATAGGAAAATACGAATGCGCGTAAGCTACTACAAGCAGCATAGTGAACGCATTATTGTGGCCAAGATAGATACGAAGCACACACCTACTACAGTAAAACAAGTTTATATGCTAACTAGCTCTGCAGATGATGAAGAAATTGAAGAAATGTATGATCAAATAAAAGAAATTATTCAGATAGTAAAGGGTGATGAAAATTTAATAGTCATGGGTGACTGCAATTAGGCAGTAGGAAAAGGGAGAGAAGGAAACGTAGTAGGCGAATATGGATTGGGGCTAAGAAATGAAAGAGGAACCCGCCTGGTAGAATTTTGCACAGAGCACAACTTAATCATAGATAATACTTGGTTTAAGAATCATGAAAGAAGGTTGTATACATGGAAGAACCCTGGAGATACTAAAAGGTATCAGATAGATTATATAATGGTAAGACAGAGATTTAGGAAGCAGGTTTTAAATTGTAAGACATTTCCAGGGGCAGATGTGGACTCTGACCACAATCTATTGGTTATGACCTGTAGATTAAAACTGAAGAAACTGCAAAAAGGAGGGAACTTAGGGAGATATGACCTGGATAAACTGAAAGAACCAGAGGTTGTACAGAGTTTCAGGGAGAGTGTAAGGGAACAATTGACAGGAATGAGGGAAAGAAATACAGTAGAAGAAGAATGGGTAGCCTTGAGGGATGAAGTAGTGAAGGCAGCAGATAATCAAGTAGGTAAAAAGATGAGGGGTAGTAGAAATCCTTGGGTAACTGAAGAAATATTGAATGTAATTGATGAAAGGAGAAAATATAAAAATGCAGTAAATGAAGCAGGCAAAAAGGAATACAAACATCTCAAAAATGAGATTGACAGGTAGTGCAAAATGGCTAAGTAGGGATGGCTAGAGGTTGCAGAGGCTTATCTCACTAGGGGTAAGATACATACTGCCTACAGGAAAATTAAAGAGACCTATGGAGATGAGAGAACCACTTGTATGAACATCAAGAGCTCAGATGGAAACCCATTCTAAGCAAAGAAGGGAAAGCAGAAAGGTGGAAGGAGTATATAGAGGGTCTATACAAGGGTGTTGTACTTGAGGACAATATTATGGAAATAGAAGAGGAGGTAGATGAAAATGAAATGGGAGATACGATACTGTGTGAAGAGTTTGACAGAGCACTGAAACACCTGAGTCGAAACAAGGCCCCGGGAGTAGACAACATTCCATTAGAACTACTGACGGCCTTGGGAGAGCCAGTCCTGACAAAACTCTACCATCTGGTGAACAAGATGAATGAAACAGGCAAAATACCCGCAGGCTTCAAGAAGAATATAATAATTCCAATCCCAAAGAAAGCAGGTGTTGACAGATGTGAAAATTACCGAACAATCAGTTTAATAAGCCACAGCTGCAAAATACTAACATGAATTCTTTACAGATGAATGGAAAAGCTACTAGAAACTGACCTTGGGGAAGATCAGCTTGGATTCCGTAGAAATGGTGGAACACGTGAGGCAATACTGACCTTACGACTTATCTTAGAAGAAAGATTAAGGAAAGGCAACCTACGTTTCTAGCATTCGTAGACTTAGAGAAAGCTTTTGACAATGTTGACTGGAATACTCTCTTTCAAATTCTAAAGGTGGCAGGGGTAAAATACAGGGAGCGAAAGGCTATTTACAATTTGTACAGAAACCAGATGGCAGTTATAAGAGTCGAGGGACATGAAAGGGAAGCAGTGGTTGGGAAGGGAGTGAGACAGGTTTGTAACTGTCCCCGTTGTTATTCAATCTGTATATTGAGCAAGCAGTAAAGGAAACAAATTCGGAGTAGGTATTAAAATCCATGGAGAAGAAATAAAAACTTTGAGGTTTGCCGATGACATCGTAATTCTGTCAGAGACAGCAAAGGACTTGGAAGAGCAGCTGAATGGAATGGATAGTGTCTTGAAAGGAGGATATAAGATGAAGATCAACAAAAGTAAAACGAGGATAATGGAATGTAGTCGAATTAAGTCGGGTGCTGCTGAGGGTATTAGATTAGGAAATGAGACACTTAAAGCAGTAAAGGAGTTTTGCTATTTGGGGAGCAAAATAACTGACGATGGTCGAAGTAGAGACGATATAAAATGTTGACTGGCAATGGCAAAGAAAGCGTTTCTGAAGAAGAGAAATTTGTTAACATCGAGTATAGATTGAAGTGTCGGGAAGTCGTTTCTGGAAGTATTTATATGGACTGTAGCTATGTATGGAAGTGAAACATGGACGATAAATAGTTTGGACAAGAAGAGAATAGAAGCTTTCGAAATGTGGTGCTACAGAAGAATGCTGAAGATTAGATGGGTAGATCACATAACTAATGAGGAAGTATTGAATAGGATTGGGGAGGAGAGAAGTTTGTGGCACAACTTGACCAGAAGAAGGGATCGGTTCGTAGGACATGTTCTGAGGCATCAAGGGATGACCAATTTTGTATTGGAGGGCAGTGTGGAGGGTAAAAATCGTAGAGGGAGACCAAGAGATGAATACACTAAGCAGATTCAGAAGGATGTATGTTGCAGCAGGTACTGGGAGATGAAGAAGCTTGCACAGGATAGAGTAGCATGGAGAGCTGCATCAAACCAGTCTCAGGACTGAAGACGATGACGACGACGACGACAACCTCAATTCAATTCCCCAAGATCACTTTCCATAGCTCCCACGTTTGTTACAACTGCCATTTCTACTTAATCCACTTTATTCTTGATTCCCTCTACCACTTTAACATTTTCCCCAATTTCATCTTTAATTCCTTTGAACATATCCTTCAACTGATTAAATTTCTCACCGACTACATTTATTTTATCATGTAGTTCTGATTTCAATTCCCCTAATGTTTGACGTCATCTCCCCGAAGTTACTGCCACAGAAAGATTTCATTCTAGACAAATTTTTTCCAGTTCCTTCTTTAACCCATTTACTGTGTTTAAAATTAACAACTATATAGTCCTATCATCCACTGACTTTTCATATGTACTGTTTGCATTTTAAGGCTGCCTCAGTCACTTGCTACACCTCAGAAACACAATTACTTAACAGCATCAGCCACAGCTGATGGTCAGAAAAAAACAAATTGTATGCATCAACTGTTGCCTGTCTTATCTCGATTTCTCATCAATCATATGCTGCTTCTGCTCTTGGCAGTCCAGTGTGAAACACTGTCACTGTCTGCTACCACTGTGATGCAAAGCTGCTGTCCATGACATGTACATGTCACCAGCCACATGAAACTGTTGCCTACAGCCGCATCATGCTGTTGTGCAAATCTGGCCCTTGTGAATCACTCTAGATGTGGAGCCACACAAATTATGTGCTGGGTACCATGTGGATATACTCTGACGTGACACTGCCTATCTCTGCTATCTGCTCTACTGACAATGCAGCTTGCAGCTCCTGTCAGCTGCTGCAACATAATGCTATGGACTGCCATGGAGCAATGCAATTTATGTGCCCAGTGCCTTATTGGTGACAGCAGGCTATCTCTGCTCCTTGCTGTGCAACGTGTAGTTGCCACTAGCCACTGTGTCACAATGTGAAGCAACTACTAGTAGGCTGCTCCCAGGATGTGGAGTGGTGTGGTGTTCATACCTAGGTGACTGGGCAGGCCACTGTTCACCTTTTCTGCCTCTGTTAGACCCACACTACTTTGTTCACGACTGCATACCATGTTGCTGATTCTGGACTACATACAGTTCTTAAGTCCCCATAGTAACTGCATGTTCTACAACAGGTTTCGATTATTCTTTTAATCATGCAACCAGTGTCAAAACTAAAATTCTCAGTAAAAAAATCACAAGGATCAAGACTGATTGAGAAACCCAATTTACAACCACAATGGCAATTTTATTGGTCGCTATGAGTGTGGGCAATGCATGACCTAACTTGCTGACTTGACTCATTAATGGTATCAGAGTCCACCAAAGGCCATATGTTTGTTACATAATTTATCCTTAAACCTTTTAAGTAAGGGCAGATAGTATATGTAAATAAATAAAATGACTGGGTAACTCCCACAGGATTAATAATGTTGTTGAAATCAGAGGATTATAACCTAAATCAAATAAATATTTATTCAATACAATTAACATGTGTCAGTGGTGGCGTCAAAAACAAATGTGGATGTGAAAAGCAACTTAACAATAATTAATGAACAGGGGGATTATAATATTGGAGTTCCAATTTCAAAATGCTATAAATAAAAACAACAACTACTCAGAATGATGCCAAATTTGAACAGAATATTAGTGAAGAAGGTGGAAGCATTATAGAAACAAAAACAATTTAATGAAAATTTTACCACTAGATGACACTGTAGGCAGCAGAATATGCAAAATAAAAGACACAGGGTACACTGACAGCTATTCCTCAGTTTGTGTCTGAGCTGCTCAACATAACAGTCTCAATGCAGGATTGTGAGCTGCTGGTAAACTTTTTTTAAAAAAACAGTGATTTTGTGCAAGTAGCTCTGCAGAAGTTTGAGACACTCAAGGGTACAAAAAAAGGTGTTGGTCCTATGTCCACCAAGGGTATGAAGAAAATGATATGAAATTTGTAAAGGCAGCTACTTTGGAAGTGCAATGCGGCAGAGGGAGGAAAACAACTGATCCAACATCTATTGAAAATGCGGCCACAGCACTGCAGGAGGGGTCGAGCGGTGATATACAAACACGCAGTGCATGGGAAATTGCCCAAACTTTGGACATACCTGTGAGGACGATTAATAAAATCTATGAAAGAGCCCGCATTTCTTATCCATACAAAATTAACCACTTTCAGAGTTGCTTCATATTGATCTGCCTGTGAGACAAATGATTGCTCAAAAACTACTTCCTCGGATGGAAGTGGACAATGAATGGCCACGGAAAATCCTGTGGATAGGGAAAGCTCATTTCCATCTCCATAGACATGTCAATACATAGAATTGCTGAATACGGACACTCACACACATCAACCGGTACCATGTCATTCTGCAGAGGTAACTCTATGATGAGGATTGACACCATCGTTTATCATAGGGTCATATTTTTTCAAGGAGATGGGTCCTGTTACCTGTTATATCACTGGTGAATGCTATGAGATCCTGTTGTGCACCAACGTAATTAAAACTCTTCAACAGTGTGGATCTATCGGTAGGATCATTTTTATGCAAGATGGCGCTCCACCATTCATTGCACAGCCAGTGAAGCAGTCCTGCAAAGATATTTTGGCAATGCTAGAATTATCATCTGTCATTTTCCTTCATGCTGGTTGTCCAGATCAGCCGATCTTAACCTGAGTGACTTCCGGCTGTGGAGTTATCTGCAAGATGATGTGTTCAATGCTCAGATTACAAACACAGTTGAAATGAAGGGATACACTGCACAACACATTCTGAACACAACCCCTGAGACACTCCAACCTGTTGTGGAACATACTGTTTCTCAATTTCAACTTGCGGCACAAAACAATGGACAGCAAAGAGAACAGGTCTTACATGTCTACCGACAATTAAAAACTGATTTCACTGTTGCATGTTATGCAATTTTTTGCCTCATGACAATTAAAAACCAATGTTTTATCTGGTTTTTATGTAGTGTTTAGCCTTGAGACAGTTAAGAATAGATTTTTCCCTATCTGATGTGCTGTGACCTTCCAATGGTGGATGAGCTTTTGGACTTACTAACAAATGTTGACTGCCAAACTTGTGTGGACATGCACATTGCACAGTACAGTTGGTTTAATGTTCAACTCGCACCATAACTCCCATATTGTGATTCATCCATCATTTGTAGCTGTAATGTTCCCCCCTTCATCAACAATATTCTGTTCAAATGTGCCGTCATTCTGAAGAGCCGTTCTTTTGTTACAGTGTTTTGAAACGAACTTGAATTATAACCACCCTGCATGTAGCATCTGCATTCCATCAAAAACAGAGGATGTGTGAGCAAAGTTAATTTAACTGCAGAGTAATTCAAGAAAGTTAACAGCAAACATTCACAGCCTGCAAATGTAGTTTTCCACCGTCAATCACGACAAACTAAAGTTTGTTACCCTGAATAACTACTGTGAAAATGCACCAAGTCCAAAAATAAAGTTAAATTCTGTAAAATCATGCAAAATTAATTCAGAAAAACAGTGTCAAATAAGAAAGAAAGTACATAGCACATGCAGCTGATGGGCCCCACAGTCCTATGAACAGACTTACCAACAAAGACTGACCTAAGCACAATGTGCAGTGACCAGAAAAAGATGTGTGTCCTACAGCTAACCCATAAATATTTTCTGATGTCACACACTGCAGAATCCGAATGAGACACTTGAATGATGACTGCTGTTCACATCTACAGCTTATCACACACACACACACACACACACACACACACACACACACACACACACACACACACACAATACTATTAAAATAATTTTGGTGATTGTGACCTTTTATTGAAGAAACAATATTAAACATGTTATCAACTCAATAGGAGGAGATAGAGAAATCAAGGCTATGATGGTATGAACACGTTAAGAGAATGGAGGAGAAGAGGATACCCAGGAGGATATACAAGATGGAACTGAAAGGAAAGAAACCAAGAGGACGACCGAGAGACAGATGGCTGAAAGGAGTAGAGGAATGTGTCCAGAAGAAAGGAGAAGACTGGATCAAGCTGAAGACAGAGAGATGGTGGCAAGACAGAAGACAATAGAGAGGCCTATGTTCCATACAGATCCAGCCAGAGGCTGGAAATTGTCGATGATGATGATGATGATGACGACGATCAATGATATTCACAAAGCATGACTACATCTACTTTTACAACGTGACCAGAAACTACATAAAACTATAAATACATGTGGCCAATTTGAAGAACAAGTATCATCCTGCTCTTTAGTTTGAATTTACTTTTTTCTTTATAATCCATCCCTCCATGGTTGTTTTATACAATTTTCTTAATGGCAATTCATATTACTAATCAATTAAAGCAGGCTGTTCCAATCCTGCCCCAAAGGGCGCAGACACACTGGGGCACCCCTCAGCTCACTGGAGGGCATGTGCAGCTAGTATAGGCTATGTGCTGCACTGCCCTATTACAGGTATTTTGTGCATGTGTATGTCCAAACCTCTTGACAAACCCTGCCTGCATGCATATGGCTGGTGGACAACCATCCCACTACGGCCTGGTTACCCAATGGCTCACACATCTGCCGATTGCCCACTCCTGCCCACCTGTGCCCGTAGGTGGGCCCAGTTACTCACTGGTGGGCTCATGAGCTGAAACAGTATGAATTAAAACATATCAAATCATAAATTGTGGGTACTCTCAACTAGGAAGCTTAGGTTGGGACACTCAGGCTGCCTTCCTATCATAAGGGTTGTGCTATGACCCTTACAGATCCAGGATGTTGAAGTGTGGAACATGGTGTTAAGGGTCTGCACCCGGGGTGTTAATGAGACAGCATTAGTGGTTCAGAAATTTATTAGTTTTTGTTTTACAACAAAATCATCATCACCTTCATGGCAGCAGCGAGGGTAGCACAGGCAGCACGCAGGATTGGAATGCACCAATGTGTCCATCCCAACAGTCTTGAGGCCATACCGGGGGTCAGAGCTGCTACAGCAGCAGAAGTGGCACTGTGAAAGTGGCCGATCCAGATGGTAGCAGCCACTGTTTGTCTGGAGGTGACACTCCACAGCTTCATGACACTTTTTAAAAGGGCACACTCGTTGACATCTAAGGAGTGCTCCAGTAAGTTTCAAGCAACTCTGCACAGGACAGCAGTGGTGGTGGTGTAGATTAACATCATGGCCTCTCCACAAGAGGCCTGCTCATAGATGCAAGTTGGAGGAATGGGGGGATTGGCAGCAGCAGCTATCACACCTCCCCCATACAAGGACAGTTTGACAGTGTACCAAACAACATGACTTTGGCCCCCAATGAGCCAGTGGAAGACTCCAAGTCTTAACATAAGTGGAGGAGAGGCTGGCAGCTCACAACAGCTATGTCCAGTAGACCAGGCTGGCTGCAGTCTTCAAGGCAGTAGTCATCTACCAACTGATAGTCAGCAAATCACAGATCCTGCCTCGAAGCTGATTCACTGCAATTGGATTAGAGAAGGCTTTGGGAGCCAGACTAATTGCACCTATCTGTCTGGTGCAATAAAGTTATCCCTCTGTGAGAATGACTGAATGTGACCTACTTCTCTGGGCTTGTCAGCATTCTTCACTGTTCTTCTGTGTCTGAAGTGTGCCTTCAAACTCTTCAGCTAGGTGCTTTCCACATCATCAGTGGGCTGTAAGGCATTCTTGTGTAAGACTTTTATGTTACAGCACCTTGTTGGGCTGTCAAAATGATGTTATGTTCCCTTCACAGTGAGGACATATTGTTGAATTGGTGATTCATACATAGATAGGTGTGGCAGTGGCCTCCACTGTGTGTCACTATATTTGCAGTACCAGCTCTACTGCCTGTTTGACATTCTGGCAATTATACTGTCCTCAAGCCTGTCTTGGTTTGGCTATGCGATGTCTGAAAATTTTAAGAAATTTTAACATTCACCCAGTATCTCTTTCTGCAGCGCAACACTACTACTTGTAACTATGGAGGATTTATAGTACTGACACATTTGATTATCAACTTTAATTATTTCATGTTTAACTACTTCACTTAGATTAAATACATGAGAAACTGAAATGGGCCAGAACTAAAATTTTCAGTACAAGCAAAAATGTTTGATAATGCCAAACGTATGTAGTTTCATTTATTTTCAATATAAATTTGAAAATGCTCATAATGATTTGAAAGTTGTTTGAATCCAATAGGGGTCAATATCACATTAAAAGTAATTTATGCCAGTCTTCTAAAACCGGAACTCCTGTCATTACGGAGAAGTAACACTGGCCCAACAGGGTGCTCCTTTTCTGAATCTTGCAACTAAATATGTAATGCTTCACAAAATAGTGCCTCCTAAAGTTTACATGCATTGTAATAATAGCACAGTCATTTTGTAGAAAAGAGAAACATTTTGTGATTACAATAATGCCAACAAGACAAACGGTTTCGTATCATATGAGAGTTACAAATGCCTAGGAATGTTGCCAATTTGCAGCTGACTGCCCTAAAACAACAGCTAACATTACTGTAGCAACAAAAAACATGCTTACACCCTTGTTGTAACCTGAAGTAGATCGCAACGTATGTACTAACTTGCACATTCTAAGATCAGAGGTGATGCAGGATTTTTGGTCATCCTTTCATTGTACACAAAGGGCTGTGTACAGGAGGGAAACGGCAATAGGGTCAGGCTGAGATTTTTCAGGTCTATGTAGTTGTAGACAGTACAGAATGACTTGCTAAGGAGGTAGGTTTGGTCATAATAGGGAAATGAGACTCTGGGATGGCTTACTGGTCTGCTTTTTACTGCTTTTTCATATGTTTGCAATGCACATGCAAAAGAGCAAAGACACTAGTTTACAAGAACAAAGATGAGGCTTACTAGAGTCTACAATCGATTACCAGAACAAATGGTAGTACAGACCACAAATCATGGGAAAACCAGATTCTATTGTTCTGATCAAATCCTCAGCTTTAAGCACTCATTACAACCTAAGACAAAGGTACATGTAGACAACAACCTTTGTCCAGAGGTATGTACAGGTTAGCTTTGCAAGTCCACCTTAGTATACAAGCTTAACTGAAGATAATGCTCCCTTTCATGGGGTCTTCTGTAGGCTGCGGTCATCCACGCTGCTGTATCTGGAACTCTTCTCGGTCTGGGACTCTGATGTTCACTAGAATTCTCTACCTTGCTTGATGTTTGAGGGTCTCTATATACGGTATTTGGGACTGTTTGCTTACAGACGAGACATGATTGTATTGTTTTATACCTCCAATCCACAGTCAGTGTTAAAGCAGAGGTTTCTCTGTGTGTATGACCTCTTAGGGGACTGAAGAAAGTGGTTCGCACTGTATATCTCTACTTAAGTTACAAGGCTTACAGCTAATATTCATACCTACAAAAGACACTCCCCATTGCATCCCCCCCCCCCCCCCCCTCCTCCACCAGATTTAGTGGTAAGAAGACCCAGTGGACAGCCCCCAAAACCTGAACAAAGATCAAGCAAGAAAACAGGAAGGTGTACTGAACTGTGAAAAAAAGCAAATTAGAAAAAGTAAATCGTCCAAGGAGAAGAAGTGCAATATAGAGCAGCTTCAGAGAGCATCAGCATCGAGGCTACATGGTCACGGTGTTAGATTGCCAAGTGGGCAACCCATGTTTGAACCTCACTAGTGACTGCAAAACGAAAATTTGTGCCAGACCAGGCCTTGAACCTGGATTTCCCACCTGTCACAAGCAGTCAGCTCAACCACTTAAGCAATCCGAGCACACTTCCAGGAGTGTGCCCCAATCTCCATGGAGATTCTACAGTTTATGCAGAAATGTAATTACAGTTTTCAAGTTCATTCTTAATTGAATATAGCTGTTGGTTGTCAATGCATTGTCTCAGACATTGCACTATAGTATTTCATGACACAGTAAGGCACTGACGTGAGAGAACAGTCTCACCTAGTGTGGAAGTCATGGTAAAGTAGTGCAAGCACAAGGGAGAGTAGAGCCCATGACAAATGGAGATTTGGCGCCCTTCTGGAAGTGTGCTTGGGTAGCCAACGTAGTTGATGCAGCCGCTCGTGACAAGCTAGATATCTGGGTTCGAGTCCCCGTCTGGCACAAATTTTCATTTGTTCTCAAATATTCTACGGCTGATGCAGAACCATAATCATAATTTTTCTAGTTCATACTACGGAAAATTTTGAAGATAGTGAAAACATTTAGGGTACACTCAGAGTGCATACACGTACAAAAAATATTTTTCTCAGACTTCCCCTTAAAAATAAACTTTTTCCCACATGAAAATACACTGTTTCTGTGATGAAAATAGACTTTTTCAGGAGTGAAAATACACTACTTCTGCATTAAGTGACAGTATACTTTTCCTCATATCTGTAAAACTTGCCTATCCTTTGAATGGTAAAGGTTTTATACACCAGCTTAGAGCTTCCTGGCACTTTACGAAATGAAACAATGTGTTTTGGAAAGATGTTAGATGTTCAGCAACATTTACACTGCATATTTTATTACTACTAAAGTGTAATTATGATTCCCATCAAATACAGCACATTAGTTTCCAAAAGCACCAAAATCGAGATTGTGAAGCACTTTTGTCAGCCAACCATAGCTCATGTCACAAGAGCTCGTCAGCCAATAACAGCAGATATTCAGAGCATAAAGACATGTAATGTAGTCGGCCAAAAAACAAAACACCACTATTAAGTATTGTGTACACACACATTTAGGAAAAGTTAATGGTTTAAATTAATGGACATGTACTATACCTACAAGTAAATCTAAGCTTTCACATGTAATATTGATCCTTTATTGTGTGTGTGTTGCCCTTTAAGATACATCAAATACAAATGTGCCTGTAAAATTTTAAATGACTTGTCTTCTGGGCCACATTTTTTTCTAAGTGGCTGGTCCTCAAAGTCTTAAGTTTTAAACGACAGTCAAATGCTCTGTGGTTTAAGTTCACTGTACTTTCCCAACTTAATTTTGTGTAAAAAAAGAAAAAAATACTTTGATAGAAATGCTTCTCAAACACCATTCACAATATCTTCCCATGACCTGTTAGAAATAAATTAATTTGAGTAGTTGCCAGAGAGCTCCAGAAGAAAGGTGTTACTGTGCATGCATAGCTATGAAACACAGAAAACCTGTGCTCAGTGTTTAGCCAGCTCATATTCTTTTCGATGCATTTCTGCTTGGAATTTTCTGCATACTTGGACGTCAGATGACCACGTGTAGCACTGCAGCATGTTGTTTGAAGAGCAAAAACAGAGTTATTGTACTTAGGTCAAATGTTTTATCATAGCTTATGCAGATACGAAATGCAAAACAAGAAATCAGTCTTTGGCATAATATTCATTTCAAAGTAGACTCTGCAACTCAAAGTACCCAAATATTTTGTTGTATGGTGACATTAACTTAGGGCTTTTTTTTCTTTTTCTTTAAAAAAAATTTTCTCTGCAATACTGTTTTCCAGCATTTCCAATCAGGTTTCCAGCTGCACAGCACTGCGAACAGCTGGTAACAAGGACTAAAAATTTCCTGCAAAAATAAACATGTTTTGCGGTTGAAGAACATTGTGTTTCACAGAAAACAGGTTTGTAAGTTTCTCCTAAAGCTGTCAATTTATTTGAAACAAAACATTTTGTTCCATACTGCTGACCAAATTTGCCTCCTTAGTCAGCTTCAAGTGAACATTTACATAGTTCATATGTATATGGCATTAATAGATCTTACACTATTTCATAAAAGAAACAGGACATCAGAATACTCCAAGAGCATGTGCTTAACCTGCACATTCGTATGTCCAGGCTCACAGTGAAGTAGGCCTCTACAGGATATTGAGATTTGTGTGTGGCTTTCAGGATGCCAGTTTTCTTGGATTACCAGCACTATATTACCTCACATTTGGTTCTTTATTATGGCATTATGAAATATGTGCTAGAAGATGAAAATGTCCACTTGAAATTCTGCAAACAGCTGAAACTAGCCAGTAATGTGAAATGAAACACTTCATTTCAAATAAATTGGCTGCCTCTGCAGAAAAAATTAGTAAGAACCCAATTTCCTTTGCAAATCAACAAAACAACTTGATTGTTTTGCAAAATGATTAATGGTTGATTGCCAATACGTGGAAGTAAATTAAAATCAGAAAATGGAAACTAACAACATATTTTAGTCTTCTGTGATTACGAGAATGTGTTGTGATTCACTTTGTAGTTCCCAGCCACAGAAATCAATTTTGTTTTCATTTGACATGAAAGCTGTAAATGAAGTGAAAACAGCGAAATCACCAAACGTAAACATGGAGCATGTGGAGACTATTACCCCCTCCCTCCCCCCCCCTCCTCCTCCTCCTCCTCCTCCTCCTCCTCCTCCCCCCCCCCCCCCCCCCCCTCTATAACTCTGACTGCTCTGCGCATGCACAAATCTGGCAGCTTCAGCATGTTAGAAAAATTTTCAAGTTAGTATTTGGCTGCTTGCTGCCACTGCTTATGCAGCTAACAGCCACACTTCAAGTAGTCAGAAGCAGGAGAAGATGCTGCTCGTATGCAACTTTAGCTCCGCACATGTGTGTGAGCCCTTTGGCAACTGCTCAAACAAAACTAATGTAAACAGTTGTGACACCACACTCATCAAAAGAAGTTTGTTGTTACTAAGTATAGCACAGTTTTCATCCTAAAGCCTTTGACACATTTTGCTGTTGGCAAACACTCGTTTGTGCACTGTGTTTCGCTGTAAATGGCACATTTTTGCAATTTAAGTTTTGTTTTGGTGTTTTTCTCTCATTTATGTTTTATTGCTGCAGTATCATTCTGCAGTAGCGGGCTATAGAAAAATTATTTGTTAGAATATCAATTCTTATCAATCAAAATTACAAAAATGCAACTGAAAACTGACACAATGAAAAATTGCTGAAATTCTAAAAAATTCTCACTTTTTCCTAATCTTCTCTGTGATGAAAAAATTCCCAGATATTTCACAGATTTCCAACTTGTCTCAGGACATATACACCCTGACACTACAGTTTTGACATGATCCAGTATGTTCACATACCCAGTAACCCATTACAGCCTGGTCCTATTTATTTCTTGGGCCCGGGATGAGGAGGAGGAGGAGGACGAGGAGATTAGTGTTTAACATCCCACTGACAATGAGGTCATTGAAGATGGAGCACAAGCTCAGATTAGGGAATGATAGAGGACAGCAACCATGATCTTTCAAAGGAATTACCCCAGCATTTGCCTGAATCAATTTAAGGAAATCACGGGAAACCTTAATCAGGATGGCTGAACATGAGTTTGAACTGTTGTACCCCCAAATGAGAGTCCATTCAGAATCGGAGTAACTGGGGTTGTGTGTGAGACTGCACAAACAAATGTACTATTGAGTCCCGTTGTGTGTGAGACTGCACAAACAAATGTACTGTTGAGTCCCAGAAACTGTAAGAACAACAAAGGGATTCGACACTGTTAGTATTTTCTACAGTTATTTGAAAACTACAGTCGTGCTGCTAATTGTGTAGGACAAACATGAACAGTATTTTATTAGGGTATCTTGATTGGAGAATCTGTAGTAACAAAGCAAGAGAACTGTTTTTTGTCATTCATGGCAGTAGGCCACACACAGTTTGTGGGACTTGGACTTTTAAAGAAGAGATACTTTAGGGTTACTTATGTCTCTTTCGTACAAGAATTCACTTATTGAGAAATCTATACCTACAACCCATAATAACTCTAGTGTTGTTGTTGGAAATGTAAAGGTTGAATACATATGACTTGCTGAAGTTCTTTAAGAATAGTAAAGCTAACAAAGTATCTTACATAACTAATTATATCCACTATGAGTTCAATTTTAGCTACAAAGGTTTCATACATTGCAAAATGGACATTGACGGAAATATATTCATGCACTGCACTCTTTCCCGAAGACAATGGACCCCTTGAGTTTCCCCCTTCAAGCACAAGTCTTTAGAAGCAGAAAATCAAATCCGTTTGGCCACTATAAAACACACAACTTTTGTAGTCTTTTTGAAGGTCTTGGTAACTCAAAAATTTACTTTTGGTTGTGCCCACTAATGGCTCTAAAATCAAAATTTGTTCCAAAAGATACAAAAATAACAAATTCTGGAAAAAAAAGCAGCGAAGGGTTTACTAATTTTTCCGAATTTGGGAACAATTTATATGGTTTTAAATATCTGTACACTGTAATGTCCTACAGGTCTGGAGGTGTTAACCACTTAATGTGTAATGTTAACTTCAAAAACTCTGCACTGTTTGACAAAGTATGTTTAGACTTAAATCGCATTATCTCAGAACTCATCTATTCTATCATAAATATTCAACCTTTCATAACTGACTCAAAGATTTATTATTATTACTATTTTTTTTATTTTTTTCTAACTGTTCAGAATTTCATGCTGAACATAAAAATTACACACACACACACACACACACACACACACACACACACACACACACACACACACACACACGAGAGAGAGAGAGAGAGAGAGAGAGAGAGAGAGAGAGAGAGAGAGAGAGAGAGAGAGAGAGAGAGATCAACTTTCTTTTTCGAAAAGTAGCTCCTTGGAATGTTTACCGCTATCGCCATATTTTATTTGACACTTCATATGATAAGATTCCTCCAGAGGATCAGTTTTTATCAATTTTATAATCCGCTGAAATTAAAAAACAATTGCAACTTTCTTAATCTTTATCTTAGAGTCATGCTTTTTGCAGTGTATTTAGTTTTGCACATGGTCTTTATTGTAGTTGTGTTGTAAATATAATATTAATGTTTCATTTCATCTGCCATCGAGTCTCCACCCTTCAGCCAAGCACTCAGACTCAGGCGTTGGTGAAAGTCCCTGTATTTGGTGGCCAGCCACCAGCCTAACTAAATTCCTCGCCCAGTCGACTGACCATGATGAGCTGTCTCAGCATACACCATTGTCTCACTGACAGATGGCTTCTCTTAAAATCTTAACACACAACGAGGATTATGGGTATTAAAAATACTACTACAGATAACATTTTTACACACCACATTTTTCACTGGAAAGTCACTGAATAAATTCTACAGCTGTATGTCAGATCATTATATTCAGCTGCAGGTGTTTATTATGATAGTCATTAATGGGAGCCTGAACGATGAAAATGACAAAATAAATGTTTTTTGGTTTTATCATTATAAAATTATTTGGAATTTTCTGAATAAAACAAATCAAGTTTCACCCTTGTAAGTGAATTCTAAGTGTGTTTTTTATTGTGGCAAAGTTGACGCACCGCGTAAACGGTTGTAGAGACTTGGCGTGTCACCTCTGACAGCGCCGCTCGCTGGCTGCAAGCAGGGTATCTTTGCGGAATTAGTGTTTTGGTTTACAACAGTGTACGGCTTTATCTCTGTGACAAGTGACTGTTGATATTGGTAAACATAAATGCTATACCATGTGTGTTGACTTGAGGAGTTTGCTTTGTGTTGTTTAGCTGTTCAATTTTACGTCTTTGACGAATTTTGCTTGTACCTGTTTTACGTATTTGGTTTGTGGATATCAATATGGCCCGTTTCAGCACGAGTGTTTAAGAAAAGGCACAACGAGTGGAAGAAGAAATCTTTTGTTGTTTCAAAGGGAGATGCTGCTCAGACTGCTTCATCCGACTACACCAAATGAATGTGATAGAACTCCTTCCAGAAAGAAACTTTGTGATAGCAAAGAAAAATTTGAAAACTATGTAAGTGACAGTAATGATGTGAATGAAATAATTAACATTTCCTTGCTCTCTAATATCTTGAAACATAACATATTATGCCAAGTTTGCAAAGAAAGAGGACTGGAATTGAAAATAACTTCACACATTGGTTTGGCATGTAAAATGTTATTGAAGTGTAACAAATGTGCTGCAAAAGTTTTGTTTTCTAATTCTAACAGTATTCCTCATAGTGGAAAGAAGGTGTATGATATAAATGTTAGGCTAGTGTATGGCTTGCGTTGCATTGGAAAGGACAGTGCTGCAGGGACAACGTTATGTGGAATTATGAACTTGCCAAAACCACCAACCAAGTTTGGATTTTATAATGAATTGGTGGGATCTTCTGCTGAAGATATTGCTCAAGCAACAATGATGAAAGCAGTTGAAGCTGTGACAGATAATGGGAATTGTAGAAATTTAACTGTTGCTTTAGATGGATCATGACAACATAGACGTCATAAATCTCTAAATGGAGTTGTGACAGCTACCAGTGGAGACAGTTGCAAAGTAATTGACGTAATTCTCTCAAAACAACATAGATGTAAGGGCAATACAAAGGACAAACAAAGTGAACGTTGTGAAGCAAATTTTCACGACATGAGAGGAGCGATGGAAGTAGAGGGAGTGAAAGCATTTTTTTCCAGATCACAGTAGTGGTATAATGTATGATACACTATCTAGGAGATGGTGATTCTAAGGGATATTAAGTTGTAGAGGAACTCAAACCTTATGCCAATGAGATTCACATTAAAAAACACGAGTGCACTGGACATGTGGAGAAGTGCATGGGGGCTTGCTTGCGTGAACTAAAGCAGTCATTAGCATCCCAGAAGCTTAGTGATGGCAAGACCCTTGGAGAAAGAGGAAGCTTGACAGATGAAGCAATTGATAGATTGCAGTGTTGTTGTTGTTGTTGTTGTTGTTGTTGTTGTGGTCTTCAGTCCTGAAACTGGTTTGCCACGCTGCCCTCCAGTACTAAACTGGTGATCCCTTGATGCCTCAGAGCATGCCCTACCAACTGATTCCTTCTTCTAGTCAAGTTGTGCCACAAACTCCTCTTCTCCCCAATTCTATTCAATACCTCATCATTAGTTATGTGATCTACCCATCTAATCTTCAGCATTCTTCTGTAGCACCACATTTTGAAAGCTTCTATTCTCTTCTTGTCTAAACTATTTATTGTCCACGTTTCACTTCCATACATGGCTACACTCCATTCAAATACTTTCAGAAACGACGTCCTGACACTTAAATCTATACTCAATGTTAACGAATTTCTCTTCTTCAAAGACGCTTCCCTTGCCATTGCCAGTCTACATTTTATATCCTCTCTACTTTGACCATCATCAGTTATTTTGCTCCCCAAATAGCAAAACTCCTTTACTACTTTATGTATCTCATTTCTTATTTAATTCACTCAGCATCACTCAACTTAATTCGACTACATTCCATTATACTCGTTTTGCTTTTGTTTATGTTCATCTTATACCCTCCTTTCAAGACACTGTCCATTCTGTTCAACAGCTCTTCCAAGTCCTTTGCTGTCTCTGACAGAATTACAATGTCATCGGCGGACCTCAAAGTTTTTATTTCTTCTCGATGGATTTTAATACCTACTCAAAATTTTTCTTTTGTTTCCTTTACTGCCTGCTCAATATACAGATTGAATAACAACAGGGATGGACCCTGTCTCACTCCCTTCTCAACCACTGCTTCCCTTTCATGCCCATTGACTTATTACTGCCATCTTGTTTCTGTACAAACTGTAAATGAGTTTCGCTCCCTGTACTTTACCCCTGCCACCTTAAGAATTTGAAAGAGTATTCCAGTCAACATTGTCAAAAGCTTTCTCTAAGTCTACAAATGCTAGAAATGTAGGTTTGCCTTTCCTTAGTCTTTCTTCTAAGATAAGTCGTAGGGTCAGTATTGCCTCATATGTTCCAACATTTCTACGGAACCCAAACTGATCTTTCCCGAGGTCGGCTTCTACTAGATGGTAGAGTTTTGTCATGACTGGCTCTCCCAACGCCGTCAGTAGTTGTAATGGAATGTTGTGTACTCCCGGGACCTTGTTTCGACTCAGGTCTTTCAGTGCTCTGTCAAACTCTTCACGCAGTATCATATCTCCGATTTCATTTTCATCTACCTCCTCTTCCATTTCCCCAATATTGTCCTCAAGAACATCACCCCTGTATAGACCCTCTATATACTCCTTCCACCTTTCTGCTTTCCCTTTTTGCATAGAATGGGTTTCCATCTGAGCTCTTGATATTCATGCAAGTGGTTCTCTTTTCTCCAAAGGTCTCTAATTTTCCTGTAGACAGTATCTATCTACCCCTCATTAGATAAGCCTCTACATCCTTACATTTGTCCTCCAGCCATCCCTGCTGAGCCATTTTGCACTTCCTGTCGATCTCATATTTGAGACGTTTGTATTCCTTTTCGCCTGCTTCACTTACTGCATTTTTGTATTTTCTCCTTTCATCAATTAAATTCAGTATCTCCTCTGTTACACAAGGATTTCTACTAGCCCTCATCTTTTTACCTACTTGATTATCTGCTGCCTTCACTATTTCATCCCTCAAAGCTACCCATACTACTTCTACTGCATTTCTTTTCCCCATTCCTGTCAATTGTTCCCTTATGCTCTCCCTGAAACTCTGTACAACCTCTAGTTCTTTCAGTTTATCCAGGTCCCAGCTCCTTAAATCCCACCTCTTTGTAGTTTCTTCAGTTTTAATCTACAGGTCATAACCAATAGATTGTGGTCAGAGTCCACATCTGCCCCTGGAAATGTCTTACAATTTAAAACCTGGTTCCTAAATCTCTGTCTTATCATTATATAAACTATTTGATACCATTTAATATCTCCAGGGTCTTCTACGTATACAACCTTCTTTCATGTTTCTTAAACCAAGTGTTAGATATGACTAATTATGCTCTGCGCAAAATTCTACCAGGCAGCTTCCTCTTTCATTTCTTAGCCCTAATCCATATTCACCTACTATGTTTCCTTCTCTCCCTTTTCCTATTCTCAAATTCCAGTCACCCATGACTATTAAATTTTCGTCTCCCTTCACTACCTGAATAATTTCTTTTATCTCATCACACATTTCATCAATTTCTTCATCATCTGCATAGCTAGTTGGCATATAAACTTGTACTACTGCCCACAATAATGTATTCACTATGCTATTTGTAGTAGCTTACCCGCACTCCTGGTTTTTTTATTCATTATTAAACCTACTCCTGTATTACCCCTATTTGATTTTGTATTTATAACCCTGTATTAACCTGACCAGAAGTCTTGTTCCTTCAGCCACCGAACTTCACTAATTCCCACTATATCTAACTTTAACTTATTGATTTCCCTTTTTAAGTTTTCTAACCTACCTGCCCGATTAAAGGACCTGACATTCCACGCTCCGATCCGTAGAATGCCAGTTTTCTTTCTCCTGATAACGACATCCTCTTGAGTAATCCCCGCCCGGAGATCCAAATGGGGGACTATTTTACCACCGGAATATTTTACCCAAGAGGACGCCATCATAATTTAATCATACAGTAAAGCTGCATGCCCTCGGGAAAAATTATGGCTGTAGTTTCCCCTTGCTTTCAGCCATTCACAGTACCACAACAGCAAGGCTGTTTTGGTTAGTGTTATGGGGCCAGAGCAGTCAATCATCCAGACTGTTGCTCCTGCAACTACTGAAAAGGCTGCTGCCCCTCTTCAGGAACCACATGTTTGTCTGGCCTCTCAACAGTTACCCCTCTGTTGTGGTTGCACCTACGGTAGGGCTACCTTTATCGTCAAGGCACGCTAGCCTCCCCACCAATTGGGGGGTGGGGGTTGCAGAGTTATTATGGGGTGCAATTAGGCAAAATACAAGAAGCACTGAGCATATGAGGAGTATGGGCAATATTTTTTCATACTGCACCAACAAATGAGCACCCACAACATGCACTGTGCCCCACTGGTGATGACTCATGGTGTAAGTACCAATCAGGGAAGGAATATGCCCATAAAAAAAGTTTTCCAAATGTTGTAATTAATGCAATTAAGCTCATAGTCAGAGATTTATCATAGCCAAGTTAATTGGAAAAGTGTTTACATGGGAAAACAAAATCCAAATGAAAGTGTAAATAATTTAATTTGGATTAGGATTCCCAAAAGTGTGTTTGTACAGATAAAAACACTGGATTTTGAAGTGAATGATGCAATGGCACCATACAATGAAGGGAACATTATCAAATATGGTTATTTTGAAATGTTTAGGTTTCCAACCAGGACACAACACCATTTCCACAATGCGCCTAATTGATGAAAGACTAAGAGGTGCAGGAAGAAGAGAGAAAAGCCTACAACATGCAGCAAAAGGGAAGAAAAGACCAGTGAAAAGGAAACTAGCACTGGAAAAAGAAGAGGATGCTGATAATCCATCATATGGGACAGGAACGTATTAAAAAACGTTTGAAGCCGCTTCCTGTAACTTTAAAATTTTCATCTTTGAGGAATATTTTCTCAAAAACTGCTCACAGTATATCAATGAAATTTATACACAATACTATTTATTTCTTTTCCTTGATTTTTATAACAAATTGTAAAAAAATATTGTATAATTGAAGACTTAAAGAAGAAAATGTGCAAAATTTCGGAGAAAAAATAAGCATCTGTTTTTAAAAAAATAGTAAAACAAAAACCAATAAATATTTCTTAACATGGCGTTATAACTTTTTAGAGAAATATTTACTGAACATGTAGTCCAAATTTCAGAGCAATGTGTTTAATGGTTTTGGAAAAAATGTTCCTTCTATCTGCTAAAATTAACATGGAGGTGATGGATCGTTCCAGCTCCCCTTAACAGGAATTCATCTTTCATTTTCATCTGCCATTGTGTCTCCACCCTTCAGCCAAGCACTCTCACTTAAAAGCAACTGAGAAATTCAAGAAGTATTTGAAAAGTGCAAACTTACAAAACAAATGCAGCAAACAAAAAATTGATGCACTCTCATAACTTGTGTGGTGTATGTGAGTAATCAGAAACCTCTTTTCTTCACCACAGGAAATCATTATGTACTGCATACAGTATTAACTGCATAAAAGAAAATCTGCAATCAAGTGCAGTTCAGCAGAGCATGCTGTGCCTCTAAAAATGAAGAGGAGAAGGGCAGTTTTTACAGTTCAGTTTCACAATGTGCCTCTAAAAGTAAATTTAAGCCGACACTGTATGTGCACTGTCACTTTAGGGCAAAAAGTGTTGTCAGCGAGGAAAGTTGCCCTCCAAATTTGCATATGACGTATCAAAGAACTTTGAACATTTGACTGTTATTGGGGCAAACAAAATACTGGCAATCTCACTTACAGTTGTTGTCCACAGTGAAGAGCACCACCTTATTACTGCTACATACAAATTATGGGTCATACATACACTAAGAAGAATGCAAACAGAACTTTGTAGTGGTTTCTTCGAGGCAGGGCAGGCTGCTTGGATCAACGGATCTGCGAAGATGTGCATGTTCCGTGAATCCAAGAGAGAGTGAACAGTGTACTGGAATATTTGCCTGTTCACCACATGTGTGACAGATGAGGTACCTAAGATCCAGTCTCCCTTTCATATTCTACTTCGGATCCGAAGGCAACTTGGCCTGGGAAACAAATAAAGCCGATGATCTACTCAACCTTAGCTTCATTTCTATCCTGGTATCTAGCCATCACCCTCACCCCTCCACAGTGTAGTGCAGCATGAGATTCTCTGGAATAACATGCTCCACTACTATCCTCTTAGGTCAACTAAAGATGCTTGTGAAAGTTGAAAACTTACGTTAGGTAATTAGTAGCTAGTAGCTAGTAGACAGATCACACAACTGTACACACTTTGATGATTAAATAAGCACGAACACAGAACACTGGCCAAGTGTGATGGTGATTCAGTGTCTCCATCTCCTGTGAAGGGGTTGCTTATGCTCCAGTGTCATGCTCGGCAGTGTTTTGGATGGCAATGTCAAGACCCGAGAAAACAACTGAAATTTTTTAAAGTCTGAAACGTAACTTTATTTGACATACTCTTAGAGGTGATGTCATAAGATTCACTCCAGATATGTTGCTCTAATTAATGAGAGATCTGTTGCCCCACTGGGTAATTGTTTTATTTGTGTGTACACGTGTACGCGCATGTGCGTGCGTACTTCGAGAGTTTATGGGCACTCAACAGTGAGGTTATCAGTGCCCTTACAAATATTGAAACAAACAAACATAGATGAAAGGGCTAAGAATGTTGTCACACTATGAGGCATAAACCTAAAAATGAGACTCACTCATATACTCACTCCCAAATCACGTGCATGGACACACACATTTACTCTATCTCACATGCCATAAGACAAGAGAGAAAGGGTGAAAGATGCCAAACCTGGGACTAAAGCATAAGAAAAATGGCAGTATAGCTAAAATAACAGCACAGAGAAATGTTATTGGCAGACCAGTTACAAAAAATATGGGTGAGCCAGTCACCCTGTTAACACATTAAGAATATCTCTCTAAAATTTTAGGAAACAAGTTGGACATATAACAAAACCTTAAAACTCTAGGCACATTTGTTTGAATGTCACTTAAGATAAATGATAGCTCTGTCAGCAAATTGGTGACTGCCCTCTGGTCTGAAAATAAAACACAGTGATCTGAACACCACAAGCACCACATACTGGAGGGTGTTCTCTCTGGAGCAAGAAGCCATGCGTTATGGGGCTGTGGCCTAGAAGATGAGTAAGAAGACCTCATCCCACCTGTGTGGTTTGAAGGAGGTGGGCCATTGCTGTGTTGTAGACTTTACTAGACAATTTATTGTCTGCCACTTCCAGCCACTCTTCTTCTGGTCAACACATGACTGTACCTCAACAGTGAGGTGACAGCAGAATGAACAGAGGATCGTGACACACAACCTGCTTCCGCCTTCCCCAGCCTAAGTAAGTCGAGAAGGATGTTCTGGACTACTTTATCACCTTGATACCAAATAATGCTTCCATTCCAGACTCATACATATACAAATTGTAATATCTTATTCCATCCTAAATGGCAAAGTTCAAATTTGTTGTTTACTCATAACTGATTGTCAAGCAATTTAAAAAAAATAAAACTAGAACATATAAATATGTCTCCATCACTTAAGACCACTGAAAGTTAAAATTGCAGTCTTCTTACAATGTTAACTTTGAAACAGATGGTTAATAGAAACATCTAAGTTTTGGATCGTGTTTGTGGGATGGTACGTTTGATGTGTGCACTCTGCCATTTGTTATTAGACTGATGCATACTATTGCAGCACACTAGACAGTGTACTTCAGATTGATCCCTGAAGTGGCTAGGTATATAAGTAGACAAATACGAGAGGAGGCAAAATGGTGACACTTTTGAAAATTGAAAGAACATGTTGCTGGAGTGAATTACGTGGAGCAAGTGTTTAGAAGGCAGTAAATACACCAGGCAGTTTGGGAGTAACAGTTTCCAAGTCAATGATGCCATATATGATGAAAGAGACTCCATTAGCTAAAAGTCATAATGAGTGTAAACCTATCCTCATATCTCCTATGTTTCCACTAGAAGCATAGTGTTTTTGAAAAGAACCTTATAGTTAGTAAACTAATTTAAGTCAGAACTAAACCAGCTTATCTAACAACTTACGTATACAAATAAAATTTGTCGTTTGTATAAGTTATAAACATCTACCAATGAGTGGCAATCTGTAAACCAGGCAACCACCAAGAATGCCATAGCATGACACAAATAGGACAAAGAGAATATAAACAACTATTTTAAAAAATAAAAAGTGTAATGTGGTCCAATGCATCTCAAAGCATTAAGACTGATTAGTTGCCGAAGTTCAACATCGCTGTATCTATATAGTGCTTTGCACAACAAAAAGGAAGGACTATTAGAGTTTGAAGACATTTCATTTCAATGATGTCGTCATTAGAACAGATCACTGAGGATAGAAATGGGACGCAATTGGTCATTTCCTCATCACAGGAACAATCCCAAAATTCACTCCAATCAATTTAGGGAAATCATGAAAAATCTAAATCAGGATGGCTACACAGAGATTTGAACCTGTCTCTTTCTGAATCAGAGTCCAGTGCCCCAACTACTCCACCCCATTGCTTGATCTCTCTCAACACTCTGATTATTAATGATGGTGTTCCCATTAGCTAAGCCAGCCTTCTAGCAATTTCGAAGAGGTATTTTTCATAATATCCTTGCATAAAAACTTTCCTGTAGTTCAAGATACTGTGCAGATCTGTTGGTATCCAATGTCCCTGTAGAGTAGAACTTCATACACAACAGTAAGAGGAGGTGGGCTACAGAACGGTGCACAGACTGTCATCATGGGAAAGCCAGACATGAGCAGAAATGATTATCGACCAAGTTCGCACAGTAAACAGAAGATTTATGTAACTTGTATTTCTCCAAGCATATGACGACTCATTACAAACACTGCAGCAAGGAATAACACCCAGTTCTCAATATCAACAATTATTAGGCTCTCTGAACTAAAGCACGAACATCGGTCTCCGAGCCATGACTGCACATATTGTCATGTAGTGCAGATGCTCCAAGCACGAGTGGGTTTCACCTGCCACCAGCAATCCTATAATGCAGCAGCAAAGAGTGCTTGTGGTACCAAGCTGGCGGAGATGTGGCTCAGCGGGCATGCTCCATTGGGTCCACCAGATGCTGCGCGACCACTATCAGCATCTAACGGAAACTTACAATTACATTGCCAACTTTGATGCCACAGTCCCCAACAAGATATTTTGCATTAGAGTCAAATTCTACCAACTTTTCAGTCAAGTCCAACACATCAGCTATTTTTGACTCCTCTGGATGTAAAAAAAGTAAAAGGTTTTCAATAGTTTCACCTTCTCCATTAACAACTGCACTCAGTCAAGCAACCTGTATCCTGAAACATCACCATGAAACTACTTTGCTGTCAGTTTCCGAAGACCTGCCTTTGATGACAATAATGTCTGGAGATCCATTAAAGCCAATCACAGTTTCAGTGAATTGCTCATTCAATTGTGTGGAACTATTATGGGAAGCTGAAACATTTTTGAGCATCACATCTATTTATGGCTCTTTAGCATGTTTTTGAGGCTTTACAGGAACAATACACTTGTGGTGCTGACTGGTTCCCAGAAAACTTTATGACCCTAAACTAAAACCCTGACACTTCTCCCAAATTCCCTGAGGTGTTCACCATTATGCACAAAATAAAAGTTAAGGATACCTGTGATGTGCTACAGATATAGTAAGCATTATCCTTAATCATAACTTCCTCACAGTTTCCTTGTGTCTCACAGCCACTACTGTTTGTCATCTATAGAAAATCATGACAAAAGAATTAAGAAACATTTTGGATGACTACCATAAAGCACCTGTGATAATATTGCAGAGAAGGTGGGTAGTCTGCATCATGTTAGGCAGTGTATTACATTCTTGTCTATACAGTAGTACAATCAGACACTGTGCCAATTTAGACTGGTAGTTATGTTCAAATTCCATCTGCAAAAGATGCTGATAATGTCAAACACCACACATGACCTGCCCAGTGACCCAACTAATATTGTCAAGCACTTGTCTCATATCTAACAGATAGTCTGGTGGAAATTTCCAACACAATTGACAATAGAATTAAGGACTGCTCTTTCGAATGGTGTAGTAGTCTTTTAAATAAATTATGAGTTTCAAATACCCCTTTTGCAAAACTGCAGCTGTAGTGCAATTACATTCATTCCAGTGTTTCCATTAGGATAAACACCTGAATCCATGCATATTTAAATAAATTATTTTTAACAGACACTGTTGTTCTTCCCTTCAGCAAGAAACTCTTCCAAATGAAACATGCTGATCCATACATCTGCTGTCACCTGTTCACTTCAGCAACTGAAGCAGTCAATGTAATGCCTGTTTAACATGATTTTCTCTCATATTGCTGAAAAACATTTCATCACAAATAACAGCTCTCTTACTTTTTATATATACACAAAAGCAAGTAGGGTTCTGCAATCCATTTCTTTAAACTTATTTGTTTGTGAAATCATACTGAATTTTTTTTTAAACCCAGAAAGGACTAGTACATATATTTCAGTCGATGAACAGAGTCAGGTAACATGTTTCTAATGTAATTTGAAGATAGTAAGATTACTGTTCATTTCAAAACAGTTTAACATTAACCGATAAGTTAACTTATAATACTTACAGTTAATTATGGATTAATTAGGTGGGATTTTGTTACCTGTTCCTTTTCTGCTCTTTTTTTCTTAAGTTCATCCACTGCCAACTCATACTCTATTTCAAAGGCATCTCGGCGTTGCAGGGCTTCTTTCACTGCTTGAATGTATAGCAGATACTCCTTCAGTGGCTAAAAATAAAAAAAGTAATGAAAAAAAATATTTTCTTGAAGATACTATTAATAATGTAGAAAAACGATTGTTTACCTGAACAAAGCTCGGGTTAGCAGCAGCAAGAACATTATGCAGCGAACGAGAATTATGTTCAACAGCACTTGCTAAAGCAAGCAATACTGGACTAAGTTCTGGCTCAGATGCAGACCACAAGGTAAATATAGGGTGCAACTGGTGCATCTCATATAAATATTCTGGAAAATTATAAATTCAAGTGAGAATTATAAGGTACATAGAAAGAATAATATTTTTGAGGTTCATATCTCATAATAGCATATTTGCAAAATGTGGCTCATTACCACAAATACATTAATTTTTCAGAAGATTTTTAGATTCGCTAATCTTGATTGACAAAAAATAATTCATAACTGTAACTAGTCACAAAACTCTAATTCTCTCAAACAATGAGATTTTAATACTGCTATACTATGACAAGATGAAAAGTTTCTAGCACAGCATGAAGTGTCACACATTTCATTCAAATGGCTAAACTATAATATTATGAAATCTTAAAATTCTGTTTTTTGGCAGTGAAAACAGAAAAACACTGAAAGTTGATGAAGGGTTATAAGGAATTTGCCCTCCTTCATTTTCGATAGATAATAAATGGTCAGCTGAATTCAATACAACACACACACACACACACACACACACACACACACACACACACACACACACACACAGGTGGACTGCAGTGCCAGGTCACTGGCGTTGGATGGGTCAATGTAGCCATGCGTGTGTGCACCTGCACATGTTATTACTTTGCAAAAGCTGAGTTACATTTTCACTATTTTCATGTGCCTGCCAACATATCAGTGCAAACTATATGGCAAGTTGTTACCTGTACCACTAGCACTATTTGCTTCCCTGTTGCAGGATTCCAAGCAATGTTGTGAGCAGACGATGGTGACGACTTTTTGGGCAACAGTGTAAGGACGTAAACAGTGTGGAAGTTTTGGTCGGTCCAGGAAGCCTGTATTGATAGATGAAGTAATTAAGGCAGCCTCTCACAATGAGGTCCGAAACCCAGATTCAAGACCCGGTCCAGCACAAATTTTCACACATCAGTAATGGGTAGTAGATTTATACCTAAAACAGCTGATATCTGAATTTGCTGTCAGCAAATTAATTTTGAAGTGTTCTGTATAGCTGTGGGTCATGTGTTCTTTCAGACATGCATGAAGAAATACGAGGTCTGTACAAAAAATTCCATAAATTGTCAACAAAATTTTTCAGTACTCACCTTTTACTTATTGTGCATGGTCTCCTTCGAAATACTCTCCTCCACAATTGATACACCACTCCCGACATTGTTTCCACTTCCAGTCTTGGTATGGCTTTTGCCATATCACATGAAGCGCCATTTGTGAATTTTCTTTTGTCTCGTCTATCGTCGCAAATCTTTGTCCTTTCCACATCTCAATATCATAACTGTAGACCCATGACTGATCACCAGTTACAATTCTCTTATAGAACATCTCGTTTTCATTTGCACAATACAAAAGCACAGACTGCAAGGTGAAGATCTTTCTGGTCTTGACTCATGAGCCATGGGAACAACTCGGCAGCAAGATGCTGTGTCAGCATTTCATGATATGACCCAACTAAAACGTTACATTCTTCTACAATCTCTCTGACAGTCAGTCTTCGATTGGCACACACAATTTCATTGATGTTCCTGACATCAACGTCGCTGATAGACGTTGAAAGGCGTCATGAATGAGGGTCATCTTTAACTTATGTCTGGTCATTTTTAAACTGTGTGAACCATTTGTAACACTGAGTAAGGCTTAGTTACTCATCACCATGGGCTTCCTGCATCATTTGGTGTGTGCGCGCGCACACTCAGTATAGCTTTGAATGATAACTAACAGACATACAACAATGAAACTTCCGGCAGTTACACATTAAACACAGGATTGTGCAGGGATGCCAACTGCATTTCACTCGACCACACCACTGGCACGAAATTATGAATGTTATGGAATTTTTTGAACAGACCTCATGCTTAAGATGCCTCCATTGCATTCAACCAATGCTTCTGCACACGATGTTCCAGCACAAAGGTAACAGAGAACAAGTTATTGGAACATCTACACCAGATATGACACCTGCTGTCTTCCCGGTAATCTAACAGTTACAGATTTGTTGCTGGAATTGTTTTGGGTCAAATTTAGGCGTTACAGCAACTGGTATTTTGCAGACCTCTCGGACTTTCGCTTTGAAGATAAAATCCACTCCCTAGAAAAAGCTATACATGTCACCTAGACCTAATAAATCAAACCACACAAAAATTTGAAAGTTAACTTCATTAACTGAGTGTGGTGGTAGAGGGTGGAAGGAGACAAGGTATTCCATCGACACGATGAGAAATCACCACCTTCCTCTCACACCCAATTTATTTTTGTCTGTGGTGCATCAGCAATACGGGAAGAAGAAATAAAATATCAGAACTATGCAAATTATATTAACAATACTATCAAAATTTCAAAGTCACATCTTTTAATAGTCAGTTTTTTTACAGCAGTAGATAGTAATGAACATGCTTAACATTTGTGCAGATAGCGGCTTGAACTTTCGACACTTAAGGATTATTCCAAGATAAAAATAACCAACTTTATAAGAGAATATTCATTCTTCTGGATAAAGCAAAACTGATAGAAAAAAACACATAACTCAATTTCACTAGATTATACTGATCAACCGCTGAAATTAATAATCATGTTATACAACTACATTATCATCATTAATATACACTACCCAATCACAGCTAATCAGAAATCCCTATGTAATGTGGAATTGACCACTGGATGTCACCAGTATAAAAGGAAATGAGGGTACTGTGTTGTCAGTATAGAAGAAGTAACAGCAGACTGGGTCAGTTAGGAGAGCTTAGTGACTTCATATGAGGACTAGTCATTAGACGTCACCTGACTATCAAATCCATCAGGGACATTTCAACAATTCTAAAGCTGTCCAAATTGACGGTTTCTGATGTGACTGAAGAGGAAATGCAAAGGAACAACTACAGCTAAACAAAGACCAGGAAGACCTCATTTACTGATGGACAGGGACTGTTGAGCATTGTGGAGTGTGGTTGTAAAACATTGCTGGAGTTTTGAATTGCTGCTAGCAATCCAGCTAGCACAGTGACTGTGCCTAAGAAGTTCTTAAGAATGGGGGTACAATGGTCTAGGGCACATTTCTGTAGTCAAGGCTATGCAAAGCTGGAGGTGGTATGAAGAGCTACTCCACTGGACAGTGGACGACTGAAAACAAGTCATTTGGAGTAATGCACCCCACTATAGCCTGTGGCAATCTGATGAAAGGGTTTGGATTTGGAAAATGCCTTGAACATTACCTGCTTTCATAAGTAATGCCAATAAGTGTTTTTCATGGTCCCCTGATTTTGCTTAAGAAAATGCTAAGTGCAGGATATGAACACATTTTGCAGCAATGTGTATAGTAGAGGAACAGCCTGGAAATGATGATTGTTTCAGCATGACAATGCACCCTGTCATAGAACAGCTTCTTTAGGACAACACTCTGTGGACAATAACATCCCTAAAGTGGACAATAACATTCCTGAAGTGGACTTACCTGCACAGTCTTGATATGAACACATGAAACAATTTTGGGATGAATTAGACTGTTTAATCTGGTCCAGACAGAGTCCTACATCATTACCTTGCCTAGTTTTCTCTCTAAGAACTGGCTGCCATTCCTCTACAAACATTCAGACATCTCACCAGAAGTGTTCTCAGGTGTACGTACACACACACACACACACACACACACACACACACACACACACACACACACACACACACACAAATTAGGTCGTCAACAACATACAGCAACCAACAGTAATGAATATTTTTTCCATTGCTAATCCTTTTTATTCTGTGAGAGATTTTCATATTTTGTTCTGAGATTACTTTACAAGCAAGTATTTGGAATTTGAAAATCCACGAGTACAGGAAGTACCAAAGTACATTCCAAAAGTTATCTTTAAGAACTTGCAGCACAATGATCCATTGCTTAAATGTAGCTAGAAGGATGTTTAAGTATTCAATTATTTGATGATTTCATAACTGGTAACTCAAACACAGTCATCAAGGAAATCAATCTATCAAATCAATAATGAGAACCCACAAAAAATTATTATGAAATGATACAACACCCACACAAGCCACAATAAATAATATCATGTTTATTTCTGAATGTATAAACACTTGCAAGTTGCATATTGCCTGCAATCATGTATGTTTCTCAGCATGAAACACCTGCTGTCAGTTTTCCTAGAGAGCATAAGGATGTCTACATAGTTGTAAGCAATGTGGTCCAAAGAATGCTCAGGCAAGGTTTACCGTTTGATTTTTGATTTTTCCCCACAGGACTGTTAAGGACATTGCTCGCAAATGTATATGTACCTGTAAGTGTTTTACCTCCTGTACTTCACACTACACTGAAGAACCATATGGGAACACAAAATTCAATTTCTGAGTTTAGTTATTCAAATAGTTTGTGCAAAGCTCTTTCCTCTGCGAGGAATGTTGGACAGATGGAAGGCAGACCAATGTACAACATCTTACTGAAAATGAAGTCATTACAGACTCAGCAAATGCTCACACTAGAAAAAGATAGGACAAGAAATGAGTCTTTTCAAAGAAACCATTCCAGAATTCTCACTGAGCTATTTCTGGGAACCATAATGAATGAACACATGGTACTTATTCAGGAAAATACCGAAGTTCTCAAGTTCGAGAAACAGAACCCACTTTCCCTCCTAATGCCAGGATAATGTTCATAAATCAAATTTCACAACAGGGAAATGATGAGAACTGTTTTGTAGACAGAGGCTGGGGCCTCTCTTTCGTAATATTCTGCATAATACTGGGGCTTGTTTTATTTCAATTTTCCTCTTTCCATCTACTGGATCCCATTTTCCTTGTTAAATATATCTCAAAATTTTCTTAAGGAGAATTCTACCAAATTTTCAGTAAAGTTTTTTCATTGTGAGTTTACAGTAGTGTAACATAGTACACATCTAATGCTTTTGGTTATCTTATTCACATAAGCAATAACATGTTCAAAATGTGACAAGTGCTTTCAGTAAATGTGCTCAGATCTTTCTTATGTCTGATTAATTTGAGGTATAAGTACAGGGTTGTCCAATAAGTACAGTATTATGATGGACTCATTTTCAAAACTTTGTATTTATTCAAGTAGAAATCCAAAATGAACAAGTTTTATACCAATGAAAAGATGAGGTTTCAAAATTTTTTTTCGTAATGTTTGATATCAATTTAATAAATTTAATAATTTGTATTGAATTAGTTTTTAATAATTATTTAATAATTATAAATGTGATAAATGTTAGGAAAGTTCAATGTGCCCACTGTTGGCTGCACAGTAAACATTGACGCGATAGCCAAATTCGTCACACACACGCAAAAGCATATCTGCTGTTACTGAGTGCACAGCAGCAGTGATCCAGTTGTGCAGATTGTTCAGAGTGGTTGGCAGAGGTGGGATACAAACAGTTTAATTCACATAGCCCTATAAGAAATAGTCTCAGAGTGTGAGATTAGGAGATCTTGGTCACCGGAAGTGCAGAGCCAGGTCCTGAAGTCCCCTGCAACTGATCCAGTGCTGAGGAAGGGAGTCATTCAAAAAGCCTCATACATCACAGAGCCAATTGAGCAGAGTTCCAGCCTGTTGGAAAATGAGGTCCTGGGAATCTTCCATGACCTGAGGGAACAGCCATTGTTCCAACATGTCCGCACGTGATTCCCATTACAGTTATTTCCACAAAGAAAAATGGTCCATAAACCTTTGTATGAGTTATGACATGGAACACATTGATCTTCGGTGAGCCTCTTTTGTGTTGCAATAGAGGATGTGGACTTTCCAAACCCCATAAGTGAACATTGTGTCTGTTAACTTTTCCACTAAGGTGGAACGTCGATTTACTGCTAAAAATTACACGCTATAGAAATGCGTCATCCTCCATCTTTGCTAGCACATAACCACAAAATGAGAGATTCTTCTCTTTGTCATTGGGGTCGAGAACCTGCACAAGTTGTAATCGGTAGGGCTTGTACAGCAAACGCGATCTCAGAATGTTCCATACAGTTGGCTGGGATATTCCAAGTTCTCAACTGGCTCTATTGGTAGACTTAGTGGGACTGCGCACAAAACTTTCTTGAATGCATTGGACATCATCCTCCGATACATGCGATTGCCTGTGCTGCTTCCTTTTCACACACTCACAGTCTGTTTAAATTGTTTAAATCAATAGCTAATACTTTTGTGAGTTGTTGAACACCGAATTTGGTATGAAATGCCCCCTGCTCTGCAATTTGTGCCTCACTTTTCACAAACTCAATAACACAGAAAACCTTGTGCCCCACAGTCGCCATCTCACACACAACTTGACAGTAAAATGGAATGACGGTCCTATTGCCACACAAACTCTACCAGCCACTTCTGAAACCAACACTGCCCGCCACCTGTCAAGAACTTTGAAACTTCCTCTTTTTAACTCGTATAAATCTTTTTAATTTTGCATTTGTACTTGAATACATATGAATTTTTGAAAATGAGTCCATCATTTAGAATAACCCTGATAATAAGTACACAAATTTCTTGTGTGTATGTTTACCTTGTCTTTACATAATACACCGTTTGATGATGTTTTGTTCTGTATCTGAGTCATTTCAGCACTGCAAATGTTATACGAGTGATACTTTACTCAATTTTAGTATTTACTTGGGGGGGGGGGGGGAGATATCTAACTGCAGCCATGATATGTGGTAATGGTGTTATTCTTTTTCTACCTGCACACACTTCAATGTGACATCTTCCACACTAACAGATTACTTCAATGATACCATGGTTCTGGAAGTCTGCATTTTGACTGTTCTCTCTCATCTGTGGAAAGAAGAAGTCACTGTGTGACATTGCAGGAAAACATGACAGGTTGAGGCGAAATCTGATAACCCAAACAAGCAGTATGTGTTACTGAGTGTCCTATTCAGAGTGAGCTGAGGTGGTGATGTGGAGCAAAAGAAGCTCTTTGGCAGCTTCACACATCACTTTGTCCTGTAATCTCATCCAGAGATTTCTGTAGTATGCTCCTGGGACAGCATGCCTCTTGCAGGAATTATCTATTTGAACCAAAACATAGCAGTCCCAGAGTACACTCGGCATCACCCTGACTGGTAATAGTTGTATCTCCACGTTTACTGGTAGTGGTGGTGGTGAATCCATATATTTATCCTGTGCAGTTTGCTTCTGTGTCTCGGGATCATAATCTTACATCTAGCACTTGTTCACGGTCATTAGGTGGCTTTATAAGCAGTCCGACATGGCTGTAACATTTCAGATGCTGTGTCAGTTAGCATGCTTTTTGAATGGGTGTGGACAGTATTGAACCCACCTGGCTGTAACCTCCGTCGTGTTCAAAATGTTTTGCACGATGTTGAAAATTCATCCACAACTAATTTTCATTTTATTTTCTTAATGTCAATACACTGGTCTTCAAGCATCACGGCCTCCACTTGTCTTGCGATTCCTGGATCTTCACAGAGAAATAGTCTGCTACACTGTTATTCATCATTCAGTCTCGTTTGACCACACTGAAAGTGTATGTCACCTAACCACTGTATCGCAAGATGGTGCACTGCTGCTGCACACTTCCATTAATTAAGCGTGGACTGTTGCATCATTGTTCTCCATCAAACTCGGAAAACAAAATATGATATGATACTCCACTTTACCAATGGGCTGCGTCTTTTTATTTTGGCAATGCATGACAGAATTGTGGTACATAGATTGAATATGTGCCATGACTACAGACATTTAGGTGCAAACCAACAAAAAATTAATTACACAACTTTATTTCTTTGAGGTCATAATTAAAACATCATGAATATCACTTGTTTGATTGACTGTCTCAGTTTCAATTGTCATGTACATCGATCAAGAAGGCATATGAAATCTACTTAAAACAGTATCCAATTGATTCCATTCTTGATCAGAGTCAAATGCTACTGTTTATGATCTCATTATTGATAACATTCTGTGAGACATTTCTAAGTGTAATAAAAGAAGATATATAACAGAATTAGACATGCAGTGCAGCAATAGCAGAATTATCATAGCTCCTATATGAAGAGGTGAGGTGGTCTGTATCAAAACAAAAGCAACATCATCATAAGCAGGATCTAGAGGTGGTACAAAAATGAACTGAGTTAGTAAGATACATACCAATCAAGACAGCAAATTTACTTAAAGAACTACTTCTACATTAATTATCTCCTTGAGTGAACAGAGAAACAGTTAAACAAGCAGATGACAAATTTGTCAGATGATAGACTTTAGGACTGGGTGGATATTGATAGCAAAATCATACAGCTTAATGAAAAGTATGTCCTACATTGATATATCTAAACAGTGAAAGAGAAAGTTTAAGAGGTGAAAAAGCATACCCAGAAAAATTAAATCTAAATGGCAATCAGTGACAAAATCAGTATCTTCAACATGCTCCAGGAAGATGTAGTTTCATGGCTGCACAGAGAAGCAACCTTTCTAATAGAAAAATTTGATTGAGGAAATCAAAGATCATTGAGTATTTTCATGTATACTGTGAAGCATATCTACAACTCATTTAACTCTGGCAGTAACAGAAATGTTAATGCTAACGAAAACTTGTGAGACTTCACTATCTATTTCAGCATTAATAAAACTGTCCACATGTTGGCTTCAGATGAAGAACCTGAAGCAGCAACAAGAGCATAGTTTGCTGTATCATAATAGCATTTAAGGTTCTGGATAATGAAGTCATCAAAAGCCTCAGAAAATGAAGCTAATATATATATATATTAAAAACAAAGATTCTAAGACTTACCAAGCGGGAAAGTGCCGGCAGACAGGCGCAATGAACAAAACACACAAACACACACACAGAATTACTAGCTTTCGCAACCAATGGTTGCTTCTTCAGGAAGGAGAGGGAAAGACGAAAGGATGTGGGTTTTAAGGGAGAGGGTAAGGAGTCATACCAATCCCGGGAGCGGAAAGACTTCCCTTAGGGGGAAAAAAAGGACAGGTGTACACTCGCGCGCGCGCGCACACACACGCACACACACACACACACACACACACACACACACACACACACACACACACGCGCACACATATCCATCCGCACATACACAGACAGAAGCAGACATATTTAGGCAAAGAGACTCTTTGCCTAAATATGTCTGCTTCTGTCTGTGTATGTGAGGATGGATATATATATATATGTGTGTGTGTGTGTGTGTGTGTGTGTGTGTGTGTGTGTGTGTGTGTGTGTGTGTGTGTGTGGGCGCGCGAGTGTACACCTGTCCTTTTTTTCCCCCTAAGGGAAGTCTTTCCGCTCCCGGGATTGGAATGACTCCTTACCCTCTCCCTTAAAACCCACATCCTTTCGTCTTTCCCTCTCCTTCCTGAAGAAGCAACCATCGGTTGCGAAAGCTAATAATTCTGTGTGTGTGTGTGTGTGTTTGTGTGTTTTGTTCATTGTGCCTGTCTGCCGGCGCTTTCCCGCTTGGTAAGTTGTGTGACATAAATGAAAGTTGGCAGGCATGTTACCACATCTGAAAGATGATGATTATTCAAATTTCCTGCTAGTCACTTAACAGTGGGAGTAGTAGTGCCACTATGACTATGCAAATACACATTTTAAAAGTCATGAGCATTATTTACCTTTGAGAATGGATGTGGTGAGTTGATGTTAGTCAAGAATGCCTTTAAGGTGACAAACATGCCACTATCACACCTCACCGACTTTGAACAAGGTTGTGTAATAGGGCTACAAGAAGCTGGATTCCTCACAAGTCTTTCAGCAGTATCGCAGAACCTTCTGCGATACTGCAGAAAGACTTGTCAGGAATGTCACCACTGTAAACGATTGCTGGCAGCAGTAGTCACAAGAAGACTGGGCTCCAGACAGCTACATGGTACTACTGGGAGGAAAGACCATCTGGTTCAGCATATGGCTCTGGTACATCATACTACTTATGCAGCAGCAATTTAAGCATCAGTTGGTACCATAATGACAACAAACTGTTACAAACTGGTTACTTCATGGACAGCTCTGAGCCAGATGCCCTGTAGCATACATTCCACTGACCAGCGCCCTTTGTGAGACTTCAGTTATGTCACCCGAGAACTCATTGGATGGCAGGGTGGAGGTCTTGTGTTTTCTGATGAAATCTGTTTTTGTCTCGGTGTCAGTGATGGCCGTGTGTTGGTCAGGAGGTGGCCAATTGAGGGCCTGCAACCAACCTGTCTTTGTGTTAGACACAATGGACCAACAATTGGAGTTATTGTCTGGGGTGTGATTTCATGTGACAGTAGTAGCATTCTTGGGGTTATCCCATACACCCCGACTGCAAAATTGTACATCAATCTGCTGTGATGCCTCTCATGAACAGCATTCCAGTGAGAGTTTTACACCAGAATAACGCTCACCCACATACCACTGATGTAACCCAACATGATTTACAGAGTGTTGACATGTTGCCTTGACCTGCTCAATCACCAGGTCAGTCTCCAATCGAGCACATATGTGAAATCAAGGAACGACAACTACAGCACCTTCCACAAACAATAGTGACCAACCAAGTGCTACAGGCATGGAACTCCATCCCACAAACTGACATCTGGCACCTGCACAACACAACAAGCAATAGCTTATCTCCCACTTACATTGACCCGTGATCTTGCAGTGTTAATTACTTAAATATTTTACTCAGACAAACATATTCCCAAAATTTCATTACTCCACACTGATTATTTTTTGGTGTTGTGATTTTTTCCATCAGTTTATTGGAGCCAAAAGTGGAACGGCACATTTTCAACCCTGTCACACCAATTCACCTTTTTGGCTGCTGTATGAATCACAACAGATGATCTTTCCTCAGCGAAGCCTCATCTGCTCTAATGGCTTACAGATCACACACAATTCAACCTTTACATTAAACATATCTAATAGGCAGAAGCTGAAAACTTGATCTGGAAAAAATAGTGGATAGTCAAAGGTGTCTCTCCATTTTGACCTTTCTATAAATACAACATTAAACTATAATGCTCACTTTAAAAAATTATTAACAAAAGATATAAAACTCGAGTGTGGATTGCTTTATTCTCTAAACTTAGATTTTAAATACTTCTATGCCTCAAAAGAAAGTAGTAGTAGAGTTGCTTGAGTTTTCTGTGATATATTAATACTCGTCACACACACATCTAAAAGAATTATTTGTAGCAACACAGAAATGCCCGAGACTGATTCAAGAAGATTCTTCCACACATGCAACTTATTATCTGGCACCCCCTTTCCCTTGTACACTTTCACCCTTATCAGTTTTCACTACTAATTGTGATAAACACTGTATACAAATCTTGCACTTAGGTGCCTCAAGCAGCAGCTTCTGTCATTTGTGCCTTAAACTGGCACTTTAAATGCCAAAAGCTGGTTACTGAACAGTCACTCCATGGTTAGATGAGAATTTGTACAGCATACAAGTGCCAGGGTACAAAATAAACTGAAGTGACAGAAGTCATGAATAATGAGATGCATATATACAGATGATTGCAGTACTGTGTACATATGTTTAAAACAACATTGCATTGGCAGAACAGCCATTTGTACTCGGGTACTTCATGAGAAAAGTTTCCGATGTGATTATGGCCACATGACAAGAATTAACAGACTTTGAATGCAGAATGGTAGTTGGTGCTAGGTGCACGGGACGTTTCATTTCAGAAATCTTAAGTGAATTAAATACTGTGAGATCCGTAGGGCCAAAAGTGTGCCATTACCTCTCGCCACAGACAATGCAGTGGCCGGCAGCCTTCACTTAATGACCTAGAGCAGCAGCATTTGCATATAGTTGTCAGTGCTAACGGAAAAGCAGCACTGTGTGAAATAACCGCAGAAATCAATGAGGGACGTATGATGAATATATCCACTGTGGCAAAATTTGGCAGTAATGACCTATGGCAAGTAACAACTGATGCAACTGCCTTTGCTAACAGCATGATTACACCTGCACCTCTCCAAGGCTCATACGCATATCAGATGGACTCTTGACAACTGGCCTGATTTCAGTTGGTAAGAGCTGATGGTAGGGCTCGAGTGTGGTGCAGACCCCAACAAGGTACTGTGAAATTTGTTGGTGGCTCCATAATCGTGTGTGGGTTGAGTTTTCATGGAATGGACTGGGTCCTCTGATCCAACTGAACTGATCATTGACTCAGAATGTTACATTCAGCTACTCTGAGACCATTTTCAGACACTCATGGACTTTATGTTGACAATGAATAATGGAATTTTTATGGATGATAATGCACCATGCCACCAAACTACGGTTGCTCGTGACTGGTTTCAAGAACTTTTTGGAAAATTTGAGTGGATGGTTTGACCACACAGATCACTGAATATCAATACCATGAACATTTATGGTATATAATCAAGAGGTCAGTCCGTGAATAAAATCCTGGACTGGCAACTCTTTCGCAATTATGGATGGATATAGAGGCAGCATGGCTCAATATTTTTGCAGGGGACTTCCAGAGTCTTGTTGAGTCCATGCCATGTTGAGTTGCTGCACTAAAGGAGATCCAACACACAATACTAGGAGGTATTCCATCAGTTTTGTCACCTCTGTGTATATTTTGTATATTTGTTGCACCATGAGATGCTGCTGTCTATTGTGAAGTGGCAGCCCAGCAGCCAACCCAATTCCTCCACAGTAAACTGCAGTTAATACCTTCAGCAAGGTAAGGTTCTTAGTGATATCACTACTTCCTGTATACAGAAGAAAAGTGACGAAGATCAATGCAAGAGTAAAGTTGAAATGGAGCTAGTTAAGTGCCACACTATGATAGCTACTCAAGAATTTTGGCTCAAGAATGGTATATTAAAACTGCTTCCTTTAATGAGTTGGGAATTGCCCTGTGTCTCACGGCAAGTTAAAGAGTTTCCAAGTGGTGTAATTTTGGGAAACATTCCAGCATGACCATCATGGATATTGCTGAAATTTTGTGTGAACATTCGCACCTGTTCCCAACAACTATTGGTAAAGTTTCATAACTAATTCAATATTTTCACCAATCAACAGTGCACCCATGAGTTTTCAGAAACTTTGAGACCTATCTCTGGCAATATTTTCATGAGAGAAAAAACTAGGCAGTCTTGTACAACTTTTTGCGCTCTCTTAAGTGAAATAATAAAACAGATTTCCTGAGCAAATTTCATATAGATAAAAAACTGACACTCAAAAAATGAGAAATTTAGCTTTTTATATCTCTGGGAGTAATTGTGGGATACACCTGAAACTTTGCACGTAATAACTTACCCATACGAGGTCTTAGAATACACAATTTCAATCTCCTGTTTACCAGTAGTTTAGAGTGAGGGCAAAGTTGACAATTTCCCTAAAAACGCCAAAAATGGCTATTATTGGCCCACTTTTACAAAAAAACAAGTCTTCTGAGAACGCCTTTAAACCATTTTCATTAGAAATATCATGTTCTAAATCACCTAAAAACTAGTTTGTTTCACTGTGTGAGCATTTAAGGCCCTAAAAACAACAAAAATGTGGAGGTGCGTTGAAAATGTGCCCATATTCTGCTGGTACTCAAATCTGACATTTTATTAGTTATACAATTGTTTTAGAACTCTCTGTGGAAAGTAATATCAAAATGAGGTTGAGTCAGAAAAACTGCACATAAGAAGCTTTTGTTTTGTAGATATCTCTACAGCATTCATCTCTTCAAAATTCTTTTTATAAAAAATTATATAGAATAAGGAATCCAACAGAATGAATAGTTTTCTCTTTGTTGTGGCTCTAATAATTTGAGGCAAACACTGCTGGAAACTAATTTTTTGGGTCCTGCCTTATCAAAATTTCTCCCCGCACAATCCCACCAGTGACATCATATGGCTGGCAGTAAAGTTTTCCTCATGACATTCAACAGCAAATTAATGAAACCTGTAAGAAACTCAAGCAGCTTGAAGTAAACATACACTTAGAATCCTAAAAAAAGACCTCTTCTATCTTTGGCCTCACACTTATAGGGAGGCATCGTCAGCTTAGGGATCCTCTGTAAAGAAACATGTATTAGGCTTGGGAACTTGTGATAAACAAACCTAACTGTTGCTGCTGTTGCAAAGCTATTTGGTGTGGGCCCTATGGTGATAGGGATGACGGTTTTTCTCATTTTAAAAGGAACCAGCAGTGGTTAAGCCACCATGGACCATAGCAACACATTTGCACAATTTTTCATCAGTACACTAATGTTCCATATAAACTGCAAACTTTGCTAACATGAAGTATGATACATCATAAACTGGAATTAAACTAGCATGTCAATAACATTAAACAATAAAAAGACATACTAACAATTCTCTATAACACAAACTATTCCAAAAAATGTCATACAGACTGCTATGAACATCACCAAAATTTATACAATGTGAAAAACATGAGAGCCATTTATACAGTGCAACCTGGAATTGTTATGCAACAATTACACTAGCATGGTCTCCACTGTCTTGGAAATGCACAGTTACATTTTTACGTTTAGAAACAGTCTGATTTTTTAGGTACAGCATAAAAACAGACAAATGTTTCACGATGAGTGGTCACAAAAGACACTCCTTTTTGATGTTTTTTGAGTTACTTGGACTAACTCACTTCCTAGTCCTCAGGACTACTGGTATTACCTTTCCCAGAGTACCAAACAGTGATAGAATTTGGTAAAGTGTGTAAGAATTAATTTGAGTACCAGTGCAGTATGGGCCCATTTTCAATGCACCTCCACCTTATCATTGCTTTTTATTGCCTTATAAGCTCAGATTGTAGAACTAAATCTAGTTTTTAGATGGTTTAGAACAAGGTCTTTCTAATGAAAATGCTTTGGAAGAGTTTACAGATGACACTTTTTTGTGAAACTGGGCAAAAAATACACATTTTTTGCTTTTTCTGGAAAAATCACTACCTTTGCTCTCAATGTGTAAGTCATGGAAAGCAGTAGGAGAATGAAGTTTTATTTTCAGAGACCTTGTATTGGTAAGTCATTAAGAGCAAAGTTGTGTGTCGATCCCGCAGTTAGTTCCTGAGGCTAAAAAGCTAAACTCCACATTTTTCCAAGCATCTATTTTTTTTTCAGCCAACATTGCTTCAAATTATCTATATGAAAACTGTTCAGGAAATCTGTTTTTATTATTTTGCTTAAGACAATACAAAAAGTTGTACAATGTGGCCTCGTTTAGTTTCTTTCAAGAAAATATTGCCGAAGATATTAGGTCTCAACTTTGGCAAAAACTTGTAGGTGCTCCATTGATAGCTGCACTACGGGGTGAAACAAATGACTATCTCCAGAAGTATTGAATTATTTATCATGAAACTTTACCAATAAGGAACATGTACAAAATGTTTACACAAAATTTCAGCAAAATTCATGATGGTCATGCAGGAAGCTTCAGACCTCACGGCATGGAATGACTCATTCACTGATCAGCAGAGTCCCATTTCTCATTACAGCATTAATACAGCATTTTATACCTCTTTCGGAAATAATACTAACTGCTTCCTATACCTATGTTAGTTTAGTAGAACAGGTTATGGTATTCAGGAGCTGCTGTTGTAAGTTCTCCATAACAATTCTGTTATATTTTGTCGTCCTTAAACAAATGCGTATGTGGTTCTCTTCAATAGGGTGGCTCCAAAACATATGAAGTGTCACCTATACACCACCAACATTGTAGCAGCACTTACCTCTCCACCAGACAACAGACTAGGTTTATAGCTTGTTTGAAGACTGTGGAATGGGTGCTTCAGTGGTATGATGAATGGTGTTAATTTGATATGCCCAGCCCTGGACACTGTCCTAATGTCCAAGCACATCAAGTTAAATGTACAGTGCCCAGTTTGCTTTCGTGGGACCTCATCCTGATTCTGACCATTTTATTTCAGGCAGCATGGTCTGGCGGTTGTATCCAAATTGGGATGTGTTCTGTTAACCACAGATCATCAACCACTTCCCTCTGAGAAATGTGTTCAGGTGCCAGGGTGCAACCAAAATATCAATGACAGAATAACCCTGTAGCAGCAACGAAGTGTGCTACATGCTCAAAAAACATGTCTTCCAAAACCAAAATGTTATCTGAAACTCACTCTTCAGAGCAGGTGGTTATTGCAAAAAGCCGTACTGCACCATGTGCACTTATGTTACTGCATATGATGAAGGGGAGGGGGCACTGAAACTGCCATGTCAAGGAGACGTGCCTAGGGGAATCATGTGGAAGCATGTAGTATTTATTATGTATTTTTCTACTTAATACGTTCACCATGTGTTCTTAAATGGCCGATCAAATCGAAATGCTGAGGCATGTTGTCCAACGGCATTATCCTCCTATATGATAATGCCTGCCCACTCACAGCCAATGCGGTGAAGATAACATTGCAGCAGTTTCGTTGGCAAATGCTGGAACATCCACCGTACCGTCTCGACCTTTCACCATGTGACTCGTGTTTCAACTTCTAAAACATCGATTCGCAACGGACGATGAAGTGTGAAACTGGGTCCTGGCCAGGATCTGACAGCAGCCTACTAACTTTTTCAAGGATGGAATCTACCAGCTAATGACACAATGGGATAAATGTGCCAACAGATTTGGTGACTATTTTTGACTATGTGTACTGTGGTTGGTTGGTTGGTTGGTTTGTTTGTGGGGTTGAAGGGAGCAGATTGCAAAGGCCATCGGTCCCTGTTTCCACGACCATGAAAAGCCACAAGGAATAAAAACTAGGCAACAGAGGTAACAAGGGATGACACAGAAAAAGAAAGACAGACAAAATCTACATGATTACTCTGCTATTCACAATAAAGTGCCTGGCGCACGGTTCAATGAACCACCTTCAGGCTGTCTCTCTACCGTTCCACTCTCTAATGGCACGCGGGAAAAATGAGCACTTAAATTTTTCTGTGCAAGCCCTGATTTCTCTTATTTTATCTTGATGATCATTTCTCCTTATGTAGGTGGGTACCAAGAGAATGATTTCGCAATCGGAGGAGAAAACTGGTGATTGAAATTTCATGAGAAGATCCCATTGCTAATGAAAAATGCCTTTGTTTTAATGATTGCCGCTCCAACTCATGTATCATGTCTGTGACACTATCTCCCCTATTTAGCGATAACACAAAATGAACTACCCATCTTTGTTCTTTTTCGATATTATCCATCAGTCCCACCTGCTGTGGATCCCACACCACACCTCAATACTCCAGAATAGTGCGGGCAAGTGTGGTGTAAGAAGTCTCTTCAGTAGACCTGTTGCACCTTCTAAGTGTTCTGCCAATGAATCGCAGTCTTTGGTTTGCTCTACCCACAATATTATCTATGTGATCATTCCAATTTAGGTTATTTGTAATTGTAATCCCTAAGTATTTAGTTGAATTTACAGCCTTCAGATTTGTGTGACTTATAGCGTAATATAAATTTTGCTGGTTTCTTTTAGTACTCATGTGAATAACTTCACAGTTTTCCTTATTCAGGGCCACTTTTCGCACCATACAGATGTCGTATCTAAATCATTTTGCAAGTCATTTTGATGATCTGATGACTTTACAAGACGGTAAATGACAGCATCATCAGCAAACAATCTAAGACGGCTACTCAGATTGTCTCCTACGTCGTCAATATAGACCAGAAGCACTAAAATGCCTATAACACTTCCTTGGGGAACACTGGATATTACTTCTGTTTTACTCGATGACTTTCCGTCTATTACTACGAACTGTGACCTTTCTGACAGGGAATCACGAATCCAGTCGACAACTGAGGTGGTATTCCATAGGCACGCAGTGTGGTTAGAAGACACTCGTGAGGAACATACATTCAGCAAATACTTCATGATACCTTTTGGGCAAGATCTACTGTACTTCACGTACCCAAGTTTTGTTTTGCTATGCACTGCTTAGAAACCTTATTCGCTTCAAATAGTCAACTTTTTTTTAGGTTGGTGGGCCGAGAAACTAATACACTTTACTAGGAAAGAAACTAAGAGAGCCCTTCCATCTCTGGCAAGACGCGTAGATAAAGTAACGTAATCTCATGGTATATATTCAGTCAAAACATAATTCGTGTAAAGCAGTTGCTGATTCGCATTAAAATTTACTTCCCACTGGATTTTTCCTCAATGCTGCACCGAAGGTGTTGCACCAATCCCAAAACCCTTAAATTACTGGTTGGCAAGTATCAACTGTCATCAGCCTAGACAATATTCACTTAACTTCAAGAGCGTTTGTAGATTGCGTGTTTCATACAAGTATGTGTCTCCTCTTTACCATTTTTATTACCAGTATATATACATCCCCCAGGCTGTGGCTAAGCCATGTCTCCACAATATCCTTTCTTTCAGGAATGCTAGTTCTGCAGGATTCGCAGGAGAGCCCCTGTGGTATATTCCTGCCTAAATGGATGGATGGATGGATGGATGGATGGATGGATGGATGGATATGGTGGATACGGGCGCTCAACAGTGTAGTCTTTAGCGCCCGAACGGAAACAACAACAAACGAGTGTCACTAAAATGCAGCAAGTGCTAAAATAGGACTAAAATTAAAAGTGAAAGGCTACATAGGCAGTTTGCACGTCAACAGTTTCAAAGTGGAATGCAGCACATAAAGAGGATAACTGCAAGAGAACGTAGGTGAAATTGTTAAAATGAAGCACATAGCACATGTTTGGAACTGGCCTATTACAAGTATAAAAAAGAGTGGTAAGCCACTCGACAACACATTAAAAATTTCAACTTAAAATTTTTGGCTGAAGCCCAGAAACATCACAGTACCTTAAAACTTTCTTGACACTCGCCTCGTCATCAGCTAGAATCGAGGGCAGATCCCCACTAATATTAACTTCTGCCCTGACAGAGCGATATAAATCACACTCAACTAAAATGTGGCGTACAGTGATTCGTACGCCACAGGCATCACACAGTGGGGGTTCCTGTCACCGTAGTAAGAAGGCATGCGTAAGAGGACAGTGCCCTATGCGAAGACGTGTAAGGGTCACTTCGTCACGCCTAGGTGACCAGGAGGAGGAACATCACGGCCGGATGGTGGGTTTCACCAATCACAGCTTGTTTTCCCTCACCGCCAGCCATTCCTCCTCCCACAATTGCATACACTTCCGCCGCAGCACAGAAACAATACCTTGCAAAGGAATAGAACATTGTGTCACCTCCGGTAATCTGCAGGCGTCCTTGGCAGCTCTATCAGCTTGTTCATTTCCCCGTATGCCCACATGCCCTGGCACCCAGCAAAAGGACACTTGCTTGCCCTGTCGTTGGAGGATGTACAGTTGGTCGTAAATCAGCTGTTCCAACTTCTCCGCTGTGTACAGGTTCTGCAGTGACTAATGTGCTCATTGAGTCAGAGCAAATTAGAAAGTTTTTGCCCTGAGTACACCGTATCTGCTCCAATGCCTTCAGGATTGCGTGAAGTTCTGCGGAAAAAAACAGTGTATTCCTGGGGAAGGCGAATCCAGATGAAATGTTCGGGGAACACTACTGAGCAGCCAAGAAAATCCCCCTGTTGGGATCCATCAGTGTATACTACTGTAAAATCATGATGCCTATCTAAAATGTTAAAAAATAAAGATTTGAAAGTAAAATCTGGTGTACTGTCTTTCTTAAAATTTGCCAAATCCAAAATCAGTCTGGGCCTCTGGAGGAGCCAAGGTGGGTATCTGCTCCAGCCTCAACATGAAACATTAAAACCGGCCACACCCATCTCTAAAATGCAATCCTTTGCACGAATCCCATAGGGCCTTGTTGCTCGTTGCCGGTTGCGAAAAAGCCTTTCCAGTGGAGGCCGAGCAACAGTGTGGTATGCAGGCGTGTATGGTGTGGATAATGTTTGATAGGCCTGGCGCACCATTAGTAGACGCCGCCGGAGGTGAAGTGGCGGTTCACCTGCCTCTGCACACAGGCTCGGTATGGGGCTCGTTCTGAACGCCCCAGTGGCCAGCCGAATCCCCTCATGGTGCACCACATCCAACAGCTTCAAATAAGTGGGTCTTTCAGACCCATACACCGTGCATCCATAATCAAGCCGGGACCGCACGAAGGCTCTGTAAAACCGGAGCAGACAAGTCCTGTCTGCTCCCCATATGAGGTGACTAAGACATTTTAAAATAGACAGCGCCTAAAGAGACCGTTTTTTCAGTTCCTTAATGTGTGGCAGCCAAGTAAGCTTAGAATCAAAAGTGAGGCCCAGAAACTTCACCGTGTCTTTAAAATTCAGAACGGTGTCCCTCATCCTCAACTCGAGCAAGTCAAAAATGGAACGAGAACAGTTAAAAAGAACACACACTGACTTATCAGTTGAAAACTGAAAACCACTCTTCTGTGCCCTGTCATACAAACGTCGGAGAGTGAGTTGCAACTGACGAGTCGTCGTTGCAAGGCTGGAAGAAGAGCAAAATACAGAGAAATCGTCCACAAACAAGGAACACTGCACAGGACTTTTCACAACAGACGTAATACAATTAATAGCAATAGCAAAGACCGTCACACTTAAAACACTACCTTGAGGGACACCTTCTCTTGCTCAAAGCGACTAGACAGTACGTCTCCGACTCGGTACCGAAAATAACGTGGCGACAGGAAGGACCGAATAAAATTGGGAAGACATCCACGAAAACCCCATTTGTGGAGCTGACTGATGATAAGATGCCTCCAAGTAGTGTCGTATGCTTTTTCAATGTCAAAAAATATTCCTAACAGGTGATGCTGGCGCAGGAAAGCCTGATGTATAGCCGCCTCCAGGAGGGCCAGGTTATCAAAGGTGGAGCGATACCTCCTGAACCCACACTGAAAGCAACTAAGGAGTTGTCTGGATTCAAGCATCCAGACAAGGCGGCGGTTGACCATCCGCTCCAAGGTCTTTCCCACGCAGCTAGTGAGGGCAATGTAGTAACTACCCGGGCACGTGCGGTCTTTCCCAGGTTTTAAAAGAGGAATTAAAATTGCTTCACACCACGAGTCGAGGAAGTGACCGGACATCCAAACTAGATTAAAAAGTCGGAGGAGGATTTCTTTATTTCTCCCTGTGAGGTGCCACAGCATGCTATAGTGGATTCTATCCTGACCAGGGGATGTATCACGAGCCCCACACAATGCAGAATCCAGTTCCCACATGGAAAACGGGCAGTTTTACTCTTCTGTATTGGGTGAGCTAAAGTCAAAACTGCTCCTCTCAGCTGCCACTCTGTGGGGCTGGAAAGCTGGATTCTGACTGGCGGTTGCAGTGATAGCTGCAAAATGAGCCACCATAGACTGGGCAATATCTTTTGGGTTCGTGTGGAGAGTACCATTCCACATTATAGCAGCCATAGGGCACCTCCCACCTCTCCCAGAAATTCTCCTGATATTCTCCCATACAATGGAACTTCGTGTAGAATGATTAATGGTGTTAAGGAACTGCTGTCACGACCTCTTCTTGCTCTCTCGTATAATCCGACGACACTTTGCCCTCGCCACCCGAAAAGCTGCAAGGTTCTCTACGCAGAGCTGCCCGCCTAGCCCTGATTGCACAGCGGCATTCGTCGCTCCGCCAAGGGACAGGCTGCCGCTTCGGTTGTCCCGTGGACTGTGGGATGGACGCTCCACTGGCGCGGTGGATCACTTCAGTAATATGATCCACCCATTCCTGGACCCCATGTTCAAACTGGGTAAGCTGACTATACAGTGCCCAGTAGGCTCTACCGAGCACCCATCGAGGCGGTTTCCTTTCTGGTTCCACTGCATGTGGCAGGTGAATCCGGATGGGGAAGTGATCGCTGCCGTATAAGTCATCAACCACTTTCCATGCAGCAGTGTGGGCGATGGCTGGAGAGCAAAGTGATAGATCAATGGCAGAGAACGACCCAGTTGCAATGCAAAAATGCGTGCTTTGACCTGTGTTGAGCAAATAGGCACTGGTAGACAGAACAAGCCTCTCAATTGCTCTACCCCTGAGGCAAGTACTCACAGAGCCCCAAAGCATATTGTGTGCATTAAAGTCACCACAGAGGATGAAGGGGTGGGGGAGCTGTGTAAGAAGATCACTGAGAGCCTCTTCATCAAGCACATCATGTGGAGGCAGGTAAAGCAAACATACTGTTAGCATATTGCGCACATGTACTAATATGGCAACTGCCTGTAAATCCGTCGTGAGGGAGAGAGGCGAGGAGTGGTAGTCGGTGTTGACGAAGATACCTACTCCTCCTCGAGCTCTCTGTCCACTCAGGTCGTCCTTTTTGTGGAGGACATAACCACGTAGCTCTGGGGTGTATGTTTCACTGAAATTTGTCTCTTGCAGACATACACACATAGGTCTATCCTGAATCAATAGACGTAGTTCCTCCACATATGTCCTGAGCCCTTGCAGGTTCCATTGCAGTATGGGAGCCATCACGGTGGTTGTATTTTCTGCCTCTCTTTCCGCCGAGGTGGGGAGACTGCAGCGGGTGGAGGCACAGTCTTGGGGCGAGATGATTGCCCCATATTCTCAGACTCCATCAGCTCTGAGGAAGAGTCTGATGAAGCGTCTAGTGGGACCACATTAACATGATCCGAGGGTTTACCAGCCGATTTAATCTGTTGTTGCTGCTTCATATGTGCTTTCCTTTGTTTATAGGGCTTTGCTGGAACCGGAGCTAGGGTGTTTATGACCATGCTGGGCTTTGGAACAGCCTCAGCAGTCAGAGATGCCTGAGGCTCTTCAGTGTTAGCAACTGTACCTTTCTCTGCTGTTCTAGGAGGGGCTACAGGCTCTGATACAGTTGCTGCCTTGCAAGTGCACTGACATGTGCACGTGTTCATGCCAACACTAACAACCTCCGTCGGTGTAGATGCATCGACCTTCAGAGGCGGCTTCTGAACAATGGAAGCAAAAGACGTAAAGAATGTGGGGGGCTGCATGGCCTTAAAGATCTTTTTGGCTGCACTGTAGGGGATACGCTTAGTTGTTTTTATTTCTTGTATTTTACGTTCCTCTAGAAAGATTCTACAGTCCCTACTCCAAACAGGGTGGCTTTCAGAACAGTTTATACATTTGACAGGCGACGAACAGTCAATTCCGTCATGGGCAGCCTTACTACAGTTGCCACACATCGCTTCTCCCTTAAACCCTAGAGTTGTATGCCCAAAACACTGGCACTTAAAACAGCGCATTGGGTTTGGGACATAAGACCGGACGTTTAGTCAAAGAAATCCTGCCTTGACGTGTTCTGGGAGTTTGGGGGTATTGAAAGTAAGAATGAAGGAGTCTGATTTCACCAGGTTCCCATCCACCATTTTCATGATGTTCTGAACGTCAACAATTCCCTCCTGAGCCCATTCACTCTTTAATTCTTCTACAGGAATGTCCACGAGATCCCTACAGGTAACAACACCCTTACTGGAGTTCAGGGTGCCATGAAGCTCTGTACCGATAGTGTATTCCGCCAAGCTTTTAGCTGTTTGAAGGTTAACTGCTTGCTGAGCAGTTGATGTTTCAACTAGTAGTGTCCCATTCCGTAAATGCTTCACTGATTTTAAAGTTCCAGCTATTCCTTCTAGACCCTTTTGGATATAGAATGGCGAAACCTTTTCAAAGCAACCCTCTTTCCTTTTTATAATTAAAAACACATTCTGGTTTTCAGTATGTGCTCTGTTACTCTGAACTGCTGTACGTTTGCTGACGCCGGAGTCAGGAGGACTGGCTAACCTAGCCCTCTTGTTGGATTGGGCAGTAGTGCCTACCAGCTGTCCACCCATCCCACTCGCCAGCGAAAAATTAGGAGGAGGAAAAGAGGAAGAATTCATGGTACTCATGGTCGTCCCACGAGCACCTAGGGAAACTTACGTCCATCCAGACAGAGCCCCGCATGCTTGGATAAGCCTTGTACAACTGAGGTGCGGCAGGTTCCCCAGAGGTTGCCCGCTAGCGACTGTTCCACCTCAACAGCCATGCATCTTATCAGCGCGCAGCACACCTTAAGATTGAAGGGTTTTTTATAGAGGTATGTACCGTCCTCGCTATCCAGGCAACCAAGCCAAGATCCCGGTCCCTAAGACACACAATGTTCCACCGTTGCGCCAAACGGTGGTCACTGAAGCATGCCCAGAGCTTACGGTATCAGCAGACTGGCGGCGCACACCAGTCCACAGCTCGAGGACCCCAGGTTCGCCAAGCCCGTACCCAGCAAACGAATGCTGAGCCCCCTGAGGGATCCTGCCTAGAAACATATTTAAGACCACAGAGCACCAAAGAAACATAGCCTACTCTAGCACTAGAAAGCTGAGTCAGTTTTACTACCATATATGCTAGTGTACTGATCCGAATTATCGTTAGGTTTAGGCATACGTTCCAAATTATTGTGTTTTAATGCGTAGAACTCTGTTTGCTCAATAACGTGTACTGTAGTCGTGTATGCTACAAACGCTCCTCGTTTATGCGCCATACCTCTCGGTATTTAATTTCGATTCTCTCCTCCTGTAGGTTTAAAGACAAGGCTACAATCTGACACCAAGAATGAACAACAATAGTGACAAAAATCAGACTGTCCTATCTCCATCACCACCGTACTGACTTCTATCAAAGTAAGCTAGCTCCAATGATAACCGTTGCAAATCTATCGTCATTTACTGTTGAGATGTCGCAGAGTTAAAAAGCTTTCCTTTGCCACATGAAAATTCGATCAAACAGGCTCTAACAGCACATAACCACAACAGTTGAGATGTTAACTTGTCATAACGGGCTGCACGAATATCTGGAGTCAAACTGTATGTCGCTTTACTATAAAACTACATTAGTTATTGATGTAGTCTTACTAGAGTGTATGCTCTTATCTTCCTCTGAAGTGAGAAGAGACTCAAGCACAGCGTTTCGAAATGGGAGGCGGAGGGTAAAACGGCATCCAAACAACAGTAAGATTAATTTGTTAGATAAACCAACTGACTGATATGGAATTAAGTGCCACAGTAACTCTTAACTATCCTGAAAATGAACTTCGCAATCAGAAAATATCAACATGGTAGTAAATCACAAGACAGTAAGCCCTACCAGGGTAATGAACTTTTATGGAATGTCAAAGCTAATACACAACCGCAGCATAACTGTCAAACGTTTGCAATTGCCAAATAATACTAAAAATATTTAATACACCCTGTACTGAGTATCTCACAACAACATCCCTAATAAAGTATACAAGATGTGTACAGCCCAAACTTTATACACATGGACAAATTTTGGGTACCAGTTGGATCATCATCCTCAGTGGATGTTTATTTTTAACAGAAGGTGCAGACTGGGACTCTTCAAGCTGCCACCTTGCCCACGCGATCTAATAAGCAACATTATATTTCTGCCCCTTTTTTTTTACTTTGGAGGATTGTAACAAAAATTGTGCGTGTTCTCTCTGCAGTAACTAAACAAAAGTTTTCAAAGGAAAATCGTGAATTAGTGGTGTGGTCAATTTTGAATTCAGTTCTACCAGAAAGATGTTTTCTTAAGTGTTTTGGAATTGTGTACAACATATAATCTTTTAAAGTGGTATAAAATTACCCTTTCAAAAGATGTATCTACAACTCCTGTGCTCTAATCTGTGAAATGACAATTCTAGTTTGGCTGCGAGTACCAGTAATTTCATTGCGATGCAGTTTTGGGTAGTTATTAATGACTGGTCGTTGTCATATTGACTATGAAGATTGTAGAGTATCCACTTTAATGCCGGTTAAATCGACTCCTTTTGTTATGGTTTTAGGACGCAAAACTGCTAGGGTCATTAGCGCCCGGTCTGTGGGAAAAAAAAAACCGAAACTGGAAACCAGCAGCAATGGGAGCAAAACTCAAAAAAGTGGGGAAACCAAGAACAGAATGAAAGCTTAAAAAACAATTATACAAGGGGGTTTGTCTGAACCCAAAAAGAGCTGCAAATTACTGATGTCATCTCACTGGCACTAATGAACCCGAGAACGCTATCGGCATGTCATCCGCTAAAATGGAAGATATATCAGGCGACAGCTGTAGACGGGCGTGTAACGGAGTAAAATAGGGGCACTCGAGTGAAAGGTGTCTCCCCGTCCACAGTTGAGAGCAGTGGGGGAGGATCGCAGCTTAAAAGATGTCGATGGCTAAAAAGACAGTGCCCTACCCGGAGTCTAGTTAAAATTACCTCCTCCAGACGACGAGTTTGGGAGGAAGAGGTCCAAGCACAAGGAAGACGTTTCATGTCCGCAATTTATTATTGGGAAGTGTCGACCAACGTGCGTGCCATACAAGAGCAACACGACGACATAAAACACTCCGTAGATCGGCGAAGGGAATCATGCGAATAGCTGGCCGAAGAAGAGAGACTGCAGCCTCGGCCGCTATATCGGCTGCCTCATTTCCACAGATACGAACATGTCCTAGGATCCAGAGGAACGCCACAGAGCCGTGGAGCAAGTGGAGGCAGTCCTGAATCTGGTGGACCAGAGGGTGTACAGGGTAGAGAGCTTGGAGACTGAGGAGAGAGCTGAGAGAGTCTGAGCAGATAACATATTGTATCCGCTGATGGTGAAGGATGTATTGGACAGCCTGGAGAACAGTGTAAAGCTCCGCAGTATAAGCCGAACGTTGGTCGGGAAGCCAAAATCGATTGGGATGTCGCCAACAATACAGGCACTCCCAACACCTAATGATGTTTTTGAGCCATCAGTGTAAATAAATGTGGCATCCTTCATTTGTGCACAGAGAGCAGAAAATGCCCAACAGTAAACAACAGAAGGGCTACCATCCTTGAGAAACTGACAAAGGTCATGGAGCAGGCAGGTCCGGGGCCGGAGCCAAAGTGGTGCTATACCCCAAGTTGTCAAGAAAGTTTTAGGAAAGTGGAAGGAAAGAGTATGGAGCAGTTGACGGAAGCAGACTCCCGGTCGTAGTAGGGAGGGGCATACCCTAAATACAAGGAGGCGTCGAAGAAAATGTCATGGGCCGGATTTGCAGGCATTGAAGACAGATGGCTAGCATAACAACTCAGAAGGAGAGCTCGCCGATTGGACAGTGGAGGTTCAGAAGTCTCAGCATAAAGGCTTTCCACAGGGCTGGTGTAAAAAGATCCAAACACTAAACGTAATCCACGGTGGTGGATAGAGTTGATACGCTGAAGAATAGATGGCCGAGCAGAGGAGTAAACTATGCTTCCATAATCCAATTTCAAGCGCACTAAGGCACGATTGAGGTGGAGAAGCACCACTCGGTCCGCTCCCCAGGAGGTGCCATTCACGACACAGAGGGTGTTGAGGGATCGCAGACAGCGAGCCGAAAGATAGGAAACGTGGTAGGACCAGCACAGCTTTCTGTCAAACATAAGACCCAAGAATTTAGTGATGTCCGCGAACGGAAGGTTGACAGGGCCTAGATGTAAGGAAGGCAGAAGAAACTCCGATGCCAAAAATTAACACAAACAGTCTTACTGGGAGAAAAGCGGAAGCCGGTTTCGATGCTCCAAGAGTGGAGGCGATCGAGACATCCTTGAAGACGGCATTCAAGAAGGCTGGTCTGTCGAGAGCTGTAATAGATAGCTAAATCGTCCACAAAGAGGGAGCCTTAGACATCAGGAAGGAGATAATCCATAATTGGATTAATGGCAATGGCAAACAGTACAACACTTGGCATGGAGCCCTGGGGTACCCCGTTTTCTTGGGAGAAGGTACGGGAGAGAGTAGTATTCAGCCACACTTTAAATGTGCGTTCTGCCATAAATTCACGAAGAAAAAGGGGCAGCCGACCGCGAAAGCCCCAAGAGAACAGTGTGCAGAGGATGCGTGTCCTCCAACAGGTATCGTATGCTCTCTCCAGATCAAAAATATATCGCTACTGTTTGGCGTTTCCAGAGAAAATTGTTCATGATTTAAGTGGAGAGAGCAACAAGATGATCACCTGCAGAACGATGCTTTCGGAAACCGCATTTGACAGGTGTTAGGCTTCAGGACTCCAGCCACCAGGCTAAACGGCAATTCACCATACGCTCCAAAACCTTACATACACTACTCTTGAGACAAATGGGGCGATAGCTAGAACAGGAACGACGATAGCTTCCCGCCATCGTCTGGGAAAAGTACTGTCGGTTCAAATTCGATTATAAAGGCGAAGGAGGTAGTGGAGACTATGGTATGATAAATGCAGCAACATTTGGATGTGGATACCATCCGGTCCTGGGCGGAAGAGCGAGAAGAAGTGAGTGTATATTGGAGTTCCCGCATGGAGAAAACAGTATTGTAGCTTTCGTGATTCTGCGAGGAGAAAGCAAGAGGTTGCACTTCCACTGCACGTTTCTTTGGGAGAAACGCTGGCGGGTAATTTGAAGAGCTCGAAATCTCAGCAAAGTGTTGACCCAATGAGTTAGAAATTGCGCCGGGGTCCACTAATTTATCATGCGCAACAGTGAGCCCAGAGACTGGGGAGAAACTAGGCGCACCAGATAACCACCGAATCCGACTCCAAACTTCCGAGGAGCGAGTGAAGGTGTTAAATGAACTAGTAAAGAATTTCCAGCTTGCCTTCTTGCTATCGCGGATGATGCGACGGCATCGCACACGGAACTGCTTATAGCGGATACAGTTGGCCAAAGTAGGATGGTGTCTGAAAATGCGAAGAGCACGTCACCGCTCATGTATTGCGGCATGGCATGCCTCATTCCACCAAGGAATTGGAGGGCGCCGGAGCAATTCGGAGGTGTGAGGTATTGAACGTTCCACAGCTGTAAGAATAACTTCTGTAATATGAGTGACCTCATCGTCGACGCTAGGAAAGTGACAGTCATCGAATGTCGCTAGAGACGAAAAAGTGTCCAATTGGCTTGGGCAAACTTCCAGTGTCTCGGGCATATATATGGCAGTTGTGGCTGCAATCTAAGGACACATGGAAAGTGGTCACTCGAGTGTGTATGAGCAGGAGTGAACCATTCGAAGCACCAGGCTAGTGGAACAGTACTGACCGAAAGGTCCAAATGAGAGAAATTTGTCATGGAGGCAGACAAAAACGTAGGGTCCCCAGTGTTGAGGCAAACAAGATCCGCTTGGTGGAAAACGTCTATCAATAGAGAGCTGCGTTGACAAGGATGCGGAGATCCCAAAAGCGGGTGGTGGTCATTGAAGTCCCCAACCAGTAAATAGGGGGGTGGAAGCTGACCAAGAAGATGAAGGAGATCAGCTCGTGCCATTGGTGTGGACGATGGAATGTAGACAGTACAAAGAGAGAAGGTGTATCCAGAAAGGGAAAGACGGACAGCGACAGCTTGGAAGGAAGAGTTTAAGGGGATTGGGTGATAATGGATTGTATTATGGAGAAGAATCATAAGTCCTCCATGTGCTGGAGTGCCTTCAACAGAGGGTAGATCAAATTTGACTGACTGAACATGGGGGAAAACAAAGTGGTCATGGGGACGCAGCTTTGTTTCCTGAAGACAAAAAATGACCGGCGAGTAGGATCATAAGAGGATCGACAATTCATCCCGATTGGCTCGAATGCCGTGGATATTCCAATGGATAATGGACATAGGGTGGACAGAAAATGGAAGAATGTGACCAAGGTTGCCCTCAACTCAACGACTACTCAGAGCTTGCGACCGACAGCATGGAACGGCATTCAGCCGAAGGCAGAAGATCCTGATCCATAGGTTGTTCGGGAGCAGCTCCTGCTACCAGCGATCAGCCGTTTGATCGGCCGCCAGCAGTGCACCTCGGCGACACAGAAGACAGCCGAGGGCAGTTACCACCAGGCGGTGCTGTAGATGAGACACGCTGTGGCGGAGAAGGAGAGGAACTGGATTTCTTATTAGCCTTTTTGGAAACAGAGCATTGAGATGATGGAGGAACCAATGGTTGTGAAGTTGGGGTGCGTAAAAAATCTTCACGAGTAGGCTCTTTTTTGGAAGTCCGGGAGTATGATTTTCGGGCTCGAGATTTAGCAGAACCCAATGAAAGGTGAGCCATAGAGTGAGCAGGTGAGAGTGGGGAGGCTGAATGGGTGATGTTTGTGCTGGCCGATCTGACGACCATGGCACTAAAGGTCAGATCAAAAGTCTGAATGGCTGCCTCCTTTGTTGGCCGAGGAGAGGCAAGGACAGTGCTGTATTTACCTGTGAGGCACAGTGGACTTTCGACTGGCGAATAACTTTCGAGCAGCAAAGGTCAACAACTTTTCCTTCACTCCGATTTCCTGAATGAGCCGTTTGTCTTTAAAAATGGGGCAACCTCTTGAGGAAGCAGTGTGGTCACCCATACAGTTGATGCAACGAGGGGATGGAGGTGGACAAGCACCCTCATGGGCATCTTTGCCACACGTAATGTATTTGGCCGGATTGGAACAGGACTGGCTGGTATGATTGAATCGCTGACACCGATAGCAGTGTGTAGGGTTCGGGATGTAAGGGCGAACGGAAATTATCTCATAGCCGGCTTTTATGTTTGATGGCAGTTGAACTCTGGTAAATGTCAAGTAGCCAGTACGGGTTGGAACGATGTTCGTCTCAACCCTTTGACTCGAACAGCCGTGACGCCCTAGTCAGACAGGTAGTTTTGAATTTCCGCGTCTGACAATCTGTCGAGGGAGCATGTATAAACAACCCCAGGTGATGAATTTAAAGTGTGGTGCGCTTCTACCCGGACAGGGAAGGTGTGTAGCAGTGAAGTATGCAGCTATTTTTGTGCCTGGAGGGAACTGACTGTTTCTAACAACAAGGTGCCATTTCTTAATCTGGAACAAGACTTTACAGGACCTGCAATTGCGTCAACACCTTTCTGAATAATGAGAGGGTTGACCGTGGAGAAGTCGTGACCTTCGTCAGACCAAGAAACAACAAGGAACTGTGGCAACGATGGAAGAACTGTCCGTGGCTGAGACTCATTGAACTTACACTTGTGAGCAGACATAATAGATTATGAGGAAACCATTGCGGAAGTATCCCCCCATGATTACCAGTGTCACCGATGGTTCGCTCCTTCCTTATGGGGGCCCTCGCTGAGGGCACTCCCGCCTTAGATGATTGTTCAGACCTCAGGTCACACCTCCCGAGTAACGGACGGAGGGACCAATCGGCACTTTCGGAAGGTATCTACTCGGGTAATCACTCCTCCCTGGGCCTGGCCATTACCAGTGGGTATGTACATGTCCTACCTGTCTACCCGGGGCGGGAAATTACGCGTTACCCCGTCACCGGCTATGCATGGGAATGCGTGGGTCGGCCTTCAGACATGCACAGGGAGGAAAAAAAGAGAAATAGGGAAACAAAAAAAGGCAAAGGAAAGAAGAGTGGTTTCAAGTGCCGCAGCAGAGAAATGGGTAAAGAGAAGAGGTAAGGAAAAGAGAACGACAAGAGAAGGACGAAGACTTGCCAGCAGAGAAGGCGAAGAAGAGAGACTGTTTTACATTTTCGAGTGTCCGTCTCCGGACGTAGGCACAAAAAATAATCCCAGAGAGATGGGGATGGGGAAGGATGCGGAAAAGGAAGGTATGCAGCCCGGAAAGGAAGGAGGGGCCACATTAGCTCGTAGTCCCGTGCTCGCTATGCATGTATCCACAAAAGAGTTGTGGACTCCCTAGGGGGATATAGTCATAATGTTGCAAACCAATATAAAATGGATGAAGCACATAAGGTTGGGAGTAGGGAAGGTGAATGGTCAACTTCAGTTTATTGGGAGAATTTTAGGAAAGTGTAGCTCGTTTATAAAGGGGATTTGGTATACAACATAAGTGCAACCCATTCTTGAGTACTGTTCATGTTTGGTATCCTTACCCACTCGAATTAAAGGAAGACATTGAATCAATTCAGAGGTGTACAGCTAGATATGTTACTGGCAGGTTCGATCAACTATGGAGATGGATGTAAACCCAAATGGGGGGTCCCTGGGGGGGAAGACATTCCTTTCACAAAACGCTATTGAGAAAATTCAGAGAACTGGTATTTGTGACTAATTGCAGAATGATTCAACTGCTGCCAATGTACATTTTGCATAAAGACCACAAAGACAAGATAGGAGAAATTAGGGCTTGGAAGGGACCTGTAGACAATCTTTCTTCCCCTCACTCCATCTGTGAGTGAAACAGGAATGTTTACAAGTAAATAACAACATAAAAGCAAAGAGGACATAGTACACATGCACATGCAGAGAGAGAGAGAGAGAGAGAGAGAGAGAGAGAGAGAGAGAGAGAGAAATTAAGTTAGCACATTTATATTTACCTTGTCTTTCCTTTTGAATCCTTTGTGCTATTTTGTCTATATTTGTAAGTTTTTCTCCAAGTGATGTCAAATAGTCCCTAATACGGTCAAACTCTGAATTCTTCTGATGCATCATGTACACTGAAGCCAAGTTCTGCAAAGAGTTTGACACTCTTCCAAGAAGACTGAGTCGGCATTTACGGTGTATTGAAAATTCCTGCAGCAATAAATGAATAAATAATTACTATTACATGCAGGGCTGTCAACAGAAAGGTCCACCACACATTTCATATACTCACTGATGGTTTTGCAGTCAGAAATATTTTGAGACTCAAGTTACAGCTCAGGACAGGATGACTTGCAATTCTATTAAGAAAGCGATGGAGAAGAGCCATTCTTGCTATAATGAACTCTTTTGAGTACCGATCCAACTGAGCTATTAAGGTGTGTTTAGCTGGAAGGGGCTGTAACACATGAAAATGCAATCACTGTTCACAATAACTACATAATAGAAAATAAATTATGTTTTTAATTATTAATACAACAGTCATGTTCAAATATCAACATAACATTTATTATGTAGCCCATTCTAGTTCACACTAGCTAGTGAATAGTGGGTGCCAGTAGACTATGGAATGCATCAGAATCATGTTACATTAGGAACTTGCAGTATGTGACTATTTTATATTAATTGAAGCACGTAAAAAATCAGGGAAGTTAAATTCTATGTATTTCACCCCTTGCACAACCTATCAAAAATATCGGTGTCAACCATCATTGTCTTCCACTTACAGCTTATGGACTAGAACCAACAGCTGAGCCAACAGTTAGCTAGTAAAGGCTCATCAAAGCTCCCTATTCATTATATTATTGTAGCAGTGGCAGAGCATATATTAGTCATTCAGTAGTTGGGTAAGACATTGAGGTGATGAAAATCATGAGATGGAAACATGAATATATACAAATGGCGGTAGTGTAACATACACAAGGTATAAAAGGGCAGTGCATTGGTAGATCTGTCATTTTTACTAAATGTTTCATATGAAAAGGTCTCCAACATGCTTATGGCCCCACAGCAGGAATTAACAGACTTTGAAAATGGAATTGTAGTTTGAGATAGATGCATGTTAAAGTATATTGTCCACGGCAAAATGACACTATCCCCAACCGGATTAGACGTAACAGTGGTGCACCACAGGCCACAGAAGATTGGGTTCAACAACAGCTATGGAGGTGTGTATGGGTGAATAGACGCGCAATTACAGGGTGTGGCACTTAAATCCGGACAAATGAAACATTTTTTTTAACAGCAAATTTATTAGAACAAAATACAAAAGAAAATGAAAATTCTTTTATTTATAAGTAGTGTTATCCTTCAAGAGTAACATTACTTGATGCAACCCCCTTCGGCCGCATTGACTGCATCCAATCTTGCCCTGAAGCAATTGCATGTGCTCTTTAAAACAGCGCTATCCACATTTGTGGATGCTGTTTCAGTAGTGGTGTGTACAGATGGGGGTGCCTCATCTTACTGGTAACTTTCAACTCTGCTCTACACATAATAATTGAGGGGGCTCTAATCCGAGCTATTCGTAGGCCATAACTCCTTTGACCAGAACATGTAAACGTTATCTGAGAGCGTTTTGGACTAAATGTCTTGTATGAGGTCCTCCTCTAACTTCTGATGCACTGTTCGCTTGCTGACACTCAATACTGATGCCAATTTCCTCAGTGATGGCCCCGGGCCCTCCAAAATCAGAGCCTGAGCCTTTTCGACGACTGCCGCAGTTCATGACTTATTTCCTTGAATGAGGTCAACCCACCAGCTTAGCAGAACCTTCCCCAGAGTTCTCTGAATCATTATACTTGGCCACAATATCATAAATAGTTGATCTCGAGTACCTGAAGAATCTAACTATTTCAGTGGGCGAACACCTAGCACAAAGGCTTTCGATAACTGCGACTCTACGGTTGTACTCCCCACTTGTCTGTAACATCTCTGTCATTTCGAGGTTCTAACTCTTTACTAGATGCCTATAGCTTTCAACAACATCAATCACTACCTCTGGTGGAACTACGATACGGCAGGAAATTCAAATTTAAATTTGTCTGTATATAAGTGCCACACCCTGTATTCAGCAACTGACTGCCCAGATAAACCACAGCGCTAACAACAAAGTCTCATCAATGACCAGTGTTCAGTGAAAACTGCTGCGTATAAACCTCTGTAGCTGGCACCTAGTCCACACACCTATGCTGATTGCCGTTCATTGAGGACAAAGGCTGGAACTTGCACACCAATACAGCAACTAGATTTCCACTGAGTGGCAACAGGTGAACTTTCAGATTAATCGAGTTTTATGCTACATCAAATAGATGGCTGTATGCATGCAGGCATAAAATGTCTGAAAGCAAACACCCTGCAACCATCATCAGAAGGATCCAGGACCAAGTGTTATGTTCTGGGGAATGTTTTTGGGCATTCCTTGGGTGATTACATCATTCTAGAAGGCATAATGGATCAACACAAGTATGTATCTATTCTTGGGGGTCATATTCACGGTTCTGATGGGTGGTCAATTAGGAACACTCAGCTACTGGGAGCATACAGACATAAAAATGAAAAGCATTAAATATTTCAGTAAAAAATTACCCTTTCATTGAAGAGATCTGAGGAAAAAAATCTAAATACCAATTGAACAAAATGACTATAAGAGAAACAATAATACACTAGCCTGGTAAGGCCACATACATGGACATTAAGTGAAGTCACAAGCAGGTAGTTTTTAGTGAGAGAACTATGACTTCAATCTGAGAAACCTCTTTCTCAGCACTTCCCATGAGTTTTGTTTTCATACTTGGTAGTGCTCTTAGCTTTTCTCTAATCACTTTCTTCTTCTCCTCGTTTCCTTTTGAGGACTTGTCAGCTGTCCTTTTCTCTGCTCCTGTTTCAGTGTACCAACCATGTGCATTATGGAGGCTGTGTATTAACTGCTTTGTGATAGTTACATATCCATCACCCCCAGTGACCCTGACTGCATCGTGAACAGCACCAACATCTATGAGAGAGGCTTCAGTCAATTTTTTGACCAGAATGAAATCATCAGAGAAACCTCTTTGTCATGCCTGGCATTGCTATGGAAGAGACCGAAAGCAACCTTGATAAAGCTTTCCACATCTTCATGTCCAATTATGAGCCTGATGACCATCACCCAGAACTGACTGATGCAAACACCATCCCCATCAAATTCTTTGAGGATTTCCTTCACTGGCGTGATCGCCATTAGATTTTGGAACTCATGGGCAATGGCATCAGCCTCCTGACCACCAATTAATTTTAAGGTAGTGGGATGTGCCAATGCTATGTTTAACTGTCTCTTCTCATGGTCAGCATTAATTGCCACTTCTGGGACTAAACATGGAGTGATCTTCGTAAAGAAATAAGAAAGGCGGGCAATATATCCAAAATTTTCATACATGCAAGTCACTCATTCTGGAATGCCAAGATACCTTTCTCTGATTTGTCACAATGACCCAGAGCTTTTTTATTCTTACCTGATGTCCACTTTCTGAGGTTAAAACTGATTTATGTTGTCGAACTAGTCTGTTTTTACAAACTTCTGATTTGTGAAATTTTCTTATTAATTCTCTTACTATAGACTAAACGGAAGTATAGTCTCAAAGAAGATGAGATAGGTTATCAGCGTCTTGCCCCCCCCCCCCCCCTCTCTCCCTCTCTCTCTCTCTCTCTCTCTCTCTCTCTCTCTCTCTCTCTCTCTCTCTCTCACACACACACACACACACACCACACACACACACTTCTTTATTCTTACTACTGCCTTTGCAAATTTTTAAACCGATGTTAATATCTGCTGAGTCCAGACTGATACCATTTTATTTTCCACCCACCAAACAGCACAAAATGTTTGTTGAAAAACAAAGGTGCTTGTAATAATATTGAAATCAGTTTGGCATGAGGGAGCATTTTTAAATGCATTACATACAGATCTCAGAAACTTAACAAACAAGAGTCAAACCAATGCTAGTACAACCTGTATTAGTCACCATGTCACATGTCACAAAGCCCAAAAACATAGGACCCTCTGGATCACCCTCAACTTTGATTTCACTTTCCAGCTCTCTTAGGAATGCCTTATTAACATTAGGGTCATCCATGGACACCTAAACAACTTGCCTTTTTAAAATTTACCTCATATTGGGATGCACCTGCCTCAAATCCTTCAACTAAATATTTTGCAGTACTTTTTTTCACAAAAACTAAAGTGAGGTATCTGCTCAAAATCTTGTCCAATGCACTATCCCAAAATTGTACAGAGAGATCAATCTCAATCACTAGCATGTACCAGGCAGCAACACTCTCCTGTATTTGTTTAGTGAAAAATGGCACCCATCCAAACACAATGCATCACCTACTTTTGGCTTTTGAACCTGCATTCTGGAGGCAATGTTACTGTCTGGGAAATCTGGTGAGAGATTCACGACATGCCAGTGTCCTGAGAAGATTGGAGTCATGCAGTAGCCAACAGACACAAATGAATCTCTGCCTTCATTTACAGCATCCCTCTGCATGTACTCTAGCATTGTTGGTTGTTGTCCAGAAGATCCCGCACAAGGTGCTTGTTATAACTGCCTTGGGGTAACACCTGGCTGCTGGGACACACCACAACTGCATGATGCACTGCCTGCAGACTAAAAATACATGGATGCTAATTAGAAATACTACTTTTCTTCATTAAAGCTGATAATTTTATTTTCCAGTGTACCTGCCAAATCAAGGGCACCATCAGGATTGTCCTTTCCATTGTCAGAGATAATCACCTGAGTGCATCCAGAGATGGCAGGTGGCTCTGCAGGGGCTACGTCTGGTGCATTAGCATTAAGGCCATGGCCATTTGTGGCAATTTGCATGTATATAAACACTAACTTTCCTAGTAGCCTCAAGCCCAGCACGCTTCTTTTCCTAGTGTAACCGGATAAGGCCTGCTGCCTATACTGCTGAGTGAGAAGTTGGTTTTACAGGCACTGAATTTTTCACACGTGTGCTTTGTGAGCCACCTAAATTCTTGATCCTCAGTCCAGCAGGGGTTGAACGCACACTTCCAGTTTATCAAGTAAGATCTGAAGTAACATATGCATTAGAGAGCACCGCACCTGAACAAGTTGTGAGATGTGGCCAAGATTTCACAAAGAAAGAAAGCCACTAAAAATGTCCCGATCTATGCATTTTTATTTCCTATGAGCAACTTCTGCCCCACCTTCTTGTCTACATCTCCCCCTGAGTGGATCCAAAATAAGGTAATAAAATCTTCCTTGCATGCGAGTAACTGAAAGTAGTTTATGTTGAGTAAGACTCTCACCAGCATTGTGGACGTTAGACAGTGAAGATAGCAATGATGCTAAGAGTCACCCCCTGCCATCCATGTCCTAGGCACCTACGCCCACAGTCCCCACACACTGCACGGCAGACATCATCTCAATACTAACTTAACAAACAATTGCACAACAAAGCCCAATAACTGCTCGTTGTGTAATCAATCTTGTTCATATAGAATGCAATTAGACAGAGCTGTCGGCATGTACAACAGTAATTTTTCGGTATGTATTAAAAAAAAAAAAAAGTACTGTATGCAAACCTATAATGCTCTAGTATTCCTGGTTCAAAATAAATGTATCTGAATAGGCAAAGAAACTCCCCTAAAAGCACACATCTTTGTGATAACATCATGTTAGCAAATACGGCAATATGTTTGCACAGATATAAATGTAATTCACACCAAATACTCATCACAGATCCTTGCTGGTCACATTGTGTCACAAATACAAAAAAATCACGACACATCAACGAACAAGAGTAGCAAGGCCAGGCTGCAGTGATAGGCATGCAAGTTATTCAATGTCAACGACATACCTCCACACAGCTTGTCTGGACTCTGCCAGGACGTGTTGGCCGACTGGCCACTGCACTGGACTGAGCGAGGAGAGGGGTTGGAGGATGCTAAAACCATGGCGGAGGGTGGTCTTACAGCACTGAGCAGAGTGTGAACAGTGAGCACGGCACTTCATCAAGCCAAGCAGAAGGCAAGCAAATGCCTGTGCCCAAAACCAAATGAGGCACCATACCTTTTCCAGGGTTTTTAGGAAAACTGCAAAAATTCCCCGAGTTCCCAAGAACAAAAAAACTCCCTGTTTTCCAGGATGCTGAACACCCTGTAATAACTTTTTCTGGCATCACAGCAGAGGACATACACCATTCATTGACAATGTTAGGGCTACCGCCACAATTAACGGTAGGTCAGATGAGATTACTCTCCACGTGGCTAATTTACAATTGACAGGTGAAGCAAATACATATGTATTGTACTGTGAAGTTCATGGTAAGGCAGAAACATTCCAGTGGCTAAGTGACAGGTTACAAGAAAATTATCAAAAATAGAACAACACAAGGTTTTTTCTAGGAAAAAATTTAGTACCTTAGCAGAGAAATGTAATGAGTCTGCAGAAACCTTTTCAGATAGGATCCACAGGATCAATGTACAAACATGCCAACTGATGCAAAATGCGAAAAAAGATAAGTGTCTTGTGGGAAGCCAAAAATAGGGCTTTGGATTTTTTCTATTTGGTATCTCCACAGAGATGTCACATAGGGTAAGAATGGAAAAATCCTGTGGATTTAACTGCAGTTCTTAGTGTCACAAAGCAATTAGAGGAATCTGACACTGAGATTAGAACAAATATGGCCCACAGCAGTTCTTTCTGCACAGTTGGAATGTTACAGGTGTAGATGTAAAGGGTGGGTATGGAAGCAATGTCAGCATCCAGAATGCTACAAGTGTGGCCAAATTGGACACCGAGCACAGGACTGTGGGAAGAATAAGAAGGGAAAGCAATGGCATCAGTAGCAACCTTTAAATGCAAATGGGATTTATTTCAACCATCACAACAAATTCTCACTAGGAGATAGCATTGCAAATATAGATGCACAGACAGAATTCTGCTTGTCAGGCTGTTTAGTGCAAACATTGGAAAACACTACCAAAACTATAGTAGGATAGCCTATGAGGCAACTGTCAAACTTAGAGCAAGGCATTCTGGGTGGTAAACAAGTTAACATGGGGTTGACCCAATACACATGGGATATGAAGAACAGTGATTTAGGAGAAATACAACAAACACAACTGAGCTTACTGAATAGCAAACTAGCAGTAGCCAGTCTCTTACAAGCATTGGCTTATCAGTTCAACGATGCAAGAATGAGGTCACAACAGAAAGCAGTCTATCATGCGTTAAACATAGTTAAGTTCTGTGTTACTGCCACCATAATTCTTGACAAGGTTGCAACTAGCAAAAAAAGAATTCCCTGCAAAGCTATGGCATGTAGTAGATGTGTTGGAGAAAAATGTTTTACCACATAGCAAACATGGAAGTAATTATGGTTACAACAAAGTTACACATATTGTTTCAACTACTAGTAGTAGGGACAAATGCGCGGTATGACATTAAATGGTTCACCCTCATGCAGTAAGATGGACAGTAATACAAAAATGGGTTGAAGTAAAGTCCAGAGAGGTGTTAATTATTTCTGAACATGAAGAAGCCCTTATCACTATGTCCATGGGTTGAAAAATATCAGTAGTCACTTCAGAGTTCTGGAAGAATGGAGAAACAGAGGAAGCCACTAGGCAGGAGAGCTGCCAGTGGAAGAGTAACTCAAACTAATGGCAGGCGAACAAAATGCGGCAGACAGACTGGGGACAAGACAACAAACCAGGACAAGGACAAACAACCTAGACAAGCTCCACACAGCCGCCTAATTACCAGTCACATGAAACTGTGTTGGTCACCAAACTCCAATGTTGATACAGTGGCACTCTCACTGTGTGAGCACTGCACAGTGCAGCCAAAATACCGTCCAATGGCTACCTAAGTGCATCTCCTCTGAGGGGCATACAACCAACCTACCTACCTACCTACCTACCTACCTACCTACCTACATCCCCCCCCTCCCTCCCTCCCTCCCCCCCCCCCATTTCCGAACCCAAAAAACGCACATTTAGGTTGAGATGTCCTAGACAGTGCCTTGGGAGAAGGCAAGAAGGCATAGTAAAGACCTGTACTCCTCGACTGTTAGTTTTTGGAAGGGAGGGTGGTAAGTGTGTAATGTTGGAAATGGGACAGCTGGGAGTAGGTGGTGTCAGGAGATGAAGCAGGGTCTGCAACTGCCATCCGTACAGCAACTCAGCATGGCTACAACTGTCAATAAATGTGTGATAGGCACTCAAAAACAGGGTGAGGGCTGGGGTATCCTTTCTTTCAGGAGTGCTAGTTCTGCAAGGTTCGCAGGAGAGCTTCTGTAAAGTTTGGAAGGTAGGAGACGAGATACTGGCAGAAGTAAAGCTGTGAGTACCGGGCGTGAGTCGTGCTTCGGTAGCTCAGATGGTAGAGCACTTGCCCGCGAAAGGCAAAGGTCCCGAGTTCGAGTCTCGGCCGGGCACACTGCAATTCGGCTGGAATGATCACCCGACGCATGACAGCCTCAGTATCCAAGAGAATGATGTCATTGATAAACGAGAGGCTGTGAGAAATGAGTTTACACTGTATGAACTTGGTCACCAACTAGCGAGTGAGGTAGGTTGGCCAGTCACACATCATGTATAGGGGGACCTGCTGCTGGATGGGATCGTGGGATATGGCAGCAGCGACACATGCAGGTGTAATGGAGAAACTCTCCAATGTACATTGTTGTGGTTGGTTGGTTGGTTTGGGGGATTAAAGGGACCAGACTGCTACGATCATCGGTCCCTTGTTCCAAAATTTCAAACACCCACACATAATAAAAGGGAACAATGGAAAAGACGACAAATGACACAGGACAAGAAAGACTTAGATACCAGACAAAAGGAATTAAAATCTCACAGAGTGTGACAGTGGGTGGCCGACCATAGAGACAAAAAAGGAAAAGCCAGCCACCAAGAAACACATTAAAAATCAGACTAAAATCGTAGGCCATAAGCCAGAATCAACACAAAAAGAGAAACACTTACATTAAGCAATAAAAGCCCCCTGCCCGAATAAAATGCAAAACTAAGCCCACCATAGCAGTGTCATCAGTTAAAAGGGCAGGGAGCGTATCAGGCAGCGCAAACGTCTGCCTCAGCACACTTAAAAGTGGACAGGCCAACAAAATGTGGACCACCATCAAAGCAGACCCGCATCGACAGAGGCGGTTCCTCATGCCGAAGCAAATGGCTGTGTGTCAAGCGGGTGTGGCCAATGTGGAGCCGGCAAAGGACTACTGAGTCTCTGCGAGTGGCTCGCAGGGATGACCGCCACACATCCGTTGTCTCCTTGATAGGACGGAGTTTGTGGTCAGGTTGCACCATTCAGTGTCCCAAAGTTCAAAAACTTTGCGGCGTAAGAGTGCAAGCAAATCAGGTGCCGGGAGGCCAATGTCCAGTGATGTTTTACTGTTCACCAGCCGGTCAACATTTTCATTGCCAGGTATCCCAACATGGCCTGGGGTCCACACTAAGACCACAGAGGGGCCGCAATGGGCAAGAGTATGCAGGGACTCCTGGATAGCCATCACCAGACGAGAACAAGGGAAACACTGGTCGATAGTTCATAAACTGCTCAGGGAGTCACCCCAAGCCCGGAGAGAAGCTCTCTGACACAGACCGTAATCATACAACCCGACCGGGGCCGACATTCTGGGAGATGGAGGACCGACTGTGGGAACAGGGTGCCTGGGCAAGCTACAAACATGTGTAGCATAAGCAGGCAGTAAACGTTGGCCATGTAACCACAGTGGAGGGACACCTGCCTCCACAAGTATGCTGTCCACAGGGCTGGTCCAGAAAGCACCAGTGGCAAGTCGGATCCCGCTGTGAAGGATTGGGTCCAGCACCCGCATTGCAGATGGGGATGCTGAACCATAAGCCAGGCTCCCATAATCTAGATGGGATTGAATTAATGGTTGGTTTGTGGGGGTTAAAGGGACCAGACTACTTAGGTCATCGGTCCCTTGTTCCACGACCATAATAATACACCAAGAAAAGTCCAACAAGCAATAAACACATAACGGAGACGACAAGGGACGACACAGTACAAGAAAGACATAGACGAAGACCAGAGAAAAGAGATTAAAAGACACACAAGAGTGCGACGGTCATTGGCCGACCATGAAAATAAAACTGGAAAGGCCAAAAACCAAGGGACACATTAAAACACCACAAACTAAAACCCCAGGCCAAAAGCCACAGTCGACACTAAAAAAAAAATAAAAAGGGACTCTCATATTGAATGATAAAAACCCCCTGCTCGAATAAAACGGAGAACTAAGTCAGCCATAGTAGAGTCATCGGTTAAAAGAGCAGGGAGTGTATCAGGCAGCGCGAACGTCTGCCTGAGGGCAGTTAAAAGTGGGCAGTCTAGTAAGACATGTACCACGGTCAGGGCCAATCCGCAGCGACAGAGGCGGGTCGTCACGGCACAAGAGATACACGTGCGTGAGCCGGGTATGTCCTATGCGGAGCCGGCAGAGGACGACAGCGTCCTTGCGAGACCCCCGCATGGAGGAGCGCCACACACTGGTTGTCTCCTTGACTGCCCGAAGTTTGTTGGGAGAGGGCAGGGTGCGCCACTCATCACGCCAAGCAGCAAGGACCTTCTGCCGCAATACGGATCGGACGTCACTCTCTAAAAGACCGATCTCCATGGCCGGGGAACTGACCGCCTGTTTCGCCAGTTCGTCAACCCGCTCGTTACCCGGGATGCCGACGTGACCCGGGGACCAAACAAAGGTGACAGAGCGGCCGCAACGGACGAGAGTATGGAGGGACTCCTGGATGGCCATCACCAGACGGGAACGAGGGAAACACTGGTCAAGAGCTCGTAAACCGCTCAGGGAGTCACTACAGATGACAAAGGACTCACCTGAGCGGGAGCGGAGAAACTCTAGGGCACGATAGATGGCAACCAACTCGGCAGTGTATACACTGGAGCCAGCTGCCAATGACCGTTGCTCACAATAATCCCGTAGAGTGAGAGCGTAACCAGTGTGACCAGAGACCACCGAACCGTCGGTGTAGGCCACCGCCGCGTTCGGAAACTCGGCCAGGATGGAAAGAAAGCGGCGGCGGAGGGCCTCCGGAGGCACTGAGACCTTCGGACCCTGTGCCAAGTTGAGCCGAAGGCACGGTCGGGGCACACTCCACGGGGGCAGACGGAGATTGGCCCGGAAAACAGGCGGCAGAGGAAAAAAGTCAAGGCCAGGGAGAAGGTCCCGGAGGCGAACCGCAATGGGACACCCTGACCGGGGCCGCCTGTCTGGAACATGGACGATCGAGCGCGGGAACAGGAGACGGTAGTTTGGATGCCCTGGCATGCTATAAACGTGCGCGGCATAGGCGGCCAGAAGGCGGTCACGCCGGAACCGCAATGGAGGGACACCAGCCTCCACAAGTATGCTGTCGACGGGGCTTGTCCGGAACGCTCCCGTGGCGAGGCGGATCCCGCAGTGGTGTATGGGATCCAGCAATCGCAATGCTGAAGGCGAGGCAGAACCGTACGCCACACACCCATAATCAAGGCGGGACTGGATCAGCGCTTGATATAGGTGGAGGAGGGTGGACCGGTTGGCACCCCACCTGGTGTGGCTTAAGCAACGGAGAGCGTTTAAGTGCCGCCAGCATGTTTGCTTCAGCTGCCTAATATGGGGCAGCCAAGTCAACCGGGTATCGAACACCAGTCCCAAGAACCGATGCGTCGCGACCACAGCAAGAGGGTCACCGTCAAGGTAAAGGCGCGGCTCAGGGTGAACCGTGCGACGCCGGCAGAAATGCATAACGCAGGTCTTCGCGGCCGAAAACTGGAAGCCGTGCGCTACAGCCCATGACTGCGCCTTGCGGATGGCACCTTGCAGCTGCCGTTCAGCAGCGGCAATGCCACTGGAGCTGTAATATAGGCAGAAGTCGTCCGCATATAAAGAAGCCGCGACGGACGACCCCACCGCCTCAACGAGCCCATTGATGGCAATTAAAAACAGGGACACACTGAGGACAGACCCCTGTGGGACCCCGTTCTCCTGGACCCGGGAGGAACTATGCGACGCAGCTACTTGCACGCGGAAGGAACGATACGAAAGAAAATTCTGAATAAAAATCGGGAGCGGGCCCCTAAGGCCCCACCCATGAAGTGTGGCCAGGATGTGATGGTGCCAAGTCGTATCGTATGCCTTCCGCATGTCGAAGAAGACGGCAACCAGATGTTGGCGGCGCGCAAAGGCTGTACGGATGGCAGACTCCAGGGAGACCAGATTATCGACGGCAGAGCGGCCTTTATGGAACCCACCCTGAGACGGAGCCAGAAGGCCCCGAGACTCGAGGAGCCAACTCAACCTCCGGCTCACCATATGTTCCAGCAACTTGCAAGGAACGTTGGTGAGGCTTATAGGGCGATAGCTGTCCACCTCTAGCTGGTTCTTGCCAGGTTTCAATACGGGGAGGACTATGCTTTCCCGCCATTGAGACGGGAAAACACCCTCGACCCAGACGCGATTGAAAAGATCTAGGAGGCGTCGCTTGCAAGGCACTGAGAGGTGTTTCAGCATCTGGCTGTGAATGCGGTCTAGTCCAGGAGCCGTATCAGGGCAAGCAGAAAGTGCGCTCTGGAATTCCCATTCGCTGAAAGGAGCATTGTACGACTCCGCGTGGCGCGTGTGAAAGGAAAGCCTCCGACTTTCCAACCGCTCTTTCCGGGAGCGGAAGGCCAACGGGTAGTTCGTTGACGCGGACCACTGAGCAAAATGCTCTGCTAACCGGTCCGCAATCGTGTCGGAGTCGGTGCACACTGCTCCATTCAGCGAAAGCCCAGGGACAGAGACAGGTGGCCGATAGCCTTGGAGTCGCCGAATCTTGGCCCAAACCTGCGATGCGGAGGTACGGACGCCAATGGTGGAAACATAACGTTCCCAGCACTCCTGCTTCCGTTGGCGAATAAGGCGTCGGGCTCGGGCGCGGAACTGTTTAAAAGCAATGAGGGTCTCCAACGACGGGTGCCGCTTATGGCGCTGAAGAGCCCGCCGGCGATCTCTAATCGCCTCTGCGATCTCGGGCGACCACCACGGCACAGTGCTCCGCCGAGGTGACCCGGATGTACAGGGAATCGCAGATGTCGCCGCAGAAACGATGCTGGTGGTGACCGACTGAACCACCGCATCAATCGGATCAGTGGAAGGTGGTGCGATCACTGCGACATATGTAAATAAGTCCCAATCAGCCTTATTCAGAGCCCATCTGGAGGGGCGTTCAGAAGAGTGACGCTGTGGCAGTGACAGAAAGATGGGGAAATGGTCACTACCACATAAGTCGTCATGGACCCTCCAGTGGATGGATGGTGAAAGTCCGGGGCTGCAAATAGAAAGGTCAATGGCCGAAAACGAGCCATGGACCGCACTAAAGTGGGTCGCCTCTCCCGTGTTTAAAAGGCAGAGGTCAAGCTGTGACAGAAGAGTCTCGACATCTCTGCCCCGGCCAGTAATCGCGGCGCTACCCCACAAGGGGTTATGGGCGTTAAAGTCGCCCAGCAACACAAAGGGAGGCGGCAGTTGTCCTATCAATGCAGCCAACACATGACGAGAGACATCACCATCCGGCGGAAGGTACAAACTGCAGACAGTAATAGGCTGAGGCGTCCACATCCTTACAGCGACAGCCTCTAAGGGTGTATGAAGAGGCACACACTCGCTGTAGATAGAGTTAAGGACGTAGACGCAGACTCCACCAGACACCCTCTCATAAGCTGCCCGGTTCTTATAATAACCCCGATACCCTCGTAGGGCAGGGGTCCGCATTGCCGGAAACCACGTTTCCTGGAGGGCAATGCAGAAGAAAGGGTGACTGCTGACGAGTTGGCGGAGCTCAGCAAGGTGGTGGAAAAAACCGCTGCAGTTCCACTGGAGAATCACTTTGTCCATGGGCGAAATAGGCGTGAAGGGACCGAGGAGGCAGATCACGTCACTGGGTCACCTGCTGTCACCGATTGAGGACCAGTACAATCGGCGTCCTTGGCGTCTGAGGGTATGGCGAGATCCAGGTCCTCAGCGGACGCCAGGATCTCCACCTCATCCCCAGACGCAGAGCCTGTATGGAGCGGTGGGGTGGATGCCACCGCGCGTTCCTTGGCCTTAGAGGCCTTCTTCTTCTTCGTCTTCTCTCTCTGCTCCTTGGGCTTTACTGGCTGGAAGGGCTCCACCGAGTCAGTCTCCGGGACGGAGGAGGAGCGGGAAGCCCTGCGACCAGCCGCTGGCCTGCTTTTCAGCCATTGGCTGACGTCACCCTTCCCAGAGGTGGAAACCTGGGAAGGGAGGGACCCGAGGGATCCCTTGCGAGAGAGAGTCGCCGAAGAAGTCGGACGCTTCTCCGGCTTAGAGTTGGGGACTTGTGTCCCCGATGGTTGGGGGGTCGTTGCTCCTGAGGTAGGTGGTGCAGGAGCAACAGATGGGGAAGTGCCCCCCACCATCAAGGGGGCAGGTGTAGTATTCCGGCTCAGAGTGTTCAGTGGAATCGGTGCAGCAGATGACAAAACTACTGTTTTGGCAGCGGTGGCATAGGAGCTGGTCAGAGCCACAGGATGTAGCCTCTCGTATTTCCGCTTAGCCTCAGTATAGGTCATGCGGTCCAGGGCCTTATATTCCATGATCCTTCGTTCTTTCAGTAGAACCTTGCAGTCTGGCGAGCAAGGGGAATGGTGTTCGCCGCAGTTCACACAGATGGGAGGCGGCGCACATGCAGTATTAGGATGTGAAGGGCGTCCACAATCTCTGCATGTCATGCTGGAAGTACACCGAGATGACATGTGGCCGAACTTCCAGCATTTGAAACACCTCATCGGGGGAGGGATATAGGGCTTCACATCACATCGGTAGACCATCACCTTGACCTTTTCGGGTAGGACGTCACCCTCTAAGGCCAAGATGAAGGCACCGGTGGCTACCTGATTATCCCTCGGACCCCGATGGACGCGCCGGACGAAGTGAACACCCCGCCGTTCTAAATTGGCGCGTAGCTCGTCGTCCGACTGCAAGAGTAGGTCCCTATGGAATATAATGCCCTGGACCATGTTGAGACTCTTATGGGGTGTGATCGTGACGGAAACATCCCCCAACTTGTCACAAGCGAGTAACCGCCGTGACTGTGCAGAGGATGCCGTTTTGATCAATACTGCCCCAGAGCGCATTTTGGACAAGCCCTCCACCTCCCCAAGCTTGTCCTCCAAGTGCTCGACAAAAAACTGAGGCTTGGTCGCCATAAACGATTCCCCATCGACTCGTGTACAGACTAAATAGCGAGGTGAATAAGGTTCGCTGCCAACCGTAGCCTTTCGTTCCTCCCATGGTGTGGCCAGGGAGGGGAACGATTGTGGATCATATGCCTGAGCGTTGTATTGAGGTCGAGAACGCTTAGAGACTGCTGGCGGCTGGCCGCCAGCAAGAGATGATGTACCACGCTTCATCGCGGGTCATCCGCCCTGATGCCACCTACTCCGACCAAGGGCCCTCCCCACGGGCGCCACCCAGCCTCAGCAACGACCACCTGGCGGGATGGCCATTGCCGGGAGTCCCGATGCCCCAAGGAGACAGGCATCTACTCCTTGGCATACGCGGGGAGTTAACGGCGCAGGCATCAGTAGAGCGATCCCTGTGTTGTCAGGGGGCTACAACCGACAGGGTACATGGCGGCCCCACCACAACGGACTGGCTACCGTGCTGGATTTCAGGTGAAATGTAGCCCATGATCGTCATTGGCGCATAAAGCGACACAGCAGAGCAGACTGCAAAAACCGCACCCAAGAACAAAGCCACGCCCTAGAGATGGTGAGTGGGCGGGACAGCTATGCGACGACGACCAACCAAGCTAGAGACGGTAATGAGCGATGGACACATTGCACCTTGTAAGGCGCCCTTCCCCAATCAGCTCGCTCTTCGGAAGAATTTAGAAGATGGAGGTCAAACCCGGTAGGGGACCATCACATAAGGCCGAAACGTTTGAGACTCCTTTTAGTCGCCTCTTACGACAGGCAGGAATACCGTGGGCCTATTCTTACCCCCGAACCCACAGGGGGGGATTGAATTAATGCCTGGTAGAGCCATAAGAGGGTACAGCGGTCAGCGCCACAGCTGGTGTGGCTCAAGCATTACAGAGCATTAAGATGCCGCCAACACATCTGTTTAAGCTGCCGAATATGGGGGAGCCAAGTCAACCGGGCATCAAAAACCACACCCAAAAACCGATGTGTCTCCACCACAGCAAGAAGTTCGCCGGCAAGATAAAGCTGCGGCTCAGGGTGAACTGTTCGTTGCTGGCAGAAATGCATAATGCTGGTCTTGGCAGCTGAAAACTGGAAGCCACCATGCTCTACAGCCCAAGACTGCGCCTTTCGGATAGCACCCTGCAGCTGACATTCAGCAGCTGCAGTGCCAATAGAGCTATAGTAGAGGCAGAAGTCGTCAGCATACAAGGAAGCTGAGAGACGTTCCCAGCACTGCAGCGAGCCCGTTAATTGCAATTTAAAACAGGCAGACACTTAAGACGGACCCCTGCGGTACCCCGTTCTCCTGAACTCAGGGTGAACTACAGGAGGTCATGACTTGCACGCGGAAGGTACGATGCAACAGAAAATTTCTTATGAAAATCGGCAGCAGACTCCGAAGACCCCAACCATGAAGCGTAAAGAGGATGTGATGGCGCCATGTCATATCGTACACCTTCCGCATGTCGAAAAAGACTGCAACGAGGTGCTGACGGTGGGCAAAGGCCATACGGTTGGCTGTCTCCAGGCTCACCAGATTGTCAGCGGCAGAGTGGCCTCTACAGAACCCACCCTGAGACGGAGCCAAAAGGCCAACTCGACCGCTGGCTCACAATGCATTCGAGCAACTTGCAAAGAACATTGGTGAGGCTCATGGGGCTGTAGCTGTCTGCCTCCAATGGGTTCTTGCCAGATTTCAAAACAAGTATAACAATGCTTTCCCGCCATTGTGACGGAAACTCACCCTTGACCCAAATACGGTTGTAAAGGTCAAGGAGGCGTCACTGGCAGTCCACTGAGTGGTGTTTCAGCATCTGACAGTGGATGCAATCTGGCCCAGGAGCTGTATCAGGGCAAGCTGCTAGGGCACTGTGAAATTCCCACTCACTGAATGGAACAATGTAGAATTCAGGATGGCGGGTGTGAAATGAAAGGCTCTGACGTTCCACCTGCTCTTTAATGGAGATGAAGGCCAGCAGATAATTCACAGAAGCGGAACTGAGAGCAAAATGGTCTGCTAAGTGGTTTGCAATGATGTTGGGTCAGTACAAACTGTTCCATTCAGTGACAGCGCAGGGACGCTGACGGGTCCGATAGCTATAGAGGCATCTAATCTTGGTCCATACCTGCGATGGAGAGATATGGAGGCCAATGGTGGAGACATACCATTCCCAGCACGCCTGCTTGTGTTGGCAAATGATGCGGCGGGCCCGTGCACGGAGTCGTATAAAGGCGATAAGGTTTTCTAAAGATGGATGCCGCTTGTGACGCTGGCGACCACCAAGGCACTGTCCTCCGCCGAGGGGACCCAGAAGAACAGTGAATGGCAGATTCTGCAGCAGTAACGATGCCGGTGCTGACCAAGTGAACCACCACATCAATGGCTTCGTTAGAAAGAGGCGCAATAGCAGCCATGAAGGAGAACAAGTCCCAGTCAGCGTGGGCCCATCTGCAAGGGCACCCAGAAGAGTGACGCTGTGGCAGTGACAGAAATATCGGAAAGTGGTCACTACCACACAGGTCGTCATGCACACTCCATTGGACAGACGGTAAGAGGCTAGGGCTGCAGATCGAAAGGTCGAGGGCAAAGTACGTGCCATGTGCCACACTGAAATGTGTGAAGGAACCATCGTTTAAAAGAGAGAGGTCAAGCTGTTCCAATATGTTCTCAACAGTGGAGCCTCGACCTGTTGCCACTGACCCACTCCACAGAGGTTTATGGGTGTTACACAGTAACAGGAAAGGTGGTGGCAATTGGGCTATCAACGCCGCCAGGACATGCTGTGGGACATCATCATCCGGTGGAAGATTGAGACTGCAGACGCCTGTGGCGTCCACACCCGAACCGCAACAGTCTCTAAAGGTGTTTGCAGAGGGACAGACCCGCTGTGAAGAGAGTGAAGGACATAGATGCAGACACTGCCAGACACACTTTCATAAGCTGCCCAGTTCTTATAATAACCCCGATAGCCACGGAGGGTGCAGATTCGCATTGCCGGAAACCAAGTTTCTTGAAGAGCAATGCAGCAGAAAGGGTGAAGGCTCAGAAGGTGTCAGAACTCACCAAGATGGTGGAAGAAACCGCCACAGTTCCACTGGAGGATGACATTGTCCATGGCTGAAAAAGGCGCGAAGGGACTGGGGAGGCAGAGTACGCCACTGGGTCACCTGCTGCCTCTGATGGAGCACCTGTTCAAGTGATATCCATTGTGTCTGAGGGACCAGCGAGATTGAGGTCCTCAGCGGACGCAAGAATCTCCACCTCATCCTCAGACGCAGAGCTTGTAGGTAGTGGTGGAGTAGGTGCCACCACAGGTGGCTTGGTCTTGCGGGTCTTCAATGTCGTTTTTCCTCGCCGTTCCTTTGGTTGCCGTTGCTGGGAGTGCTTATTGGAGTCAGTCTCTGGGACCGAAGGTGATCGCAAAGCTCGATGACCAGCGACCTGTGGCTTCTGCAGCCACTGGTGGGTGTCTGCTGTGCCGCTGGTAGGAACCTGGGAAGGGAGTGACCCAAGGGATCCCTTACGAGCGAGAGAAGCCGAAGAAGACTTACGATTTTCCAGCTTAGAAGTGGGGACTGGTGTTGAGAGGGTGCTGCTCCCGAGGTAGGTGGTATGGGAGCAACAGCGAGAGAAGTGACCCCCACCGTCGAGGGGGTAGGTGAGGTCCTCTGACTCTGAGAGCTGACTATGTGGTGCAGCTGATGGAACTGGAGCAGGAGTGACAGTGGCGGCATAAGATGACATCATGTGCACGGGATGAAGCCGTTCAAATGTCCGCTTAGCCTCAATGTAGGTCAGTCCATCCAGGGTCTTGTATTCCATTATTTCCCATTCCTTCTGTAGAATCTTACAGTCCGGCGAGCAAGGGCGACGGTGCTCTCCGCAGTTGACGCAGATGGGAGGCAGGGCACATGGAGTATCAGGATGGGATGGTCGACCACAATCGCAACATATGAGGCTGGAAGCACAGCGAGAAGACATATGGCCGAACTTCCAACACTTGAAGCACCGGACGAAATGGACACCACGTCGCTCTAAGTTGGCGCGCAGCTCGTCATTGGACTGTAAAAGAAGATCTCTGTGGAAAATAATGCCCTGGACCATATTTAAGCTTTTATGCAGGGTGATAGTAACATAAACATCCCCCTTCTTCGTACAAGCGAGCAAGGCTAGTGACTGGGCAGAGGATGCTGTTTTGATTAAGACTGACCCCAACCGCATTTTGGACAAGCCCTCCACCTCCCCGAACTTGTCCTCTAAATGTTCTACAAAGAACTGAGGCTTCACGGACACAAAGGAGTCCCAGTCAGCTCTCGTACAGATGAGATACCGAATACCTTTCGCTGTCATTCATAACCTGTCGTTTCTCCCATGGTGTGGCCAGGGAGGGGAACGATTTGGCGGCATACGCATTAGCCTTAAAGTGAGCTTTTGTACGCTTAGAGACTGCTGGCGACTGGCCACCAGCAACAGAAGATGTGCCACGCTTCAATGCTTGTCATCCAGCCTGATGCCACCTACTCCAACCAAGGGCCCTCCCCACGGGCGCCACCCAGCCACAGCGAAGGCCACCTGGCAGGATGGCCATTGCCGGGAGTCCTGATGCCCCAGGGAGATGGGCATCTACTCCTTGGCATACATGGGGAGTTAACAGTGCAGGCATCAGTAAAGCAATCCCCGTGTTGTCAGGGGGCTACAACCAACAGGTTGTGGTGGCCCCACCACAGCGGACTGGCTACTGTGCTGGATATTAGGTGCCACAAAGGCCATGGTAGTCATCTCCGCAAAAAGCAACACTACACAGAGCATAGTGAAAATTGCACCCAGGAACACATCCTCGCCCAAGAGATGAAGAATGAGCGGGATGGCAATGTGACGACGATAAAGCTGGCTAGAGGTCTCAATGCACGATGGACAAAATGCACAATATAAGGCGTCCTTCCCCAATTGGCTCGGTCTGCAGAAGAATTTGGAAAGATGGAGGTCAAACCCTAATGGGGACCATCACATTAAAGGCAGAAACAGTTGAGACTCCTTTTAGTCGCCTCTTACGACAGGCAGGAATACCGAAGGCCTATTCTTACCCCCCATCCCGCAGAGGGGCATTGCTGTGCAGTGAAACTTCCTGACAGATTAAAACTGTGTGCCAGACCGAGACTCAAACTCGGGACCTTTGCCTTTCGCAGGCAAGTGCTCTATCATATGAATTACCCAAGCACGACTCACACCCCGTCCTCGCAGCTTTACTTCTGCCAGTACCTCGTCTCCTACCTTCCAAACTTCACAGAAGCTCTCCTGCAAACCTTGCACAACTAGCACTCCTGAAAGAAAGGATGTTGCGGAGACATGGCTTAGCCACAGCCTGGAGGATGTTTCCAAAATGAGATTTTCACTCTGCAGCAGGTTGTGCGTTGATATGAGACTTCCTGGCAGATTCCCGAGTTTGAGTCTCAGTCCGGCACACAATTTTAATCTGCCAGGAAGTTTCATATCAGTGCACACTCCACTGCAGAGAGAGATATCTTAATGAGCCATGTAAGGTGTTTGTAGGCAGCCGTGACTAAGCACTACCAATGAAGGGGAATAGAACTGTCCCCCTAGATCACCAAATGCCACAAGGATGGAGACAACTCGGCTGAGCCCAATTGTGCATACATTGCCAGACTGATAAAGCAGATGGTAGCTCATGTCCATCTGAAAATGTACATCCTCATTATAAATATGGAGTGCGAATAATAACTTCCACATGAAAGGGTCATCCAGTAGGGCTACTGACTGCAGCCCATGTACAGTGCCCAAATGGCCTTGTGGGGTGGGACAGGGCCGGGTTGTGTGGCTGCGAGACACCAACTGAAGATGTGCCTCTGCCACAAAGTATGAAGGACACACAGTAACATGGACAGTCCGCCCGGGAGTGATTGGAGAAAAACTGTGGGCACAAAGGGCATGACCCTCATGACCTGTGAAAAGGTGCGACTGGAGGCTCAGATGCCACGGAAGGCAGACAAACACAAATCACGACTTTTCTGTCCAGGGATTGTCCTATACATGCAGCATGAGAGTGGAGCAAGTAGAAGTGTGCTGACCAACACAACTTCTGGGCTTGCCATGACTCATTCATTAGCCACCTGTGTGACTGTGAAATGTGCAAAATGCACTCAAAGGAAGGGGTTATCTTGTTTCAAAACAACAGTGTGAACCTCCAGATCTGGTGCACACTGGACCACTATTCACAAGTCAAGGAGTCTACATATAAAGCCTTGCAGCCCGGGATGGTGCAAGTGAAATTGCGTTTGCAGCTGAGGCCTTGCAAGCCGGTGACCTACGAGCAATACGATTGTCCCGAGTGTTCATGGAATTGATGGAACTCGAACCTGGAGGCAATCACATGGTATCTCTGGGAACAGTAATTAGTCAACAGAATGCACACCACCTGAAGAAACACTACAGGGTCTGATGGAGGGGTCAAGTTTCTGAACAGAAAGTTCACTACAACAAATCATCTTATACTTGAAACCATGAGAAAAACAATGCAAGTATGTATCCCAGGCCCCCTTAGCAACACGGGAAGATGGAAATGATGGAGGACGTGGGAAGGCGCCAGTAGCAGGAGGCACTGAGGCCTGGTGCAATTGGGCCTCGAGAGCTCTAAATTAGTCTGCCTGAAACTGGTGTGATTTTTGTAACAAGTCTAACTAGAGCTGCTGCTGCATTGCTTGCTGCTGTTGTCGCTCAAACAGGCAAACCAGTTGAGCATCCATATTACTAAATAACTTCCTTTATCCTCGCCGCCAATACTGTATCTGCAGGAAGCTGGATAAGTTGGAGTTCTGGAAGAATGGAGAAATGGCGGAATTTGTCAGACAGGAGAGCCACCTGCAGAAGAGTAACTCAAACTAACAGTAGGCAAACGAAACGTGATAGGCAAACTGTGGACAAGACAACAGAGCAGGACAAGGAGGAGGACAAACAACCCACACGAGAACAAGGAAGTATGCAAAACTGTCGACACAATGACAACAAGATGAGCAGTGGAGAGAGAAATTCAAGACATCATCAAATAGAGTAAGCATGTGACAAGCATGGCAGCTACCAAGCAGTCCTAGTACAGTGAAGATCTATCAGGAAGTATCAAGCATGAGCACTGAACTGACCAGCTGTGCACTGGGCAGCTGCCTGTATACCGGCTGGCCGCCATACTCACATGGGGAGACAGTGGCACACTTGCCCATTAGCACAGCACAGCTGTGGTACCCTCTAAAGGCTATCTAAGTCCATCTCCTCAAGTAGGCATTTAACCTCCATTGCACTCAATAACAGACCTATGTCACTGAGCGACCTACAGGAGTGTTTGAGGGAGAACATTACCATTTCTCCAGCCATAGAAGTGCAGACTGATGCACAGACATGTGAGATGCAACTGTTTCTGGGGAGAACAAATGCAGTGGAATGCCAGAAAGAAATATTGGCACCACGGCCTCATTTTCAAAAGATACAAGCATGATGGACATCCTAAGTCTTTTTACGAGAAACTGTAATTATTGCATGATAAAGTTTGAGTTATGTGATATTGGTATTTTGGTGAGATATCTGGGACAAACTTCTGCCTCTCTGCTACACTCATGGATATAACAGTACTCCAATTCATTCCCTCTGCACTGTACTCGCCAGAGAAAGCATCCGACATACTGCCACCATTATGACTTTTAGTTTTACTGATAACAATTTGCATACTTCACTTTTTGTCACAGACGTAGGAGTATACATCCTCCAGACTTACCGACACTTAAGATACCTGTCGGGTGGTTAACTAGCATAAAACAGGAAGTGTAGAATAATGGGATTGTAAATTAGTATAGGTTGTAAGGAAAGGGAACAAGGGTAATGGAATGTAATTGTAAAATAGGGCTCAGAAAGCCAAAACTCTAGAATTAGGGGAAAAAACGTGTGAGTCAGCTCCCAAGAGCAACTATATTTGGCACCAAGTACAGTTATGTAAACAGATCTATGAAATAATGTAGAGGAGAGTCAGGGGGAAAATTCAGGATGAATTTTTTGAAATAGGGGAAGAATGCTGCACAGCAAAATAGTTTTATTGGGCAGGCTTAAAAAGTTGTTAAAGTTCTAACCGGCAAGCTCGAAGCAGCATAAATTAGTGGCAATCATTATGTGAACACGGCTCACCGCCGATGGAAAGAATTCTGAACTGGGCTGGCAGAAATGCAAGCAATACTGTGTTATTTCAAACATCGAGATAACACCACATAATGTCACTGCCAAAGCACTCCTACAAAAGCATACACAGACAGGAAAGACCAACCTCAGTGACCCAGAATCATCATTGAACTTATCACAGCAATCCAAGTAGTGGTCACGGGTCCAATAATAGGGACAAATATGCTCATACAACAAGAGCCACTACATCACACATGCAGGCTTGACCCATTAAACAGAGATGCTTTCGGAGCTCAAGAACACATTCTGTCATGCCGCCATTCTGTCCATGTTACTAAAACCAGAGAGAATGATAGTCTGTTGAGTTTCAGTGGAACTATGAAATGCTGATATATGATGGCTAGCCTGCTACTTGCTTGCTATCTTCAACACAGAATCAGTCAACCTGATGCATATCACAGCTGTGGTCTGCCACTGTTACCCACTGGAACATGATGGATGGTAAGACAGGTGAGCAGCAAGCCCTCCTTCACTATGGGTCATCACAGATGATCTACAAGCTGCCATCTACGCAGTGACCAGGTGAGGTGCATTCCCACCATCCCTTGGCCAACTTGTGAACATCTGCTGCCGTCTTGATTGATCCCTGGTGGGTGACCAGGGCCTAGTCTTCATGACAACTGGCATCCTGGATCACAGTCGGAAGTCTCCACCTGACAGGCAGTCTTCGAAAGCATTGGGATGGTAGCCACACTGAGTCATTGCAGTATGTCTGGGTGGGCTGTGCCTTTCTCATGCCACTACTATCACCAGCAAAGGATGCAGCCATGATACTGACCTGCCGTGACAGCAGCACGACTCGCTGACAAGGCATCAGCATTCCTTCACAGCACGTTCAAACGCTCTTGGCCACTTTTTACAGTTCTGATGACAGTTATACCTTTGTAAACTCTGCTCAGCCAGCAAAACTTATTACAGATAATGTTACACCATAGACACGTCCGGGTATGCACTAGACCATTCAGTCTCACTCTTCCCTCAATCTCCTGATAACTGCACGTCTCCAGATCCAGGTCACTAACACATGAATGAAGTTTCACTGGTTGTTCAACGCCAAGCAGCGTTTCTAAAATTAAAATAATGTATTAATATATAGTATTTTCTTGCTTTTCCCGATTACCAGAAATAGTTTATACTGTGATGCAACTCTAGCAATTTAGCCTTAGGTTGCATTTGAAGTCAGGAGATAGAGGACAAGACCACCCCATAATGTACACATCCAGACAGCTTAATAGAGCAGGAATGAATTATTCAGTAACTGAGAAAGAAAAGCTTGCATTAGTATATGGTTTAACTTATTTCAGACATTATTTATGCAAATGATATTTTAGCATAACAACTGATCATGCAGAACTCAAATGGTTATTAGGATTTACAGAATGAACTACCAGATTAGTTGGGTGTTTGTTGCATATCAGTGAGTTTGATTTTGAAATAATACATCATCCAGGGAAGTCACACACAGAGGGTCTAAACCACAAAATAAACACCATGGAATGGGTTGGCATAAACGAGAATGAGTAGAAGGGAGCACAGAGCAATGACTTATACTGTCAGCTGTTCAGACAGTTGCAATTCAGTATGAAAAACAAGAGTGCTGTACAGAAAGATGAGATGCAGGTTACACACAGTAGTACCAGTGGAGTTAAGAAACGAGGTATTGAGACCTGTGACTATTTTAGTCTGACATTGGTTGAAGGGCAACAGAAGACAGAGCAGTGCAACATTATTACTGATGAATAATGTGTGGACAGTACATCAACTATATTCCTTGTGTGCAAATGGCAGAGCTCAGTCACCAGTGGATTATGCAATAAAGGTCACCAGAGGCAGATAAGACATTTGAAATGATTGGAATGGATATCCTTGGGCCATTTGTCAGCACACTAGCAGGAAATAACAACTTACTGACAATAATTGATCATTTTTCATGTTCCACTTCTATGATAGGCTTACCAAACCAGTAGTCAGAAACAGCAGCACATTTTATGGTGAACCAGTGACTATTAAAATTCTGAATACCTGAAACAGTAATAACTGACCAAGGGACAAATTTTATGCCCAATTTTACAAGGCACTTATGCCAGTTAATGTGCATTAACAAACCTCAGACCAGTGTTTTACATATACATGAAAACTAACAGAGTGAGCCCATTGTACAACAGCAAAAATGTTAAGCTACTACGTTCACTCACGTCATATTGACCGAGATACTCTACATCCATACAACACAGGGGCTTATATTTTTAAAAACCTATGAATGTACAGGGTTATCCCATAATGAGTTGGTCTTTGGCCAGAAGATGCCTTCCCCTTTTGAGTTTTGTAAGCCTCCCTAAGGAAAGTGTAGTTAACCAGAGAAAAAATTCTCTAAAAGTAAAAATTACTTGGTGACAGTTGAAAAAGATGAACAGCAGAGCTTTGGAATGACTAGACAGAGCCCATATTAATAAAGAAGTGTTACTGAAGTATCACATAGGCCAGTAGGTTATGATGACCAACCCATGTGTACCAAAAGGTAAGACAGTTTATGACATCATCACGGTCAGTTTCAGGTGACGAATGTCCAACTGTAACTTCCAGCTCACCCCAAAATAGTTCATGTCAGTTGTGTTCATCCTTTTAAGGGAACCACAGAGGTGCTGCCACCACTGTCGGCAGTGTCACAGAAGGAGGAAGGGGAATATCTTGAGAAAAGGGCAAAAAGGAAAAGGTTAGGCAAGAAAAGCAAGGCAGTCCTGCAGTTACCACAACACATTATACAATCAAACCACAAACAAGAATAATAAACAACAGAATTTCCTCTTCCTTAGGGAATACGATTCAACCACAGGACGACAGGCAGTTCAGGTTTCGGGCTCTGGATTAAAAAGAAAAGGAACACAGAAAGCTTTGCCATGATAAGTCTAATATGCTGTTGCAGGCGTGTCCTCTAAAAGGTGGTGTCTTATTTACATAGCAACCTTACATGATAATGTCAGACCATCAGCAGACCGTAAGGTTAGATGGCAATATTTGGGCACTAGATAATGAAATTCCGCACTTACAAAGACACATCTGACAAATTACAATGCATGATAAATAACAGGGTCAATCATAAGCAGGGAGTGTATCAGTTGCTGCTGTCAGCTTCTGTATGACTATAAAGGCAGCTGCTTTAGGCTACAGTTATGGCTCATGAGTGCGACAAAGAAAGAGGTTTGCTACAGACAGGCAATCGAATCTTGGAAACAGTTTTTGGAACAGCCAATGCAGAGGACATACATAAGATTAATAATACATTACAGCAAGTACACGCAGATGGAGATGGTAATCAGGAAACAGCAGACATACACACTACTCAGCTCAATAGTCTGAAAAAAGATACAGGCCTTGTAAACAATAGCAGACAGCTGTGCACCTAGGCAGCAACACTTACGTCTCACATTCAGGCAACAACAGGTACAATGAATTATGGCTTGGGTACATTTAGGGGCCACCTGGGTAACATAGACACCCAGCTAGTGATTGCAAAATTACTCTGCAGCCCTGCTGATAGCATTACCGTTGCACACACTGAGACCACATAACTACCAGAAGCACTACTACACACTGTTCATGAGCATTTAACACCAACACTACTATCATCAGATCAATTCCTGGACGGATAATGGAAAATCATAACAGAAGTATCCACTCCATCACAACTACTAACAGTAGTAAGGGAAGAATTTTCATCTTTATTCTATTGTATGGCCACAGTTACTAGCCCACACATACACATCCACTTGAAAATTAATATTCAAATACCATTAACTAGTAAGAAGTGTAGAATTGAGTGGTATGCTCTCCATGCATAGACTGAGGGGAAGAAAGGACTTGAAAAAATGCACGAAATACTTTTGGTGACCCTGGACAGACAATGCCATACCGTGGTCATCACACAGGAACTGCTACATTGTGGGGCCAGGCCAATAACCACCTGCCGTCAAAACAAGTACATACCATTCACAGGTCATATAAGTTTACCTTGTTTTATCCACAAAAATTTTTGATAAAATGTCTGAAGGAAAAAAAAATTACAGACAAAACAGAATTTTTCCAAAGAACTGAACTATACTGGTTATACTTTGTAGCACACCAGTCAACATTCTACACCTACATTGATACCCTGCAATCTGCTGTACGGCACGTGGTGAAGGTTACCCCCTCCCATTTTCTCTTCTCTTATCTTTGTGGTCCTTACATGCAGTGTATGCCGGAGGCAGCAGAATCATTCTGCTGTCAGCTTCAAATGAGGTTCTCTAAATTTTATCAATAGTGTTCCTCGAAAAGAATGTTGCCTTCCCTCCAGGGAAGTTCCCAAAGCATGTCCATAACACTTCTGTGTTGTTCGAACCTACCACTAAAAAATCCAGCAGCTCACCTCTGAATTGCTTCGATGTCTTCCTTTAATCCAACCTGGTGTGGACCCAAACACACTAGAGTAGGTTGTACAAGCATCCTATATGTATCTCCTTTACAGACAAACCACATTTTCCCAAAATTCTCTCAATAAACTGAAGTCAGCCATTCACTTTCCCTACCACAGTCCTCACATGCTTACTACATTTTATATTGTTTTGCAAATGTTACGGCCAGATACTTAACCCTTTAACACTCAATACTCAATGTTGTTCTGTGGTTGACAAATGATGGCTAAAAATTTGGACACTTCCACTACAGTCGAATATCTCTGCAAAGACCCATTAGATTTGAACCTTATCATCTATGATACTGCACCCAAACGTTCTGTGGTCGAATATGTAGCCACTTTTGTTGAGGACAATCGACTCTAGTTAGTGCTGCCACCTATCAGAAATGTGGATAACTATTTGTCCACTGTTCACTCCCGTCACTTGGGCTGACGCCTATGTCAATGTTACATAGAAAACTTTGAAAAATGTGGAGCAGACACTCTATTTATGAATTATATGCTGCTGTATGTATACAGACGACATTCTCACCAAAGTTATATTGTCATTTCCATTGTTACGTTGATAGAATAGTAAAAAATTGTTGTGTGTGCTGTCAAGTCTAATGTTTATGAAAATCTGTGTACTTCTCAGAACAAATAACAGAAACAACTTCAGTTTCTGAAGTAAACTTTTGGCTGCTTACAGTATAGGATCATCGTGTCCATTCATTACTGTGTATAGGTGTTTCTTACACTCTGCGCTAATAAGTTATGGACATAAATAGGTCACTCGATTGAACTAAGACAGTATGGCTTTACAGCTACTTCATCATGTTGTGACTTTCCGTATATTTGTATCAAATCATGGATTCTTATGTACACTTTGTATTATGTGCAATGCAATTATGTTATTCAAAGGCTCTGTTCTCATTTGTCTCACAAACTGCCCAGAAATTATTATATGGCAGCTGAACTGGAGAATCTCAGTGATGAAGCCAGAAATTGTTTTCTTTAAGGGATCAGTGATGATCAAGCTTTCGACTCAGATTTAGAAGGTGATAGTGATGCAGATGATGTCACCAATATCACTGTAGGCAAAGCCCGAACAAGACCGCCAGCTGCCAGTGACGATCAGTGTGAGCCAATTCTCGCCACTGTACTGCATGACATGGAAGTAGTGGATTCAAATAGTGAGTGTGGTGAAGAAATAGCACCTGACCTTTCTCAAGACAGTGCAATTAGAACTAAGGAAGATGTTCCTGATATTATTAATTATGGTTCTGGTGATGAAAACTATATTACTTTTTGTTTATCAAAAACTGCAGCAGTCCTCAAACATTTTCCTCATTTCATTTCACTCGGCCACATGAGCCAAATGTCCCAATTGATTTATCATCACCACTACAGATTTTTCTAGAATGTATGGGACCGATGGTGGAAACAATGGTGAAAGAGCCAAATTTGTATGCTCATCAGAGAGGTGTTGACTTTTATCTTTCTGTTGCTGAACTGAAGGCCTTCCTTGGGGTATTGGGAGTGATGGGATACCATGTTTTACCAAATTTTAGGCTCTACTGGTCAGTTGATGCTGATTTTAATGTGCCAAGTATTTCTAAGGTAATGTCACTGAAGAGATTTCTCAAAATTATAAGAAACCTTCATCTCAATGATAATTAAAAAATACCACAAAGAGGTAAAGAAGACTGACAAGTTGTACAAGGTAAGGCCATTGGTAAACCATCTGAATAAGATTTACAAAAGTGTTTTCAATCCTAGTTGGTACTTGTCTGCAAAGGAGTGCATGGTAGGTTTCAAAGGTAGGTCTTCTTTGAAACAATATATGCCCCTGAAGCCTGTCAAGTGTGGGTATTGTCTTGTGCAGTCACAGTTTTTCTTAGCATTTCAGGTATTTGAAGGGAACAGTGCAGGAATTAATACATTTACTTTAGGTGAAGGAGTAGTGATAAGGTTGACAAGTGAGTTCCAATCAAATGGTTACTGTGTCTTCTTTGACAGATTTTTTCAACTATACCATTGTTTCAAAATTACTTTCATAGGGCCTGTTTGCATGTGGAACTATGCGGACAAACAGAAAATTTTATCCAAAACATATTTTGCACAAAGATACTGACCTAAAAATGGGAAAGAGTGATTTTGCTGCAGCAAGAGAGGTATCAGCCTGTAAACAGAAGGAAAGAGGCAAAAAAGTGATGTAATTGGATCAAATATGCACAATCCAAGTGCACAGACAGTTGTTGGAAGGAGGGAAAAGTCAGGGGAGAAAGAAGACATTCCATGTGATTTGTGTATACATGAATACAACAAATAAATGGGGGGTTCAAACGGCTCTGAGCACTGTGGGACTTAACTTCTGAGGTCATCAGTCCCCTAGAACTTAGAACTACTTAAACCTAACTAACCTAAGGACATCACACACATCCATGCCCGAGGCAGGATTCGAACCCGAGACCGTAGCGGTCGCGCAGCTCCAGACTGTAGCACCTAGAACCGCTCAGCCACTCCGGCCGGCATATGGGGGGTGTCGACCTGTTTGACCAACTTATGTGTTGCTACTGTATTTCCTGGAAGTCTAGGAGTTGGGGGATGAAAGTGTTCTCCTTTCTCATAGATTCTGCTATTGTTAATGCGTACATTATATACAAGATGAGTATGCAACTGTCAACATTTAGAGAAAAGCCAATTACACATTTGAGGTTCCACAGGCTGCTTGCAGATGAGCTGATTCGAAGTTATAGCAGTAGAGTTCAGAATGGGAGAAGACCAAATGTTGAAATAACAAGTTCAAGTTACAAGATAAAGACTGGCAGAGCTATAAGATCATTGCTGCAATTTACTAATGTTGGGGAGCATTTACCAGTCAGAAGTAGTTGCAAAAGATGTGCTTACTGCAGCACAAACAAAGCTGTCAAAAGTTCTAACATTATCTGCAAAACCTGTGAAGTGGCATTGTGTTTAGATTGTTTTGTATTATTTCATGGTTAGTTTTCTTTGGCATTTTTCATGTGTTGTGATAAATTCAGTGTAGTGTCAAGAGACATTGTTTTGAGATACTAATTGTATGGTTTTAAGTTTACATTAAATTTCATTCAGCAATTAAGCAATGTATTCTTCTTTATACTGAATAAATAAACCAAAATGAGTAATGCAAAGTTCAGAAGGTTTCCATATATTTAGCCACTTACTATGTGTTGCTTTAAGGGAACAGTGGCCAAATATTACACCACCCAATAGTGAGATAACTAGAAATAATATTCACTAGAAAATTACAGCTTATGGTACCCTGAGTACCTTAGAATTAAATTTCCCAAAAACAGTCTCTCTGAATTAAAAAAAATAATTTGCCCATTCAGAGATAAATTTGGTGGCTAAGAATTTAGCCTCTAAGCCTTAAAGGGTTAAACAATGTGTGTGTGTCATGCAGGACACAACTAATGCTGTATCTGAACATTACAGGTTTGTTTTTCCTACTCATCTGTATTAACTTATATTTTTCTATATTTGTAGTAAGTTACTATTCATCACACCAACTACAAATTTTGTCTAAATCGTCTTGTATCCTCGTACAGTCAACTTCGACACCTTACTGTACCCCAAAGCATCACTAGCTAACAACTGCAAATTACTGCCCAACTGGTACACCGAATCATTCATGTGTATCTCGAATAATAGCAGTCCTATCACACTTCCCTGGAGCACTGGTTATGATACACTTGTCTCTAATGAACACTTGCCATTAAGGACAACATACTAGGTTCTACAACTTAAGAAGTCTTTGGGCCACTCACATATTTGTGAAGCTATTCCATACATTTGTACCTGCTTTAACAGCCTGCAATGGGGCACCACTTTTCAAATGCTTTCTGGAAATCTAGAAGTATGGATGCTGCCTGTCACCCTTCATCCATAGTTCGCAATATATCATGTGAAAAAGGGACAAGTTGAGTTTCACACAAGCAATGCTTTCTAAAACTATGCTGATTCGTGGACATAAGATTCTTGGTCTCAAGAAAATTTATTATATTCGAACTGAGAATGTGTTCAAAGATTCTGCAGCAAACTGATGTTGGGTACATTGGTCCATAATTTTGCAGATCCATTGTTTTGCCCTTCTTATACACAGAAGCCACCTGCAATTTTTCCAATCACTTGGGACTTTGCCTTGGGGCGAGAGATTCATGATAACTGCAAGCTAGGTATGGAGCCAAATGTTGTCGAGTGCTCTTTGAAAAAGAAAATTGGGATTTCATCCAGACCTGGTGACTTGTTTGCTTTCAACTCTTTCAGTTGTTTTTCTATGTCAGGGATGCTTATTACTATGTTTTCCATATGGGAGCCTGTTAGATGGTCAAACAATGGTACTTTTGTACTATTTTCCTGTGTGAAAAATTTCTTAACTTCTTTATGCCTGTTACAACCAAGGTCGACCTTGTGGCTCACTGTGTATTTAAATACAATGTTGGGGTTGTTTATGGCACCCAATGTGATATATCCAGACCTACCTTCCCATTACCCGCCACCATTACACAACTACCATCCTGAATGTAGCCCACACATTGCTTTGTGTATCTGACCTACCCCTTGAAATTTTACCCACAGAAAACCGAATTTACCTAAATCACACATTAGATCGACTCTGCTCGCCTTCCCAGACGAAATGTTTGCTGCACAAATAAGATTGCTTTTTAGACCACATATGAAAACTACCATACTAAGCATCATCAGCTAGTAAGCTATTCATTTTTTCTCTACAACCAATAGTTTCTGTACTGCAAGGATTAGAAAAATCATAATTATCAAAACTATCGTTTTAACAGTTTAAAATTAATTATCATCTTTAAATGAAGTGGGTTAAAAACAAATATTAAATGTGCAGTAGAGTTAGCCCAGGTGATCAAAAAGTCAGTATAAATTTGAAAACTTTATAAACCATGGAATAATGTAGATAGAGAGGTAAAAATTGACACACATGCTTGGAATGACATGGGGTTTTATTAGGATGGCACTCCATCCCATATTGCTAGACGTGCGAAAGATCTCTTGCGGACATCGTTTGCTGATGATCGTGTGCTCAGCCGGCACTTTCGTCATGCTTGGCCTCCCAGATCCCCAGACCTCAGTCCGTGCGATTATTGGTTTTGGGGTTACCTGAAGTCGCAAGTGTATCGTGATTGGCCAACATTTCTAGGGATGCTGAAAGATAACATCCGACGCCAATGCCTCACCATAACTCCGGACATGCTTTACAGTGCTGTTCACAACAACATTCCTCGACTACAGCTATAGTTGAGGAATGATGGTGGACATACTGAGAATTTCCTGTAAAGAACATCATCTTTGCTTTGTTTTACTTTGTTATGATAATTATTGCTATTCTGATCAGATTAAGTGCCATCTGTCTGACACTTTTTGCACTTTTGTATTTTTTTTCTAATAAAACCCTATGTCATTCGAAGCACGTGTGTCAATTTGTACCTCTCTATCTACATTATTCCGTGATTTATTCAGTTTTCAAATTGATACTGACTTTTTGATCACCCGGTATTAAGGGATAAATTGGGTTCCAGGGACGTAATAGAGTAGGGTGGAGCGGGTAGGAGTACAAGAAGGTGATTTCTCACTACATCATAAGAAGCAACTACACATTGTTTCACAAAGTTATACCGACCCTCCACAGTGCGTCCCATGAATCACTGGTGATGCAGTGTGTAGACATGCTCTCAAGGTGTTTATTTTCCACAAAATACTTTAACAGTGCGTGGAATACGAGTTTTTCATAACACAAACACAAGAAATGCATATGGACAGAATCTACATAAATCCCTGCACACTGCTCAACACTGATGGAGTGGAAATTGATTTTTAGTCATCTGTACAGCTGCTGTAATGTTCTTCCGGAGAAGTCACTTTCCCCGCCATGAAAGCTGCTCACTTTTCAGTTTACAGACAGCCTATACTACCCCAGTGTTTTTTCTGTACAGTTCTCTTATCTGAATAGACAAAATAATTTCACTGAGCTTTTGTTTACACAGTGGAGCTTTTTTCAATTCATTAAGTAAGTACTTATTTACAGTTGCTATGTGTAAGAAAGCTTAACTGTTGGAACTGTCAACTGTCCACCACCCTGTCCCAAGTGTAACATGCTGTCAATATCTATTCAAGAATGTTGATATCATTGTCTCCACTGTCTTTATCTGAAATACTTTTCACAGCACTAGAGCTATCAAATTCATCACCCCAGCCTCAGCTCTCTCAACATCCGAAGACACCCAGAGGCTTCAATCATCTCCCTCTGAAATGGAAGTAGTTCACCTAGGTGTTCTAGAACTTCAGGCATTTCAACACAATTCAAGCAATGCATTAAAGGAGATTACTGTTCTAGACTAACATGGTCAGCCCCATTCCATCATAGATATTCACCTATCTTTGAAGACATAGTACGGTGGTGTGGTAAGTAGCTCCACTAGATGCAGTCAACTCTACAGTATTCCTGACTGGAAAAGATTTATGCAGTCTACCAGTAACACAATGGTGAACTAAGTGCAGTACCTCCCTGATCACCACCAAGTGACTATAACCCAATTATATGGCTTCACAATTCAATGTGCTGTCAGTAGAAAGCAGAAAAGTGCCACATTTACCTATCCAATCCCAGTCACACAAACACTACAAAGGTCACCAACAATATCACATTTACAAATTATACACTCCTCAGCCATTTTTATAGGGATGTATTATACATAAAAGCTCACTCAAAACTGCAAATAAGTACTCTTAATAAAATGAAAATAACTCCACTACATAAACATGTGCTCAGTGAAGTAGTTTTGCCTATTCAAATAAGAGAAATGGACAGGATATGCTCGAGAGGTATAGTCTATCAGTCCGCAAACTGAAAATCAAGTCGTGCTCGTGGTGCACGAAGTCGCGTTTCTCAGAACACCAAAGCTGCTGTACAGTATATCTAAAAATCAATTTCCTCTAGAGCAGTGTATAACAGTGTGCAGAGATTTATGTAGATTCTGTCCGTGTGTGTTCTTGCATTAGCATAATTATTAACTGATACCTGCATTCTATCTAGTGTTCAGGCATTTTATGAAAAACAAACACCCTCCAGGTGAAATAAAATATCTGACAGACAGCAGTAATAGCTTCAAAAATAAAGTGAGATCATATCTCCTTGACAACTCCTTCTATACCATAGATGAATTCTTGAATAGAAATAGATAAATCTATAAATATAATATATGCATTTTGTGCTATTTAAGGGAATGGGGTAAATAATAGAAATATTAATCTTTAACTCTCTCTCTCTCTCTCTCTCTCTCTCTCTCTCTCTCTCTCTGTGTGTGTGTGTGTGTGTGTGTGTGTGTGTGTGTGTGTGTGTGTGTGTGTGTGTGCACTTGACATGTTCCACTTCATAACGGCTACCGTACTGTGCAATTGATCCATGGAACATGCAACCAATTAAGAAACATTCTGCATTGCCATTGATTCATAACGCACAGTGTGGAGGGTCAGTATAACTTTGTTAAATATCATGTAGTTGCTTCTTGTGATCTAGGGGGATAGGTAGAAATCACCTGCTTATCTTCAGAAGAAAGGATCAGTTTATAGCACACATTCTGAGACACCAACAGATCACCAAATTAGTACTGGAGGAAAGTGCGAGGGGTAAAAATTATAAAGGGAGATGAAGAGATGAGTACATTAAGCAGATTCGGAAGGATATAAGTTGCAGTAGTTATTTGCAGATGATGACGCTTGCACAGGATACAGTAGCATGGTGAGCTGCATCAAACCAGTCTTTAGACTGAAGATCACATCAACATCTCCAGCTCGCATACCTATGAAGAAGGGTAGTGCATGACCGCAATCTGGCAACCTAACTTCCCTTGCACTTTTATTCCACACATGCCACCCCCCTCCAACCAGTTACACCCCCAGAACACAATTTATCCCTTAATATAGCTCTACTGCATATAGATGTGGTACCCATACTTAATGTTCATTTTTAAGCCAATACATTAAAGATAAACAATTTTTAGTGATATGTGATTTTTTCAACCCCTGCGATGTGGAAACTATTAGCCCTAGAGAAAAAATGAATTGCAGCCTTTTGGTAGGAAATTGAATGCAATTTTATTCTGTACTGGGAAACATTTTCACTAGAAGTCGTGCTTTCAAAATACTTTTAAAAAAACATGAAATGGGATTTTTAAATACCCCCACCCCGAAAAATACACACACACACACACACACGCACACACGCACACACGCACGCACCTTTCTATGTGAACACAAGAAGCTGTCTCTCCTTCACTCACAGTAACTTCTTTGAACTGCTAAATACCATACCAAAATACCCAATGCAGGGCAAAAACATGCCTCTTACCAAAGGAAATTATGTAATAGCTTCTCCGAAAACTGCCCTGTCACAAACTTGTGCACAATATACAAATTGTTCACATCCTGTACAGGCAAAATTATGTATAGACAAATGCTGCAAATTAAGGTAGTGGCAGAATAATAAATTGACTGAAGAAACCTCACGGTGGCAAAGAACAGCTCATCACACATTGTCATACTAATTTAGCAAATAAAGAACTTAACGTGTTTAGGATCTGCAATTTTTAAAAAGAAGGATTTAATCCTGTTTCGCATACATGGCCAGTAGATTTATAAGATAAACCGTTCAATCACCAACATACTTATTTGAAAATAACATTATGGAATTGTCAAAAATAATAATAAGTCATGGCAGCAATATGTGTTAATGAAAGTCTGCTGTCCATGCTACCGTTACGATACTCTAAACAGTAGAAAATTTCTACATTTACTGGAACCTCAGCATAAAAACCGATAAGACACCCTGATGCAAGCAACCAATAAAATGTGCCAACTTGCTTTATATACCTTGCTGTATACAACACAGCATTTGCAAATTGCCTGCAACGAGAAGATGGAAAGAAAAAGGGATCTCGCAGGTGAAAGAAAAGCCGTGTGGTAACAATAATTCAAGTTGTAATGTTGGATGCTGGCGCTATCCCAAGGCAAACTAAAGAGTCTACATCACCTAGAACTTGTTATTTAATGTGTTGACTACCACAGGAATAGAGATGGATGTTTCATCACCAGTGCAGGGTAGCTCATGACATAAGGCGTGAGGCTCTGATGTGGCCGTCTGCATCAGTTGACATGTATCGTGTACAAATGAGTAGCTAATAACAGCAAGAAATGCATTCAGAATGAAATACCACATAAAAAGTTTGGTTCCAGTGAACAACACAAACCACAAATGCAGTCATGTGTTACATAATTGGCATCTGATATTTTGTTTATATGTTTCAGTTATGTCATTTGTGTATTTTTACAACAAGCCATTAATTACTTTGGGTGGTAGATTACATTGTGTTTGACACTAGAGCTGTGCAGATCCACTGGTAATAGCATGTGGATAGAAGATTTTAATACTGCCATTCATTCTCTCTCTCTCTCTCTCTCTCTCTCTCTCTCTCTCTCTCTCTCTCTCTCTCTCGGTCATGACAGATCTGTAGTGTTATCTGAGGTTTAGGTTTGGTTGTGAGTTGAAGCCAACAGATGTGTTTATGTAAAAAGCCAATTATTTATTGAGACAGTAATGAGATTGAGCTGCAGCATTGTCTAAGGCTCAAGTTAGATTGTAAGGTGACAGTTTGGTTGAGAGTTTGCAAATCCAATGAAGTGTCATGACAGTCCGTTTATATTTCACATATTCCATTGTTACAATTACATCCCTGGTTAAAACCTATTTTTTCACTGTGGCCTGATATCTTCCAGTCTTTAACATGTTTCAAGGTGTTAATAACATCTCCACCCAAAATCCCATATTCCCAAGATGGTCCCATTAGTTTTTCAGCTTTTGCTTTACTAATGTTTACATACTGCTAGTGAGACCATCATTTATTCATTTCTTGAGGCTTTTTTCTCTGCCGTGTTCATTGCATCATCAGTCTTTCAGTGCAGTATTACCTTGTTCACTAATCCCAAATATACCTAGATGAAATAACTGCCCACAACCAGCTTGTGAAAATTTTCGATTGCATTCTTAGTTTGTTTCACCTGCACAAAAAACTATGTTGTTATGAAATCATATATACAACATAAAATGTTTATTTCATGAAAGTTTTTAATGTCTGTAACAGGATCAGTTATTGAAAGTAAATCGTCTGAGAACAATTCCAGTAATAGTTACCAACCACAATATTACACTGCAGTTACTGACAAATTATTATCAAACAAAAGAACTTTATTGTTTCTTTAGAAAACCACAAAACATTATACTTGCAGTTGATGGAGAGTGTAATAATGCAATAAAATGTTACTGGGGATTCAAATCACACAGTCTGGTACTGTTCACAACACTACCAGCAACTTTACAGGATTGACAACATTCTTTCATTGCAGAGTACGAGATATGGAGTATGTCCATATACTATCTCTAAAACTTTCATTCTTGCAAAAAAGATGTATACATGAACAAATGTGGAGGCAAAGTGCTTTACTTCCTTACACACACCTCCACATCACTCGAGAATCATGAGGGAGTGGTTTTCCTGCAGAACACTGTGGCATGAGACTATACTCCACATGCTAGCCACATTACGGCAGCCATCATGGATGCCAGTAGTAGGCTATACAGTCTACGGCAATGAATGACAGTACAGTTTTAAAGTTCATTTACATTCTTAAAGTACAAGCACCTTATTCAAGAGCCATGAGACCATGCCACAGTACAGCATTCCTGAGTACATGGTATGAAGGTGGGAAAAAACAGTATTCAGTCTAGAACAGTGAAGTAGTCAACACATCACGAATTATTATTATTATTATTATTATTATTTTATGTGGAGCAATTGAAAAAATGAAGCTGCTTACCATCAAGCTATTTTATTTTCAACGTTTGTTGCCATAATATTACCAATTCTATAAAACAGAGCAATTTAATTCATCCTGCATTCAAATAAGAGTATGCTTTATGCTTTCATATTGAGTTAAATAGAATTAATAATATATTATGAAGAGCTGTGGTCCACAGTTCATAAGCATGCTTGGATGAGGCTCTGTCCATACCTTTTTACCAACATGCAAGCCAACTGCATCAAGCTCTAGACATTTTGTTTAGTTCCCAAATGACTATTCCATATGACTATTTCTCTTGCATACCACATACAGCTGCAGGACAATTATGAAACATGTGGCACTAACAGCTTGCTGCAATATTACAGGTGGCAGGTCAAAATCCTTAGTGCTGATACAGATGCAAGGCTAGACCATGTGCAGTGCAACCATACATAACTAAACAAAAGCATTTGAAACCAACAATACCAATCAATACTGTAGTCACTAGCAAAGCATATTAGTGTGCTAGCACAGGACAGGATATCAATTTCGCACCTTAGATCTCTATGGACAGAAGGATTTGAAACTGAATCCTCTTCAATGCAAATCTGTTGTCTTAACTGCTACATTGTCACTTAATACATACAGCAGAGGCAGCAGAATGTCTGCAGTGTCATTTGGATATTCTACAGCAACGTACTTCTCTGCACTTCACAGTTAATTCTCTATTGTTCCACACTACCAGCACACAGGGAAGAAAAAACACTTAAATCATTCTGAGGAAGCTGCAATTTATTTTATTACAATAACTCCTCCTGTCAGAAGGCACTATTTCCACATTTGGAGGAGAAAGTTGCTGATTGAAATGTTGTGAAAAGATCTCACTGCAATGAAAAATGACTGTCAACCTAACTCATTTACATCTGACATCCCTCTCCCCCCCCCCCCCCCCCCCGCCCTCCTTTGACTTTTTCTGTGTCTTTCATCAATCGTATCTGGTAAAGATCCCAAACAGCACAGCAATGCTCTAGCGGAGGTTGAACAAGCTTAGTGTAGGCAGTCCCTTTAGCAGACCTGTTGCATCTTCTAAGTGTTTGACCAAGATATCAGTATTTAGCTAACTTTCCCCACAACATTAGCTATGTGAGAGTTCCAATTCAAGTTATTTGTACACTGGTTCTCTAAATTTATGCACTAGGTTTTCAAGAGGACAACTGAATCAAATTCCCTGAGCACCTGCATTACACATTTGTGCAGATGTATTGACTTATCCATCATAGAGGTGTTTGCTTAAAGTTTTTCAGTGTTCACTGCCACTCGCACTTTAAAGGACTTAAAACTTTAGGCCTTCTACAAATCAAGAGTTTTGTCACACTAGACTTAAGTTTCCTTTACAGAACTTTATAAGAACCATTGAAATAAATCTGACTCATCCACCTTCCTAGTCCTATAATCAGATTTTTAAACTACCCGAGAAGTCCTAGAATTTTATCGCTAATTTTGTAATACTATCTGCTTCTGTTTGGACATTACACTTAAATGATCCACAGCTCCCATTCATTACATCAAGTGCAAACAGTGACCAAATTTCAATGCATTGCCTTACAATCATACAGTGTGTTGACATTATCTGCTATCTGTATACACAGAGCATTAGCAGTACTATTACACTTTCTGGCAGCAAACTCCATGTCACTTTTTTCTGTTGAAAGTTTGCTGTCCAGTGTAACATACCAGTTTCCAACTGATAAATATTCTCTGAGTCAATCACATATTTGTGCTGATCATATCTTGCACATCAATGTAGTATAGTACCAAATGTCTCCCAGAAATTAAGGAAGACAATCTAGCTGTTCACCTACAGCTACTGTTTGCATGATCATCTTGTATAATTACTGCATTCTGTTTTCCCCCAATTCTTAGAGAAAAGCTTTTCCTTTAGAAACATCATGATCTTAAGGGCACAGAATACACTCTAGGAGTCTGCAAGAGATGGATGTTAGCAATATTGGGCTAAGATTCTGTGTACCTGTCTTCTGTTATACAATAGTAAAATGAGCACTTTTTGGTTTATTGTATATATCTAACAAGTTACATTTAGCTATTTCCCATTCCAATCAAATACTTCAGTTAAAACTGATACAAAATCTCGTTTCTGGCGTGTGCTAACACTATATGCTTATCGACAAAAATGTGTCAAACAGACAATTTGTTGATTATGACTGCTTTATGTGAATAAACACTACAGAGAGATTGGGGACGTGTTTCGTCTTGACAAAGGCATAACTTACCGGTAACTACGGAAGTGTTATCCTGTTAACATGATTTTTACACTTACTGGAATTAGATGAGTTGGAAACGCTTCAACCAGTTTCAGACGAAGCCAAACGAAATCATTGTACCTTCTCCTAACTACGTATTCCGTTTCCTCGTACTCGGTTCGCGTCGTCTGAAAAATGTTTCTATAAGTTATGCGCAACGTCAGTGTCGCAGTTCAATACGCAATGTGTTGTTGACGTACCTTTGTTGTAATACGAAATGTTATGTATGTTTCCAGTGTGTCAAGGTGCTTCTGTGGATTATCAACTTTCACCAGCAAATCCCTTGTATCAACACCAAACTCTGACAATTCCTGGTCTGGCAGCGTTGAAAAGCTCTCAACTGATGGGGAAGCGACCTGAAAGGATTATGGAAGTTACTACTACGAAATATTTAGAGGGTCATTCAAAGCTTTTCTATGTGAGGCATATTTCGGCACATTATATTGAGATAACATGATCGTACCACGGAATCATCCAATGAAGTACTGTAATTAGACATGACATCTGTATCCCTGCTACACTGCCTCTGCAACATTAAGGACTTGCATTCGGATGACACGTCCAAAACAGCCGTATCGTCTATTTCCGACATTCTCCCTTTCCTCTCAATCAACACCGAAGCGCGAACTGTCAATTCCCATAAGATTTACACTTCCAATAGAGGTCAGGGTGGTAAGTCAATATCCTAAGAAGCCTAGAATCTTTGTTTGCACCTATGAACTTTGTTAAAGCAATGCAAAGAGTGCACGAAGGAACACGCATTCCCGGATGAAATCTTTCCCATAGCAAGGAGAAACATTTGTTCATGGAAATCGGAATAGATGTACATCGCTACAATGTAAACTAATATCCGGTGTTATTAAGTATGTTATCGTTTTCAGCAAATTTAGTTGAAGAGGCACAATGATGTAAAACAAATAGACAAAGCATTCGCACAACATACATATTTCGTCCACATGCAACAATGTGTATGTGCACATGCGCAGATACCTGCGCACATATCTGTGCATGTATTAGAACGCTGAAAATGTTGTATGTTCACACACAAGTTCCAATGTATTGCTCGACCGCCATCTACCGGCATAAAAATGAAATTTCTATGGCAAGCGACTACGCCCTCGTGGAGTAAGTCTATATCATCTATTCAAAAATGGAGGAAATTCTATTACGGTCTGTGTTCGTAATTTCTGTTGCTAAAAATATGCAAACAAAATGCGAGAAACAGAAAGGCAAATTAAAATGCTCTACATAGTGGCTACTTAAACGAAGGCGTTGTCGCGCATAAATTTACTTCACGTGTTGCAGGGCGAACTCCACGACTTGGGTACTTATTTGAGTGTCGATTTAGAAATGTGTAGTTGTCTTTTGACTCTGACAAATCCTAGTAATAAAACTTGTATGAGGAGAGCAATTTCGCCATATGTGTGGCTGATGGTGAAGTTAAGATTCCTGGCAATAGGAGCTAGGCTACAAGTAAATGCAATAGGAGCTAGGCTACAAATATCTAGGATTTGTTACTGCAATTTCGAAACAAGTACGAATAAAATCATACCCAATGCACTTGGACTACTTACATTGCCCTGAAGGTTGATTTAATGAAAGAAAGTAAAATACTGTACATCTATTCTGAAACATTACAGATAATATTTCTACAGTTTTAGACTTGTTTAAGACAGAGTATATTTTTAGAAGTTATGTATGTGGCTATTGGGCTATAGTTCAGTTTGTTTCTATTTGAGATTTCCAATTCTCTGCCAGAAGCCTACCAGCAAGATTTTCCATCATCAGCTTAACATAATATTCTGACTGCGCTCTTTTTTAGCACAAACAGAGCCTATCTTATTTTCTACACTCTCACAACTCACATTAAATTTGGCATACCACAGTACTGAGTGAAAATGAGCTAACAAGCCCCCAAGACTAGACCGAAAAGATTTCAGTACTTTGCTTGCTCTTTGCGATAAACAGTCGGCATCGAACTTTTTTTATGTATTGTTTCCCTGTTTGCCAGCGGGTCACCCTCTTGGAATTTCTCTGCTAACGAACTGTAAAAATATTTGCAAAGGTTGTGTTGAAGCGTCACATTCAGTGAGAATGTACTTAATTCGTTAGATAATAAATCAGAGGCTACTGGAATTCTGTGTGACCTGTCAAAAGCTATTGAATGTGTGAATCACAACATTCTCTTAAGCAAATTAGAGTATTATAGTGTCACTGGCAGTGCTGCAAAATGATTAGAGTCTTATGTAACTAACAGGAAACAAAGGGTGTCTACATCTACATCCATACTCCGCAAGCCACCTGACTGTGTGTGGCGGAGGGTACCCTGAGTACCTCTATCGGTTCTCCCTTCTATTCCAGTCTCGTATTGTTCATGGAAAGAAGGATTGTCGGTATGCTTCTGTGTGGGCTCTAATCTCTCTGATTTTGTCCTCATGTTCTCTTCGCGAGATATACGTAGGAGGGAGCAATATACTGCTTGACTCTTCGGTGAAGGTATGTTCTCGAAACTTTAACAAAAGCCCGTACCTATCTACTGAGCGTCTCTCCTGCAGAGTCTTCCACTGGAGTTTATCTATCATCTCCGTAACACTTTCGCGGTTACTAAATGATCCTGTAACGAAGCGCGCTGCTCCCTGTTGGATCTTCTCTCTCTCTTCTATCAACCCTATCTGGTACGGAACCTACACTGCTGAGCTGTATTCAAGCAGTGGGCGAACAAGTGTACTGTAACCTACTTCCTTTGTTTTCGGATTGCATTTCCTTAGGATTCTTCCAATGAATCTCAGTCTGGCACCTGCTTTACCGACGATCAACTTTATATGATCATTCCATTTTAAATCACTCCTAATTCGTACTCCCAGATAATTTATGGAATTAACTGCTTCCAGTTGCTGACCTGCTATTTTGTAGCTAAATGATAAGGGATCTATCTTTCTATGTATTCGCAGCACATTACACTTGTCTAAATTGAGATTCAATTGCCATTCCCTGCACCATGCATCAATTCGCTGAAGATCCTCCTGCATTTCAGTACAGTTTTTCATTGTTGCAACCTCTCAATACACCACAGCATCATCTGCAAAAAACCTCAGTGAACTTCCGATGTCATCCACTAGGTCATTTATGTATATTGTGAATAGTAACGGTCCTATGACACTCCCCTGTGGCACACCTGAAATCATTCTTGCTTCGGAAGATTTCTCTCCATTGAGAATGACATGCTGCGTTCTGTTATCTAGGATCTCCTCAATCCAATCACACAATTGGTCTGATAGTCCGTATGCTCTTAATTTGTTCATTAAACGACTGTGGGGAACTGTGTCAAACGCCTTGTGGAAGACAAGGAACACGGAATCTACCTGTGAACCCGTGCCTATGGCCCTCTGAGTCTCGTGGACGAATAGCGCGAGCTGGGTTTCACTCGATCGTCTTTTTCGAAACCCATGCTGATTCCTACAGAGCAGATTTCTAGTCTCCAGAAAAGTCATTATACTCGAACACAATACGTATTCCAAAATTCTACAACAGATCGACGTTAGAGATATAGGTCCATAGTTCTGCACATTTGTTCGACGTCCCTTCTTGGAAACGGGGATGACCTGTGCCCTTTTCCAACCCTTTGGAAAGCTTCGCTCTTCAAGAGATCTACGGTACACCGCTGCAAGAAGGGGGTCAAGTTCCTTCGCGTACTCTGTGTAAAATCGAACTGGTATCCCATCAGGTCCAGCGGCCTTTCCTCTTTTGAGCGATTTTAATTGTTTCTCTATCCCTCTGTCGTCTATTTCGATATCTACCATTTTGTCACCTGTGCGACAATCTAGAGAAGGAACTACAGTGCAGTCTACCTCTGTGAATCAGCTTTGGAAGAAGACATTTAGTATTTCGGCCTTTAGACTGTCATCCTCTGTTTCAGCACCATTTTGGTCACAGAGTATCTGGATATTTTGTTTTGATCCACCTACTGCTTTGACATAAGACAAAATTTCTTAGGATTTTCTGCCAAGTCAGTACATATAACTTTACTTTCGAATTCATTGAACGCCTCTCGCATAGCCCTCCTCACACTACATTTCGCTTCGCGTAATTTTTGTTTGTCTGCAAGGCTTTGGCTATGTTTATGTTTGCTGTGAAGTTCCCTTTGCTTCCGCAGCAGTTTTTTAACTCGGTTGTTGCACCACGGTGGCTCTTTACATCTCTTACGATCTCGCTTGGCACATACTCATCTAACGCATATTGTACGATGGTTTTGAACTTTGTCCACTGATCCTCAACACTATCTGTACTTGAGACCAAACTTTTGTGTTGAGCTGTCAGGTACTCTGCAATCTGCCTTTCGTCACTTCTGCTAAACAGAAAAATCTTCCTACCTTTCTTAATATTTCTATTTAGGTTGAAATCATCGATGCAGTTAACTCTTTATGATGGCTGATTGCCTGTTTTGCGTTAACTGTTCCAAATAGTTCGGGTCTGTTTGTCACCAGAAGGTTTAATATGTTATCGCCACGAGTCGGTTCTCTGTTTAACTGCTCAAGGTAGTTTTCAGATAAAGCACTTAAAAAAATTTCACTGGATTTTTTTGTCCCTGCCACCCATTATGAACGTTTGAGTCTCCCAGTCTATATCCGGCAAATTAAAATCTCCACCCAGAACTATAACATGGTGGGGAAATCTACTCGAAATATTTTTCAAATTATCGTTCAGGTGCTCAGCCACAACAGCTGCTGAGCCAGGGGGCCTATAGAGACATCCAATTACCATATCTGAGCCTGCCTTCACCGTGACCTTCACCCAAATTATTTCACATTTCGGATCTTCGATACTATTGCACCTCCTATCGCTATAAACACGCCTCCCCCTTCACTGTCCAGCCTGTCTCTGCGGTATACATTCCAATCTGAGTTTAGGATTTCATTACTGTTTACGTCCGGTTTAGCCAACTTTCTGTCCCTAGTACTATATGGGCGTTGTGACCGTTTATTAATGAGAGCAGTTCTGGGACCTTTCTGTAGACGCTCCTGCAGTTTACTATTAGCACATTAATATTGTTATTCCCTGTTGCATTTTGCCTACTCCTACCTTGCCGCGTCTTAGGAGGCGTCTTGTCGAGCCTAGGGAGGGAATTCTCTAACCTAAAAAACCCACATGTGCACTCCACACGCACTCCATTACCCTTGTAGCCGCTTCCGGCGTGTAGTGCACGCCTGACCTATTCAGGGGGACCCTACATTTCTCCACCCGATAGCGGAGGTCGAGAAATTTGCACCCCAGATCTCCGCAGAATCGTCTGAGCCTCTGGTTTAAGCCTTCTACTCTGCTCCAAACCAGAGGACCGCGATCGGTTCTGGGAACGATACTACAAATAGTTAGCTCAGATTCCACCCCACGAGCGAGGCTTTCCGCCTTCACTGATTCCGCCAACCGCCTGTACGAACTGAGGATGACCTCTGAACCCAGACGGCAGGAGTCATTGGTGCCGACATGAGGAACAATTTACAGTCGGGTGCACCCAGTGCTCTCTATCGCCTCCGGCAGGGCCTCCTCCACATCTAGGATGAGACCCCCCCGGCAAGCAGACATAGTGAACATTGGCCTTCTTCCCCCGACCTTTGCGCTATTTCCCTAAGGGGGCTCCATCACCCGTCTAACATTGGAGCTCCCAATAACTAATAAACCCCTCCCTCCGTGTGCCTGCTCGCACCTTGCTTTCATTGCGAAATACCTGTAGTGTAACCAATCAGTCTTCTTCTGACTGTTAATTAATTACCTGTGGTCTACCTAGCGAGGTGGCGCAGTGGTTAGCACACTGGACTCGCATTCAGGAGAACGACGGTTCAATCCTGTCTCCGGCCATCCTGATTTAGGTTTTCCGTGATTTCCCTAAATCGCTTCAGGCAAATGCTGGGATGGTTCCTTTGAAAGGGCACAGCCGATTTCCTTCCCAATCCTTCCCTAACCTGAGCTTGTGCTCCGTCTCTAATGACCTCGTTGTCGACAGGACGTTAAACACTAACCACCACCACCACCACCTTACCTGTGGTCTTCCTCAAGGTCTCATGTTAGGTCCACTGCTTTTTCTTGAGTTAATTAATAGTCTCTTGTGTGTTACATTGCCAGATGCTAAGTTTATTTTGTTCAGAGATGTTACAGACATTTCAATAAATAGCAACTCAAGCAGAGATTTAGGAATGGCTGCTAATCAAATTTTCGCTGACATTTATAAATAGTTTAAAGATAATTCACTGTCATTAAACTTTGAAAAGACCCACAATGTGCAGTTCAGAACCTGTAAGAGATATCCTTCCAGCATGTGTATAATATACGAGGACATGCTGATAGAAGAGGTTGACAGTGTTAAATTTCTGGGATTACAACTTAATAATTAATTCAGTTGGGAAGTGCATAAAACAGAATGAAGCTGCTAAAAAATCCTGCATTTGCAATACCAGTGATGCAGATGTAAAAGATAAAAATATAAAAAATCTTGCATACTTTGCTTACTTTCATTCTGTTATGCCATATGGGATCATATTCTGGGGTAACTCAACAAACTGAGCAAAAGTTTTTAGAGTGCAGAACTGTGTAATAAGGCACATTGCTGGTGTAAATTCAAGAATATCATGTAGAAATGTGTTCAAGGATCTAAGTATTTTAGCCACTGCTTCTCAGTATATTGATTGCTTAATGAAATTTGTTGCAAGTAGCACGCCACTATTTTCATGCAGTAGCTCAGCACATAGTATCAATGACGATGTGAACAGTCTCCTCAGTTCACAGGAAGCAGAGCTGGAGGTAGGCGTGTCAAAATTTGGGTGATGAACTATCTATCCTAAAGATACACAGGATGTAGTCAGATCACTGAGCAATTCCAGAACTGAAGACGTACATGGTTTCTGTAATTTTATCTTAAAAATGTTATACATTCTATACACATTCCACTGTCTCACCTTATAAGTAGGAAGTTTAGAGACAGAACATTTCCAGACTGCCTGAAATTAACATCTATCTTCCCTGTATACAAAGAAGAGTTTGAATTTACAACTGTTTGGTTTCTGTTTGTCAAATGTGGTAGTACTAGTTCTATTTCACTTATTCCATGTCCTTCAAGTTCCTTAATTTAAATTCTATCTGTGAGAGTGCCAGATAGCTTTCTTAGATCTACTACAATGGCATAAGTGTGCTGCCTATTTTCAAAACCATTTAGTACCCATGATACAACATACTGAACTGCCTTAAGTGTTGATAGATCAAGAAGTTGTATTATCGAAATGAAGTCCAGACATCGATTCGTTCATGTCTGCGACAAACGCTCAAACACCTCTGCAACATTCTCCCCATTTTTGTTTTCACAAGTAATGCCCACGTACGTTTAAAGTATTTATCAATGAGCATTAAAATATACTTGTACTAGTTTTTCACACAAGAATACTCCTTGATATAAATAAGACCAGCCTGCCATAGGCCATCCAAATCATTGATCATAACTCGTTTATGAGGTATGTTTTGCATCCTGGTTTATGTAGTTCTCGAACTACTGTCTCCATACTTATTCAGTTATATCTCTTTCTCTAGCCTCTCAAATTATTGAAACAAGCACATTCAAATGAGCTGTATTAAAAGCAGCAGCTGATGCCATGAGAAATTGTAGCCAATGTATTAACTCATTGGGTTGGTCATCATGTACACACTGAGAGAATAGATTGTTCACTCTTTTATGCTGAATGTCAGTACCATCACTGCTGCTATTTTTACCCTCTTATAGGTTTCATAATGGTTCTGTATTTCACACTGCTTTTACTTTTTGGTACTCAGTTTGCTTTCTTATGTAGATAAATCAAACGCAACAGTTCACGGTGCATTTTCAGTTCTATAGCAGAATAATTTAGTGTTTTCGAAGGTCATCCGAGATGGTGGTGATGACGTCATCCAATATGTCGGCGATGACGACAATCAAGATGGCGGATTTTGGGGGGAGGTTTTAATTTTGGTGGAAAAGTGCCACGACCGCCCCTCCCCCAGGAAAATGGCGCAAAGTTCAAATTCCATCACGATAATGCACCACAGCTCGGTTGTCTCTACTAGCCAAAGTAAATGGTGGGAAAAAGGACTTCTCTTTATTATTTAACCAATTTCAAGCAGATGTGTTCGCCACTAGGTTTGGACTCCAACTGGATTAGTTCATATCGTTGCCACCAGAGGGCGCCTGCCTGACGTCAGATCATGACGCAAGTACCGTTATTCAAGATGGTGGGACCCAGTGTCTTCGCCACTGGATCTGTGCTCCAACTGGCTTAGTTCATATCGTCGCCACCAGAGGGCGCTCTCCTGATGTCAGATCATGACGCAAGTACCATTATCCAGATGGTGGCAACCAGTGTGTTCATCCTGATCTCCAGAGCCCAACTGACTTAGTTCATATTGCGGCCACCAGAGGGCGCTACCGTGATGTCGGGTGATGCAACAAGATCGTCTGCTCTCTCTCTCTCTCTCTCTCTCTCTCTCTCTCTCTCTCTCTCTCTCTCTCTCTCTCTCTCTCTCTCTCCTGCGTTATAACCAGACACGCGACGCGTCAGTGGCCCGCAAGCCCGCGACTGTTATCCTAACAGCCTCCAGCCTAGACCTTTATACTTGCGCTAGACATAGCCTTGTGTAGATATGCTAATGAGTTTAACTGAACACCAGTGACACCAACGTCGCTCTTCTAATGTATTACCTAAGTACTTAATTCCATTTCAATTTTAATCATGTTCAGTAACACAATGTACAATTTCAATACTCAATGATCAAATGAGAAGTTTCACATTTTCCCACTATGAGTGCAGTGTTCATTCATTCATGAATGGAGTCGCAGAGAAAATATATTATGTGAACATGTGTCTGGAAACGCTTACTTTCCATGTTAGAGGTCATTTTATTACTTCTCTTCAAATCACATTAATCATGGAATGGAAAAACACAGAAACAGAACGTTCCAGCGTGACTTCAAACACTTTGTTACAGGAAATGTTCAAAATGTCCTCCGTTAGCGAGGATACATGCATCCACCCTCCTTCGCGTGGAATCCCTGATGCGCTGATGCTGCCCTGGAGAATGGCGTATTGTATCACAGCCGTCCACAATACGAGCACGAAGAGTCTCTACATTTGGTATCGGAGTTGCGTAGACAAGAGCTCTCAAATCCCCCCATAAATGAAAGTCAAGAGGGTTGAGGTCAGGAGAGCGTGGAGGCCTTGCAATTGGTCCGCCTCTACCAATCCCTCGGTCACCGAATCTGTTGTTGAGAAGCGTACGAACACTTCGACTGAAATGTGCAGGAGCTCCATCGTGCATGAACCACATGTTCTAGCAGCACAGGTAGAGTATCGCATATGAAATCATGATGACGTGCTCCATTGAGCGTAGGTGGAAGAACATAGGGCCCAATCAAGACATCACCAACAATGCCTGCCCAAACGTTCACAGAAAATCTGTGTTGATGACGTGATTGCCCAATGGCGTGCGGATTCTCGTCAGCCCACACATGTTGACTGTGAAAATTTACAATTTGATCACGCTGGAATGAAGCCTCATCTGTAAAGACAACATTTGCACTGAAATGAGGATTGCCACATTGTTGGATAAACCATTCGCAGAAGTGTACCCGTGGAGGCCAATCAGCTGCTGATAGTGCCTGCACACGCTGTACATGGTACGGAAACAACTGGTTCTCCCATAGCACTCTCCATACAGTGACGTGGTCAACGTTAGTCAACGTTACCTTGTACAGCACCAACTTCTCTGACGCTGACATTAGGGTTATCGTCAACTGCACGAAGAATTGCCTCGTCCATTGCAGGTGTCCTCGTCGTTCTAGGTCTTCCCCAGTCGCGAGTCATAGGCTGGAATGTTCCGTGCTCCCTACGACGCCGATCAATTGCTTCGAACGTCTTCCTGTCGGGACACCTTCGTTCTGGAAATCTGTCTTGATACAAACGTACCGCGCCACGGCTATTGCCCCGTGCTAATTCATACATCAAATGGGCATCTGCCAACTCCGCATTTGTGAACCTTGCATTGGCTGCAAAACCACGTTCGTGATGAACACTAACCTGTTGATGCTATGTACTGATGTGCTTGATGCTAGTACTGTAGAGCAATGAGTAGCATGTCAACACAAGCACTGAAGTCAACATTACCTTCATTCAATTGGGCCAACTGGCCGTGAATCGAGGAAGTACAGTAGATAGTGATGAAACTAAAATGAGCTCTAACATGGAAATTAAGCGTTTCCAGACACATGTCCACATAACACCTTTTCTTTATTTGTGTGTGAGGAATGTTTGCTGAAAGTTTGGCCGTACCTTTTTCAAACACCCTGTATACAGACCTAAGTTCGGAGATGGATCTACCACACACCACGTCTGTTGTAGGGTTCGCAGGTGGACCAACCATGCGTTACGTTCGGCCATGTATTCTATGTTCAAAGTTTGGTCCACCAGCGGAGGGTGCTGTCTCCTGGGAGCCGTGCATGAGGTATTCATATACATGGACATGCAGGAAACACGGCAAACACTCTCCAAATGTGGAGGTGACTGGACACAGTCGAGTACAGTGCTATATTACGCTTCCCTGTCAGTGCGTTTGGGCTAGGTGTTGGCGAATGTGCTACATTTACAGGCAAATGTAGAACACAGAACGAGGCTATTATGTCGTGATCGCATGGATAGATCTGACCTAAAATCGATATAATTGCGAAAATGACGATGGATTAGGTATAAATTGACAGAATATACACCGAAGTGCTGTGGTATTGAGAAAGTACTTGGATATCTCCCGGTTTGTGCTGAACAGTTTGTTCATAGGAGCAACTATGGGGCAGCAGTAGGAATGTGGGAAAACGTCGACATCGAAACGAATGGAATCAGGGAGGTAGTCATTTTTTTTTCGTCGAGGCAGTATTATACTGTATGCCTTTTGGGGGTACCAGTAATACACGTGAGTTGGCTACTGTATTTGATGCTTTTCAGGAAGACAGAGAACGATTCGTGTCTAAAATTAGTTGCACGTGCGTTAAAGGACAACCAAGAGTGGACAGGGTGATCAACTGAGACAGAGCTGTAACGAGGTATGATTTAATGGTTGACTGATTCATTCTAGAGGAGGAGATGTTGCTGCAGGTCAATTTTTTCCCCTGTTCTGTCCGGATGCATCAGTCGTTCTAGTCGTATACAGCCATGTGTTCTGTATGTGGTTTAAAGTACTGTCTACTTGCGATCATTAATGGTAAACATGTCGGTCATCAGAGGACTTCCATCTCATGTGTGATTAAACTTGACACATTCCTCTAAACGAACTTTGATTTATGCGATCCTTCCTGTCGCATGATGTCTGTAAATTTGAGACTTCAGCGTCATAACTAAGTCAACGATAGGAGCCTGTGAGGCGCTGCAATCCCAGTGTACACAATTGCCTGATACATGTGCGGTTTACATAGTTAGTGACAGAATGACTTGTAATTTTCACATGTCACACGCTGCTGCTGTGGATTTATGTGTTTCCTTGTAGGGTGTGTACCCAGCTACTAACGATCATTTTATACAGGCCAGATGCAGGCATCGTATAATTTCTGAACCGTGATAGGATGTGAACAGTGGACACTATACGTATCAGGGAACCTATATTGTGCTCGTATCACGCAGAGCAAGTGTTTTACGAAAGTAGTCTGTTTTTTGTTTTACGGTTCGATAACGTAATTTGTGGTAGAGAAACCGGGAAGAAGGATGTATGTCAAGCGCTTGAAATATATTTCTCACATTGGAATATTAACAATGCTACAGTTCCATACGTCTGATAGATCGAAAACGCATGAGATCTAATATTATAGGCCTGTTTTCAGTGCAGAACATTGTATCCTTAGGAGTGCGTGTCTTTATGTTCTCTTTCTTACGAATACCTTCCAAGTGCCGCTCCTAGACTCTAGAACAATACTTTAGAGTAGATAGCTTGGTCGATTTACGTAAAAATGCGTCGAACTCCATCTGTCTGAGGCTCCATCGCATATAAAAATCAATCGTTTGTTGTTCCTCTTAACTGTCTAATATTATATAATGGCACTTTGAAATCTGTTACTGTACATCAATGAGTACTAACATCCTCGACATGGTCACATATCGAGAAATCTCGTGCGCTTGGACGGGTTAGGACTCGGAAAGCTCAATTCATTCACGAGATGTGGAGTGTAGCGGTCTTCTTCTGATCAGTTGGAGATTACTTCGCTAACTGTGCAGCAGGGCTGGTTGGTCAATGACACTGTGTTGAGGATCTTTCACTCTCCAATTTTACCCTAAGACAGCGAGAATGCTCTGTGACTCCAATACGCAGAGAGATAGACCGTAAATTAAACACTATGCTTGAGGTGATAGAAATATGTGGAGCACTGTCTGGTATACTTTGATGATTTATGTGTTTGAGAATTAAGACTGAATGGACGTGCTGCTCAGTCTTCTATCCATGTTTGCAATGATACTCGGAATGTGGAGAGGGCATGGTTTAGCTATGATACTGAAATTGGTGAAACATAATGTCACATCATTGGCCGGTGTTGAATTTAGTGTAAAATTCTTCAAGCTATCAAGTGTATTATTAGAGTACATGGATGGTGTCTTTTCCATCTCTGCATTGGTTAGCAGATAATGATTGACTGATATAGCTTGTTTGATTTGGGGAAAAAGTTTTGGTGGATGAACAGCAACTTCTGAGGGTTGGTGGCAGTGAAACAGTGATCGCATACATGAGTGCAATATGAGGAATGAGAGGAAAGGGTAGGCATAGTCGTCATCTATTCCATCAGTGTGAGAGACTAGTCTAAATGTAGAGCTCGTGAATCAACTTTGGACTATAATTTGAAGACCTACGCCAACGCTTTATAATTCTTTGAGTTTGCTTATATTGTAAGTGTCTTTTATTTAAAATCAGCAGATGTGTGGCGTGCTATGGTTTTTTGTTGTAAGATACAGGAGGCAGTAGCAGCAGCAGTTTGAGTTGAAAATTCGCAGAGGGCCTGTGTGTATCGCTAGGAATGCTTGGCTGGCTGCACCCTGCGCTATTCTGGGCAGTATTGTGAAATCTCTTTCTCTGTGCTAGACCGGAGCACATCTGTGCGTCAGTGCGCCAGCATCGGTGCCTAGTTGACTTCTAAATGAGATGAGCATTTATAGTTCGCAGTTTTTCTCTGTTGGGAGGTAGAGAATAACGATGACAGCATATTGGGCTGACTGATTTGAATGGGCGCGGATCTGTAGTACATGTATGTAGTTTGGGCATGTACCACATTGCGCACATTTCCGATTTATAGATTAACTTAATTTTTGCATACTCTCTAAAAAGTGTACTTCATACTTGAAGTCAGATGAACTCAATTGTCTTGATGATTATGAGTTTAATTCAGACAGTCAAGAAGGCATATATTCTGTGTAAGTATGTGAGTAATATACTTTCATTATCATTTCTTTCCAATGAAGAAGTTTACAGGTGAAACGGTAACAGAACGCCAATACCAAAGAGACTGCAGTGTATGTAATTTACTGAAATGAAAGTCACTAGGAGAGTATTATAATTTATATTTAAAAGCTTATGTACTGTTACTGGTTGATGTGTTCAAAAACTTTTGTAGTCTGTGTCTTAGAATATATTAACTGGTTGCTGCTCATTACATTACTTCACCTGGATTGGCATTGGATACTCTTCCGAAAATTACTAGAGCAGAATTGCTGATTATTACCGATATTGAACAATTGCAGTTTAATGAATGAGGCACAAGAAGTGATACTGTTCATTCCTCTTGCAGACAAGCTGTTGGAGACAATAGTTTCATGGCTAGTTATGGCGATAACACTGACCAATCTTACATTACAGGGTGTTACAAAAAGGTACGGCCAAACTTTCAGGAAACATTCCTCAAACACAAATAAAGAAAAGATGTTATGTGGACATGTGTCCGGAAACGCTTAATTTCCATGTTGGAGCTCATTTTAGTTTCGTCAGTATGTACTGTACTTCCTCGATTCACCGCCATTATTTCATATGGTATACTCTACCTGTGCTGCTAGAACATGTGCCTTAACAAGTATGACACAACATGTGGTTCATGCACGATGGAGCTCCTGCACATTTCAGTCGAAGTGTTCGTACACTTCTCAACAATAGATTCGGTGACCGATGGATTGGTAGAGGTGGACCAATTCCATGGCCTCCACGCTCTCCTGACCTCAACCCTCTTGACTTTCATTTATGGGGGGATTTGAGAGCTCTTGTCTACGCAACTCCGATACCAAATGTAGAGACTCTTCGTGCTCGTATTGTGGACGGCTGTGATACAATACGCCATTCTCCAGGGCTACATCAGTGCATCAGGGATTCCATGCGACAAAGGGTGGATGCATGTATCCTCGCTACGGGGGACATTTTGAACATTTCCTGTAACAAAGTGTTAGAAGTCATGCTGGTACGTTCTGTTGCTGTGTGTTTCCATTCCATGATTAATGTGATTTGAAAAGAAGTAATAAAATGAGCTCTAACATGGAAAGTAAGCGTTTCTGGACACATGTTCACATAACATATTTTCTTTCTTTGTGTGTGAGGAATGTTTCCTGAAAGTTTGGCCGTACCTTTTTGTAACACCCTGTATATACACAGTCCACTCACATGAATGTGACCACCAACTATGTTCAACATCAATGTGCTCCCCACTCACAGATGGCAGGAGGCAGCACTAGCATTGAAGGGTATATAAAACGTGTTGGGGACATGGAAGACAGTGAAGTCATTGATGTAATGTGGAAATGGAGCAATTTATCTGACATCTAAAAGGGCATGGTCTTTGGCTTTCAGGCAATGGATGGAAGCTTTTCCGAAATGGCAAAGTTTGTAGGCTGTTTGTGTACCGCTGCGGTTGAAGTATGAGGTGGATAGTAAAGTGGCGGTGTTCAAACCCGGTGCCGAGGCAGCTGTGGTGCACAACAGACCATAGACGATTCTGGTGAATGGCAGTTGTGGTGATGTATATCAACGAATAGACGTGTAGCTGTTGAGCAACTGACTGCCCAGATGAACCAAGTGGCAACCAACTATGTCTCCTCAATGACAGTTCAGTGGACGTTGCTGTATATGGACTTACACAGCGAGCGCCTGGTTCATGCATCCATGCTGACTGCTGTCCATCAGCCGTGAAGGCTAGTCTCTCACAGTGGCGACTATGCATACCCTTTAGACTCATTCCTCATATTGCACTCATGTACGCAATCACTGTTTCACTGCTAGCAACGCCCAGAAGTTGCAAGCCAGTATCATAGCTGGACGTCCACTGAGATGCGACAGCTGACTTTTCAGATGAATCACGTTTTTTTACTCCATCAGACATAATATGAGACGTCTGAAATCAAACTAGGAAAGAGTGTTATGGTCTGGGGAAGGTTTTCATGTCATTCCCTGTGTGATCTTGTCATTTTGGAAGGCTCAATGAATCAACATAGTATGCATCTACCCTTGGGGACCATATCCACTCCTAGATGCAGGTTTTTTACCCTCAGCATCATGACATTTAGTAGCAGGGCAATGCAACGTGTAACACAGCTCACAGTGTGTGTACTTGGTTTGAAGAGCATCAGGATGAATGTACCATACTATTCTGGCTTCCAAACTCCCTGAATTTAAACCCAACTGAGAATCTGTGTCACCACTTCAATTGGGCTGTTCGCGCCCTGGATCCTGAGTCAAGAAGCCTAGCACAGATGGCCATGGCACTAGAGTTGATACAGTTCCACAGCTATGTCAGTACATTCCAGAACCTTGCTGACAGTCTTCCTGCATGTACAGCAGAGGTGGGCACTGGAAAAGGTAGATATTCAGGCTTTTGACAGGTGGTCACGTTGTTTTTTATATGATAAGAAAAATTATTTTCATTAAATAATAATATTCACTAAATAAATTTAAAGAATGTCTGCATCATAAGCTTCATAGAATTTTCTAATTTAGGCAAATTCTTTGGATGAAGTCATACATTGAGATTATTACACATAAATATATGAATGCAAGCAATGATTTTGAAAAAAAATGTTTTCAAACTGATAAATAAACTTTTGTTCAGAGCAGTATGAAAAATGTGCAAAAGCTGAGGAACATAATACTAGTGAAATTCTGTGCAGGTAAGTAAGAAGCAGCTACATTGATTGCAAGCCATAATTTTCAAAGGAGTGGTATTTTAACGAAAATTTAGTTGGTACGGAATTAAGCATGATTAATGTAGTGTTTGATAAGCGCATAGCAGTAGAAATGACTATTTTATATATTTCAAAGATCTTCTTATAGACATTCATATGGATACATACTAAACAAGTTGCTGGCAAAGCGTGGAACACATTGTTCCACACAAATCTACAGCTTAATTTATCATATTTAAACTTCAGATATTTATGAATATGTCAGATGTGATTTACACACATGCTCTGATAACTTAGGTACCCTTGTAAATAACAGATATATCACACCACTTGTAAATAAAACGGAAGTTGATTAATTAAAGTTGAGTTGAAAGGTGAACCTATTACCGGTATCGAATTTGTTGGTCTATGAGCTATAATTTATGCACTCGTGCCTGTTTCAGGATGTATAATGCACAGAGCAAAGGGTGTTGAACAGTCTTCTGTTAAGGAATTAGCCATTAATAACTGCTGACTGTATGTGCAGTTCTGAATTTAAAACACCTGCACAGCATGTTAACTGACCACAGCGCCAACTAATTTCTACTTGTAAATGACAGACTCTAGATTTATCAGCACAACATAATACATAATTTATACTTCTAGATAAAGTTAATACAGTAGTTGGGGGTAACTGCCACCTGAAAAATGATGATCACTAATCTTACTGTGTATGTGTGAAAAAGTAAAACCTTTAAACGTGATATGTAGCTGATATGAATACCTTAGCTTGGAAGTCGCTGGCACTAGAAACATGACAATCACTAATTTTATTATGTTTGTGTGAGATGTAAAGCCATTAAGCCATTAATTCATTAAGCCATTAATTCATAACTGATTTTATTGTAAAAGCGTTATACGATTTAAACTCTGAATATGTCTCATCATAGCTGGTGCCTGTAACAGGCTATAGTGAATGGCATATGTAAAGGTGCTTAACTGGAATGCAAACCAGAGTTACTACTTCGACTGCAAGTAGCAACTGGTTCAAGTATGCTTTCCATGATGATGATGATGATGAGTACCATACTTCTTTACAGAGCGTAAGGGCGCGACGCAGGAGACCAGCGCCGCCTTACTAGGCAAGTTCCTAGTGGAGGTGGTTTGCCATTGCCCTCCTCCGACCGTAATGGGGATGAATGACGATGAGGAGGACGACACAACAACACCCAGTCACCTCGAGGCAGGAAAAATCCCTGACCCAGCCAGGAATCGAACGCGGGACCCCGTGCTCGGGAAGCGAGAATGCTACCGCGAGACCACGAGCCGATATAAGTATAAATAAAAAAAAAGCAGATATAGTTTGCTGCTAAACTTGGTAAATTATCTACCCTTCCCTACCATTGGTTCTGTTACCAATTATTAGCTTAAACTGTGTGCAGTCAAACAAGTGTGCTTCTAAATTTTCTTTGTAATGTAATGATGTTGTAAAAAATGAAATTTGTATATAGAGTATTTTTGTTCAGATTTTTTCCTATATTTTCCTCTGTAATATGTCATATTGTTGATGCCTCAGTCAAGTAACTATTGATGAAATTTATTTCCAAGGGACTGCAGTATTTGTTATAAACATTTTTAGAAAAGAATAATACATAGGAGAGTGAGACGAAATTAACTGAGCTAGAACAGTATTTGAGATTTTTTTTAGTGATGTATAAAACAGAGACAGGTGAAATATACTGATCATGAAGCAGATGTGGAAATACTGTAAGTGACATATTTAAAAAAAAAATGCCATGATTGTACTTGTGAAGAGTGTGTGTGTGTGTGTGTGTGTGTGTGTGTGTGTGTGTGTGTGTGTGTGTGTGTGTGTGTGTGTGTGTGTGTGTTTGTATTTTTGATATAATATAAAATACTTTTCAACAAAGAAATTCAGGATGTTCAGATACTTTTCAATATGGCGCCACCTTCGATTGTAACATCAGTGTTCTGTCAAAGTGTAACTGTGCATATTATGCCATCTTGGAGTTTTCCTGCCATTGCCATCTTGCGTTTTTTAAATTTTCCCACAAATATGAGATCATTTGATGATTATTATATCACTGAGAAGGCACTGTGACTTGTGATGTCATGATCATTACATAACAGATAAGGAGGTGGCTTATGACATCATGATAATGATGTCACAGATAAAGGGGCCGTCTTGTTTTGATGATTTTTACACTGCAATAAAGTGAACCAAAGTCGCCATAGCCATTCTACAATTGTTCATTAATCTAAAGACCTAGCGATTACAATTACAAACAATTTGAATTGTAACAATCACACAGAAAATGTTGTGGGAAAGTAAATCAAATACTTTTCTTGGGCAAATTGATACATGGAATTCACAGAGGGCATTGAAAACCTTCAGAGAAAGGCAGCTCGTTTCGTATTATTGCGACATACGGGAAAGAGTATCACGAATCTGATATGCAGATTGATGTTGGAGCTACTAACATGAAGGCGTTTGTAGCTTTGTCGAGATGTTTTTACGAAATTTCGATCACCAAGTTTATCGTCCAAATTCGAAAGTGATTTGCTGACTCCCAACTACAAGGGCATGGTGAACGGTAATGTTGTAGAATTTATTTATTCTTTTCTCAATATTGGTTGATTTATACACATATTTCTCAGTCAACTTTTACGCTTTGCTGATCCAAGCTGTAACCCTGTGCTGCTAGAGGACTCTGAACTGTAGTGTAACATGGCAGTGTAGAGCATAATTTTGTTGATGCATGAGGAACGGCGTCCTCTAACCCCTCAGAAAACTGAAAACCTAACTTCAAAGAGTTCATCCTCACCTGGATCACTCTCTCCTTCAGCATGACATTGCCTGAACACAAACACGAGCACCTCAACATCTGCAACAATACAATTTTTTGTGTTCATTGCCATTGACCATCCTGCATACAGTCCCGAATTGGTCACATCAGATTTTCATCTGTTTCAAAAACTTAAAGAACACTTTGATAGTGATGAAGCAGTGAAAGCAGAGTTGAGGTTGTGGCTCTATCAAAACAATCAAACATTCTACAGTGATGGTATCAACAAACTGGTCTCTAAATTGGGAGAAATGTTTTCATGTCCTGAAATAAATATGAAGAATAAAAATGTAAAATGTTAATACACTTTGTTTTATTGAAGAACTATATGTGTTCACATGGAAGATTCTGAGGCATTACTTTTCAGCACATCTTCATTAATAGAGAGAAATGACCATAACGATCAAATATGAGAAATCGGAGAATGCACGGAAAGATTTGGGTGTTCATTTTTCCCAGATGCTATTCGAGAGTTGAATAGACAAGAAATATGCTGAAAGTGGTCCTATGAATCCTCAGCCAAGCACTTAGGTGTGAACTGCAGACTAGTCATGAAGATGTAGATGCTTATTTAACTTAAAAGAAGTTTTGATTACAACAACACAAAAACTTATAGCAGCCTCTGTATGTTTTTCCCCTCATATCAAGAGAAGTGGTGGCTGAAATATTAATGAATCAATGCAGGTAGGTGGAGCAGCTGGAATGTCGTCCTACCAAGGCCCCACTTTCTCTACAGACAATTGACACAACACAAAGAGCGATGCCCTCATTTTTGGCTACTCAGTCAACGTACTACAAGGTGGTCATTCCTTAGCACCTCCACCAGTAGATGTTGAAGCTGTATCACATGTCACATTGAGCATATGGAGTGGTGGTATCCGCATTTGCCAGGCATCAATTCAGAAATTGAAAAGAGGAGTCATGCATGCACAAAGTGTGCATGAAACTAGTCCTTACTTCCATGACACTACTCACCATGCTTCACCCTTTTAGCGAGTTGATGTAGTAGACACTGGACTCGCATTCAGGAGGATGGTGGTTGAAACCTGTATCTGGCCATCCTGATTTAGGTTTTCTGTGATTTCCCCAAATCACTTCAGGCAAATGTGGGATTGGTTCCTCTGAAAGGGCACACTTACTTCCCCACCCCTCCCTAATCTGATGGGGCTGATGACCTCGCTGTTTTTATAACATAATCTTCTAGTCAATTTCCCTCACGACGCCATTCTCTGCATTCCATCCACATTTCAGCCTTGACTTCTTTTCTTAGTGCAGGTTTGTCATTGAGGGTCTTAATTTTCATAAAGGGGCCCCTGTTTCCTACAATGGTTTCTTTAATTTTCCTATAGGGACCACCTATCTTTTCCTGTAATTATACATGCTTCTGTAGATTTACAAATTGATAATCGATGATATATGTCATGAGAGATGCTGCAACTGAATTAATGTTTAACAACATTTAATGAAATTATATACTTTGAAACCAGAGACAGCGGTTGTGTGTGTGTGTGTGTGTTTTAGTAGAAGGTCTTGTGGCTGAAAGCTCAAATGTATAGCTGTCTTTTTATTGTGCCTGTTTGTGAGTCAATGTCTCCACTGTATGGTGAGTAGCACTCTGTCCATAATACTGTCGTTATTCCGTCCTGGATTGCCTATTGTAATTGCTTAATAGATGCTTATTAATATTTTGATAATTAATTCTTATGAACGTTTTACTTGTACTTTTTGATCTGAAGATGATCGTTGAGTGAACAGAGCTGGCGAATTGCCGTTACATAAATGGAAGTTCACCTACGAAAGAGATGGGAGTTTTCAAGGAGAAATTTTTTCAGTTTGTTTTTAAATTTAACTTTCCTATCTGTCAAACTTTTAATATGATTACAAATTTTGGTGTAAGCAATGGGCACCCCTTTACGTGTTAATATGGAATAATGAATGTCGCAAGTACGTGTGCGCTTTTCGTTCACTTCACGCTACTACCAGTCTTGAATGTGTTGTGCTTTTCAACGGTTAGGATATGACTGTTCACCCGGAAACTGACTACAGTCTGTTCTGGATACGGGTTGGCAGTTGCTGGAATATGTTGTGGTACATCGTTGCCTAAGAAACGCGAGGAATCTTTGGTTCGAGGGTGAAGAAACAGTAGTAGTGAAGTAGCTATGGCGTCGCGAGGTCCGTTGACGGAAGAGGAGCGATCCGAACTGCAAGAACAATTTACTGCCGTGAGTTATCTTATCAAAAAGAATCCAGTAGCTGTATAATCTCACAATGTTTGTGCTTACTTGTGGCGCGTGGTTCAAACATTTGTCATTTGGGTAGATTTTCAGAAGTTGCGTGAAGGGATAGCCTCCTCAATGTCTTGTGTTGTGTCGTATTTACATTAATAAACGTGAAGGCTGAGTAGTGTGCTGTGCAGTTTTCGGATGGTGTTTGCCGTGCATAAATTTCCCAGAAATAACATTTTGTAATCAAAGGCATAGTGTAAAGCAATAGAGTAGTTTTAGGCATCTTATTTGTCATCTTTTAGTGATTTTTGACGTTGCAGAATTAATGCATATCACTTTCTTCGTATTGTTTGTCGGTGTTCGTCTCTTTGATTAAGTGTTAAAACTATATCATTGTATTCGTTAAATATAAAAGCAGTGTTGTGATCAGAATTTTGGCTCGTCAGTCACCGAAGTTAGGTAAAGTAGTGTACACCCTGAGAATACTTAATTTTCGAAAACGATGCAACAGTCTGTGATGTATGTCCATTAACTACTGTTGTTTCAATGTTATGAACATAAAGTCATCCCAGCAATCAAGGCATTTTTGTGCGTACGGCATTGATTCGTGTCGTGAAGACTCGTGTTCTAAATATTTCTATATCTTCAGTGTTTAGGGTGCATTTGAAACTTAGTATTGCGTACTTTGATAGATACTTTTAAGGTTGTATTTACATACCTTGCTTGGTGTCTGTATTGTGAATTAAAGACGGGGACGTTGGCCAGCGTATAATACAGTAGTTCAGCTGGATCCTCCACTTTGTTAATAAATGGAAGTGTGAAAAGCTGTTCTGCCCGTGCTTGATTTTAAAACATAAGTTTGAAAAGATCGCACAATCACGAAGTTTTCATTGAGCAAATGTGGTGTGTTGATGTAATATGTGGTATTAATGTGTTGGTGATATTTTTGTCAAAGTTGTTTGGAACTCTTCAGTAAAAACTTCTTTTGGTAGCAACTGATATGCAATAAAAACGATATTATAGTTCTTCTTGTTACCCTGGTCAAAGAAGCAGTTTGCACTTGGAGGCTACCTTCTGTATCAGGGGAGTAGTAAAACAATTTTGTCAAGGAATTTGTAGCCTTATGTGAAACACTTTGGCATCATATACTTTATAGAAGTATTTTGCATTGGTGTTTCCCATTTTGATAAGAGATCAGACCACATTGCTTGGTTTTCTGGTGTAAATTCTCCTGACATTTTAGGTGCTGTCTTACTGGGCAGTGTCACTGAATTTTTCTGTTAACAAGGACTCGGACCTCAGAAAATGTAAAGTAAAAAAGAAAAGTACTGATTTTTTTTTTTTGTGCTTTTGACTGAACTAGAAATTTTCAGGTTGATGACTGACTAGGCCTACTTTGTTGTTGTTTTGCCTCACACTCTTGAAGGTGTGACACTGTGATTGGAATTAGAGAATTCCACAATATTCATGTATCATAAGCTTTCACCCCTATAATTGTTCAGTAATGTCAACAGAGGACAGAGTAACTGACTGGTTCTAGGTGTCAAGTTTGCTATTTTACAAATTGTTGAAAATTCTCTGCCCACCACACACACACACACACACACACACACACACACACACACACACACACACACACACACACGGAGGATGAGTACAGAATGGTGTCATTATTTGGACTACAAAAAGAGCCAAAACATACCTATAGAGCAAACGATATGTGATATGGCATGCAAGTAGCACACTTCTCTCCAACCATTGATGTGGAAGATGGTTGTTAAAGAGAGAAGGTGATAAACTTCTGATAGAGCAGATCTGCAGAGACTTGGGTAATACCTCACATAAAGGGAACTTAAGGTTTTGACCAGATTCCATGATGGCACATGTCTTCTAAGAATCCTAATAATTTATTTCTATGTTTTAATTATTTCAGACAGTTAATAAGTGCAAATGTCATGGGGTCTGGTTCATTTCTTCATAAGTTTGTATGTGTTGAAACTGTGACAGTGTAACTGTTATTAGCACACTTGAAGGAAGTGCCATTGCTTGTGCAAATTTGTTAAAATATTCTGTACTATGCTTTTTTTTCTAAAACAATCATTTATTTATGAATTTGTTCTCATTTGGATTCTATATTGTGGCATTTTTTCTGTGAGTAGAGTAATGTCTGCAGTTACTGCAACAGGCAAAATGAACAGTTTAGGTGGAAGATGTGGATGAACCAGAAAAAAATGCATCACAAGAGCAATTGTATTACTAATGCAGTTGCATTGGAGGCTTTTACAGTATATTCAGTGGTTAAGTTTGATGTGGAAATTTTCTGAGTAGCTTGGTAACCAAATGGTTGGATTTTACAATTTTATTTGTAAAGTCATGTTAATTCAAGGCTTTTCTGTTATATAGCTTCAAATGGAACAAAAATTTTGAAATAAATGAGCACTCAACAGCCAGTGTTAGATGTACTAGTGATGTCACTGGAGAAAGACATACTGTATCCTTTGTGTGCTAAGTGGCCTGTTGCTTTGTGGGTAGCCGTACAGTTCTTGTTGCTGTTATCCAAGACCAAACTTTCAGCATTTCAGACACAGAATCCATGCTGGAAAGCCTTACTATACTTCCAAACAGTGACAATAAAATTTGGAAATAAAACCTGTGGGAAGCATGAGTAAAAGATCTGCATTAACATTTAACTTGTTGGAATAGTGCATGCATAAAGTAATTACAGAAAATTATTGAAAAATGTAGGTAGAATCACTACATGATGAATATACATAATGAGCAAAGGTTAATTAATTTTTGTGGTGGTGGTGGTGGTGATTGTAGGTATGCCCTTGAGGTGGTGGTTTTTCATAATTCTGGTAATGTAACAAATCTTCCTTTCCTTTTTTAGCTGGGGATTCCTTTATGTTGTGACTCAGTAGGTTTTTTTTCCTCAATGCTGTGCAGGCAGTGCCAAAAGTTATCAATTGCATTATGTTAGTAGCACTTTTTCATCTGACATTTGTTAAAGGCAAAATATAAATTCCTCACTAATATCAAGAGTGAGGTAGGAAAGCAGGCAGTATTGTATCATTATTGAGACTGCTAGAATGGATATAGTTTTATTGAAGGAGTAAACAATGTTTACACCTGTGTCAGGTAATTCCAGTGTTGAATTGCCATTCTCTAAAAGCAATTATGAGAATTGTATTGGAACATCTTTAAGTCTTGTTGGGTTAACTAAACTTACATATATTGAGTGTAGGCTTTGTCCTGGGTGGTGATGTGCAATCAGGAAGAGAAAAGTGTACTAAAAGTTTATTTTGGGTCTATATTATTTTTTGTAATACAGTTTGTGGGACACTGATTTGCAGTGTTACCAGGGGTCTAGATTAGGTTGATAGGTGACCGTTTGGTTGTGAGCTGCCAAAGTGGTATCGAACGCTTCAGTAAATCCATGTTGTGCTGTTGATTCAACCTGTATCCCGTCCTATGCTAAAGTTTTGTAAACTCGAACTAGTGTAAGGAGCCATTTGTTTAACGAATGGTAAGTGAATTTTACTGATGTTGGCATTGTTGCTGGTAAATGTTTGCTGTAACTTTGTCTGTCTGCTACAACGTCACTGATTGGTGTGAAGTATTGGTTTGGAGTCGTGGTTTGGACAATTGCAGGATTCGAATTCGCTTTAGTCGACCTTGATGTAGGGCTTAAGCCTACAACAATTTCCACCCCCGCCACTGTTCAAATATGCCTTAAATGATGCTTTTTAACTGTAGGTACCCCTTTGGATTTTCTGGGAATGTTTTTTCGTGACGTTTCATCAGAGTAACCTGGGAAGATAATCCCGCCTTTAGTCACCTTAACTATTATCTCTCTCTCTCTCTCTCTCTCTCTCTCTCTCTCTCTCTCTCTCTCTCTCTCTCTCTCTCTCTCTCTCTCTCTCTCTCCTCCCTCCCTCCCCCCCCCCCCCCCCTCAACCACGATGATTTGTAAACGATACTTTAACCATAACAAGGTCTTGCATGGAAACGCTGCGTCACTCTGCAGCTTTCGTAGACACCGTTTGGAAACTGTAAGAGGTTCTCAAAGTTGTTGCCATCAAGTTGTCATTAGAGCGAAGTACTGAAAGAAAGAAGTGACTTGTAATGTAGTATTCGAAGAATACTCCATCGGTTGATCCTACTCCCACATTAAAGCTGTCTCGAGGAGGTACCGTGGATTGTTACAGCTGCAGAAGTGTTAGTTGCGTTTCAGTCATCAGTTGTTCTTTTTCGTTGGCGTATTAGATTCATTATAAAAGAAATGTCCACGTGTTCGAATGTCTTACTAATTGTGGATGTCTGAGTAGCATTAACAGAGTTGATCGCAACAGCAGAGCTGACTAATAGTCTACAAGCACACGGGCTGTACCCGAATTAGCTGGCGTTTCGTACTGTAGAGAAGAAGATTGTTGGGACCTCTTTCTGACGGCGGGATAGTTATTAGATTTCCGACACTGTTATCTTGCCGTTTGATCAAGTTCCACATGTGTTAGGTCGTTGACGTTCTCTTCGAAAGCTCTATCTACAGAGAAAAAAGTGTGTAATTACATAAAAGATGGTCGGTGTCATCAGGCAAAAAAAAGTAGGGTGCCACTGTACGTTCTCTTGTTACTGATATATTTATGGTGTCCCGTCTTAGCTGATTTGTCCTGTATAAAGTAATATTAAAATATGCTGTTTAATTCGTGAGGAGCTTATTTAGCCATATCTGATGAACAGTTCAACCGGAAAGGGTTAGGTTGCTGTAATTTGGTTTCTCCATAGTAGCCCGAGCGAGATGGGGCAGTGGTAAGACACAAGAGACCCTCCTCGGTAGTTGCGAGCTCAGCTCAGCGGAATGCTAACGAAGGGGCCCGGGTCTGATTCCCAACAACCGGGTTGCATAGTTTCTTCACTCGGGGACTGGATGTTGTATTCAGTACAATAGTGTCGTTATAATTGACATACCACTATTCAGATGGCTGAATGGGCACATCCTGAAGGCCAACAAAAAGGAAATTCCATTCTGGACGAAACAGTTTAAATCCTTGTCATGCCATCCACATTTAAGTTGTGCGATCTTCATGCACCTCACTGTGTATAGTTTATGGCACTGAGACATTGCTCCCCTTCGTTCCCCACAGTTGAATAATTAGACTCGCAGTCTTCTACATGTGAATGATGTGTATGCTACTAAAACACTGTTAGATTCTTTATGTTCGCCAATAGCCTAACATTAAAGTCAACGCTTTCGGATCTAGTCATAATATGACGTGATCTAATTGTAAATTAACTTTGCGTGCGGAGTGGTGCAGCGTTTGACGCTGGGCTTGTTATGAAACAGCGATTTCAGATTTATGGGTGGTCTTGAAGGTTTTTTTCCGCTAAGTAAAAGAGACGATAGTTCCTGTAATACTGCCCGGGCCAATGTACTTCCTCTGTCTTAGCTGGTGCTCAGTCAGTAGTGCCATCGACTACTATGCAAACACATTTTAGTATCCAATAATTATGTTTATGTGGAAGGCAAACCAAAGAAGGTGTCTTATTAGCAAAAGACTTAGAAGATGAAAAAGGTCTACTGTAGACCTGTTCCACCTTCTAAATATTTTGCTAATAAAATACCTTCTTTGGTTTGCCTTCCACACAAACATAATTATTGCACAGCCAACACTACGCTTGTCCGTCCTCTTCTGGAGTTTTGCTGGGCGGTGTAGGATCCTCATCACTTCATCAGATAGTACTGACGGAGGACATAGAAAATTTGAGATTTCAGAGAAAGGCACCTCGTTTTCACGAAACAGTGGAGGAAGGGGGGGGGGGGGAGGGGAAGAGTGTGTGCGACGGATATGATAACGCGAATTGGGGTGGCAATAATCAAAACAAAGGAATTTATTGGTGCGGCGGTATCTGCTCATGAAATTACAGTAACCAATTTTCTCCTCTGAATGCGAAAGTATTTTACTGATGCCGATCGACATAGGAAGAAGTGATCATCATTCTAAATTAAGGTAAATCAGAGCTCGCACTTGTGGATTTGTGCTCTTTTTCCCACGCGTCGTTAGAGAGTGGAATGGTAGAGAAATAGTTTCAAAGGAGTTCGACGAACCGTCTTCCAGGCACTTATGTGTGAATTGTTGGGTAGTCATCTAGATTTAGACCTAGGGGGACTGTTTCAATAATAATATGTAAGCAATGTGCTAACTGCGTTGTTCGTTTGTGTACATAACTTCTCTGTATGGAGTGTACAAAAGTCAAATAATAAATATCGTGCCTGTAGCGGATAGGGCAGGCCGCGGCTTTTCACGGCGAACAAGTTGACTCAGTGGTAACATATTTTTGGAGGACAGTTTTTTTAAATCTTCAACCGGCCATTCAGGTTTAGGTTTTTGTGTTCTCCTTTAATCGATAAGAGAAATACCAGGGTAGTTAGTCTGAAAAAGATATGGCAGATTTCCGAATCCGAGCGTGTGGTTCTTCACTAATGTCCATCTCTTCGACGGGATATAAAACTTAATTAATCTTTCAGTATTGTCGCCCACAAATTATAAGCAGATATTATGAAACACTTTTGGTGTAATAGTGCGGTTTCACCCGAAATATTAGTAAAGACAATGTCAGTATTTAGAGTACGACCACCACGACAGACATAACAAAGTGTAACCTGAAAAGATTCGTATCTGGTTCCTTGTTCTGGCCAATTGTCAATTATCCGTTGCTAGATAGACCCTGTGTTATTAACATCGCAGTAGTATTTCTATACACAGTAGGCATGGCAACCAGTTATAGGGCCTTCCATAGCAAAGTTGGAACTGAAATGCAATGAGACTTCGACTCTACTTTACGATTTTTACTGTCAAAATGCTCTAGCAAAAACGAGTGTATCATACAGAAAGCATCTTTCTCAGGCGCCATAGAAGGAAATGCAAAATTGCACGGTTCCCCAAATCTTTAGGCAGGAGCTTTCTACACGAGAGCAGTAATTGCAGTGCACGTATTGTCTGTAAACTTACCAGAATCGCCTCCAAGAATTAGAGACTGTATCGTTGCAAACACTGAAGTTACACTGTTTTGAGAACCAGTATGGATACATGTACTTGACACGTCAAAGTTAGAGCGAAATGAAGTCGAGGACTCGAAGGGAGGTTGCTTCTGAGGCTTGTCGGTGGCCTAGGAAGTAAGACCAGCAGAAGCCTTGGCAATTGTTTTCCACTCTTATGCGACATCTCTGTAGTTTGGTAGGTAAGAGGACATTGTACTCTCTCTTGGCTCAGAAATAACAGCCTGGAGAAAGAAATATATGGGTGTGGTACCAAAAAAAAAAAGGCAAACGGAAATGTTTCAGCAGTAGCTGACATAAGAGAAACTGGGAGAGTATTATATAGTGGAACGCAAAAAAGTGAAACAACAAACATAAACATGAGAAGTGACGAAGTTCTGAACGCAGAATGAATGTTGCCCCACATACTTGTACAGAGTTTTGGACAATAAGCGTCAAAGTACTGTAGCCTGACTAACCTCTTATTACGAATGAGTGTTTAACATAACGAATCTCTCTTCTCAGTTTGTTCCTTAAGTCTTCCAGCAGGTGAAAATTTTGTTTCTTACGTCCACGCAAGCAATTGCTGATCTGAAAACAGCCATTCATGAGGCCATCGACAGCATCGATGTTCCGACACTTCAGCGGGTCTGCTCCACATTATCACCAATGGCAGGCATAACGAACATGTCATAACATAAGTCCGAATATCTGTAGTGACGTTAACATGTTGAATAAAGTGTGGCTGTGGTTTGTAACTAATGAAAGTTTTTTTCATGTAGTTAAGTGCCCTGTATATGTCAGTTTGTCAAAGTTCTGTAGAATTCCAGTGCGGTATAGGAAGAGCTGTTAAGGCGAAACCATTTCAATCTGTATTCGAAAACAAAAAATTAAGCAGTCTCTCAAACTTTTTATTTCCGTAGCTACATTGTTATAAAACTGCATGTTTAACTTCTTTCTTTGCTGAAGTTAAATACACTAGAGTTCACTAAAGGTAATTTTTCCTTCTAATAATGTGTTTGTTAATATCACTTTTTATTGTTGTACCACTTTTTACATTTCTCAAATACAAGAAGTTTTAGAAGTTTCGTGACAACGTAGGCTAAACAGCAGAGAGATCTCTAGAAAACTTAGTAGACGAATCTAAATACCAGACAAACATCACACCAGTGAAATATGGGCTGAAGAAAAGTATCCAGTTAGCTAAGCAAACGGGAATTCAGATATTGTCAGGTCAGAACTTTGCTGAAAGGACCTGCGTCTTTAACTGTCCAGATTTTCTGTTGTGCAGGGCTGACGCTTTCAGACCAATCTGCATGTGTTCAGTTCTGTTAATCACTTTTGATCGACGTGCCATCAGATCATTGGGCTCTTTAGTTTTTCATGGCTTCAGATGAAGCATGGTTTAGTCAACTGTGGTATTAGCAGAACACCAGTCATTACGGACCAGAAAATTATCAATGCTTTGAACAGTCGTTGCATTATGTAGAGATTTGTATTTGGTGTGCGTTTTTAATGCGGTTTTATTTATGCCAACCTGCCCCGAACTGTTGGCTGGCTATGGTGAAGCTGAGGGCTATTTCGTAGGTTGTTTGCAGTTGCTTTTATTCATCTGTTGCTAAAAGTTCTTACGCAATTTCATATATTGTCTTAAATAATTCACATGTATCGGGTGATCGAAAAGTCAGTATAAATTTGAAAACTGAATAAATCACCGAATAATGTAGATAGAGAGGTACAAATTGACACACATGCTTGGAATGACATGGTATTTTATTAGAACCAAACAAATACAAAAGTTCAAAAATGTCCAACAGATGGCGCTTCATCTGATCAGAATATCAATAATTAGCATAACAAAGTAAGGCAAAGCAAAAATGACGATCTTTACAGGAAATGCTCAATATGTCCACCGTCATTTCTCAACAATAACTGTAGTCGAGGAATAATGTTTTGAACAACACTGTAAAGCATGTCCGGAGTTATGGTGAGGCATTGGCGTCAAATGTTGTCATTCAGCATCCCTAGAGATGTCGGTCGATCACGATACACTTGAGACTTCAGGTAACCCCAAAGCCAATAATCGCACGGACTGAGGTCTGGGGACCTGGGAGGCCAAGCATGACGAAAGTGGAGGCTGAGCACACGATCACCACCAAACGACGCGCGCAAGAGATCTTTCATGCGTCTAGCAATACTTTTTTTGTTCTAATAAAACCCCATGTCATTCCAAGCATGTGTGTCAATTTTTACCCCCCTATCTTCATTATTCCGTGGTTTATTAAGTTTTCAAATTTATACTGACTTTTTGATCACCCGGTATTTTGACAGTGGTGTCATCGAACTTTGGTTACGTTAAATTTCATTCGGGATGACATAGAACTTTGCTTTTGAAGTCAACCTCAGCCTTGTCGACAGATTTCCCAAATATGCCAGTCGTGCGTAATGCACGAGCTTCGAGGAAGTATCATATAAGGGGACGATCAAAAAATGTGCTCGAGGGCATTGCAGCAACGCATACGCATCGTACAGCCACACCGATACGAGTATATAAGCACCGACATGTAGGCAATGGATTAGTGTGGCATTCGTGTCTTTCCTACGAGCGTGCCGTAAATGCAGAAACGTGAAATATGGCGGTGTTAATACCAAAGGCGTTCAAACACGACCAACGTGCTGTTATTCTTTCGTTAGCTGTCGAAGGAAAAACACCGGTAGACATACATCGGACAATGAAGAATTTGTAGGAAGCAGTTGTGAAAAAGTAAGCGTTGCTGCTGCTTCATGAAAACGCACGTCTCCATATCTCAAATGTTCCGCCAACTCAAGTGGGAAGCACTCTAGCACACGCCCATTAGTCCTGATCGCTCCCCATGTGATTATCGAGCCTTCGGTCTCTTAAAAGAAGCCTTGAAGGGTCGACGATTCCTGTCGGACGAGGATGTGCAGAAGGCAGTTACCGACTTCTTGACGCCAGCAGGACACGGTGTTTCATCAAACGGGTGTCTTCGTTGGTGGGATAAATGCCTCAATGCTCACGGCGATTTTGCCCGATTGGTATATAGATTCTGAACTGTACAGCTTTCGATGGGAAACAATTTAATCCCCCCCCACCCCACCCCCCCTTGTGCATCTGTATCTGTTACTCCGCTGCTACCTGCCTCCCTACGGAGCCCATTTTGATTGATTTGTTGTTTTGAGCCCCATAACAAGTCACCATATTATGGATCAAAAATTTTCAGTAACTGTCCATGTAAGTGAAATGGCTGTATAAAGCTTTAAATAGCACACACAGTTCTAGAGGCTACTTGTATTTGCCAATTTCGATATGCCATGGGAGGTACCAGTGAAGGACGTTAAATTCTACGCGTCTGAAGGTAATTTAATTTAGGTACAAATGTACTTTCCTTAAACTTCTTGACCTTGTTCTGTTGCTGTGGAGCGATATTCAGTCTGCTTAGGACAGATTCAATTCAGAAAGTCAACAAACGACAGTGTCGTCGTACTTCTGTAAGGTTACAGGGATTATTGTTAGCTCAATTTTGCACGTGGCAGTCTAAGCAAGAAAACTACAGCCGTAGATGGCAACCCAAAATTTGTGATTAAATTCCAGCTGTAACATTATGGGCAGTTTATAGTAGCGAGTGGGTTTTAAACGTAAAAACCGCTATTGTCTCCTGGAAAAGTCTGCGTGGTATGTCTGCACGGTGGGACCAAACTTGGGTAGAAATCTCATGTTGAGCTGTAGCCTCTCGGGCACTTCCCGTCTTCTGGGGGCTGCGGTTATCTTATCTTCAGTAGCTGAAACGACGCAGATGGAGGATATCCTCTTTATCGGGAATGTCCCCAGTTCTGTTTTCTCGCTATGTAAGATTGTTGAGTCATGACTGCTTGTACTGTTCTGGGAAGTAGTTGAAACGAGTTCGGAGCATTTACATTTGTGGCGCGATTACTTGCTAGACGTAATTTACCATCATTCATTTTGGTTATGTCCAACGATCACAAAATTTTATGAAGAACAAATAAATATAAATTAAGAATATAATCATACCGTCAGTCGGTGGCTGACCCCGTCTTCATGATAGCTTTGCCCTGCAGATAGTAACGTAGCTGTGGATTCGAAGTCTCGATGAAATCTGTCGATTTGTTGTAATTTCGAGGTTCAGTAGCGTCTCGCCTGTTCCACAAAGGTGCCAGCGCGTCTTGCTTCCTTAAAAGGCAGTGGTTTAGTGCCGTGTTCATAGGCAGTGTAGTACACGGTACACCCTTCCCGGTGTACAGGTGCACATTGCAACTGCTGATACTCATATCTACTGATACCTAAAAATGGTCTTATAATGACACGGTTTGGGCTCATTGTCAAACTGCTGTAACCAACACTGTAAACAAGTTTAATACAGTTGCAAATCATTGCGGCACGTGTGCATAACTTTTGAGTAGATTTTAGGAGGGCTTCGCAAACTTTTTTGCATGACGTATGTATCAGGCAGCAACAAGGGGAAGTGAAAATTCAGAAGTTTTTTGGTCTAACACGAACAAAGGTACTGTTGTGTGAGTGGCAGGGCCGAAAAATTGTATTTTACCTAAAAGTATGTTGAACCACGCCTTGGACTTAAATCCTTCGTCGTGTACGGTTGGGGGGGGGGGGGGGGCGCACATTGTTTGTGAACATCACCTGTATCATATGATGCATTTGGTGTACTAAAATGTCCAAATAATAGTCTTCATAATCATCTTCAGTTACAAATAGGCCATCGGCGTGCCATGAAACTGTGGCCCACAGCATCGGTTACTCCGTGTTCACCGTAATACGCTGGCATATGCTCAACGGCTCACTTTCGCGACATAGTGGCCCTATCCTACTCCAGTTAACCAAATGGGGAAAGGGGGCCTACAGTTAAACGTGGAATCCGAACCACATGTCGTTTCTGGAAAACCTTCACGTAATTTAGAGGTGATGGCTGAGTTAAAAGCAAAATGAAAACCTTCGTCGGGCCATGATTCGATCCCGTGGCCTTTCGGTTTCCAGACACGCATTTTACCGGTAGACCACCAGGTCAGATAACGCATTAGCTTATTTGTAGATTCGCTTTCCATAAACCATGAGCATAGGTGGAATCAGCGGATATGACTAATCGGATCGTACTAATCTTAAATTATGCATGAACTGTCTACCATTTACGTACGCCGTGTCGGTGCGTTCCTAGGTCGTGGTCGGTTGATGATGGGAGAGGACCTCCTAGCCGCGGGTGCTACTCTAATTTTGACGTCACATTTGCTCACCAGTTGTTGGCGACAGTTCGCGTCATAGTCCTCAGATTATAGTTAGTATTCTTTTATTTTGTTAAGTCTGAAGTTTGTCTCAATTGCGTTAACCCCACACCGAAGTTCTACATTCAACTGCTTGCGACTAACCACGCTGCATCACTGTTCTCGTTGTGTATGTCAAATCTCTCTTGAGTTCATTGGACACACGAGTAAGTACCAGTTTCATTGCAGGATTAGACGAGAGCAGCAGTGTATGAATTATACAACGTATCAATTGCGCTGTTTTCCAGAATATAAGTATTTCCTTCATTTTGACGTCCAGTGCGTTTGGTAATAGCGTTTCTTCGCTAGAACCGCTCGCGACTTCGTTGTAATAACCATAGTAACATGTGCAGTTAGAGGCTTCAATTGATTCTCATGAAACAGTTTTTCTTTATGTAACTGCATCCGCCAGTTCTGCTTTGTGAATGTGCGCAATTCTAAACTTCCACTGGATTTCAAAATATCAGTATTCCGGCCACTCTTTAGGTGTAGAACCACTACTTCTGGCGCCACTTTGGTTCTGGTGATAATGATTTCACAATCAACGGCATCATCTTTAATTGGTATAATTAATCGCATTGTCATTTATAGTGCATATAGTTCGTGAAAAAGCCGCCTTTTATATGAGTGATACGGTTATCACGTTTTAATGCATTGATAATTACTTGGGATAAGACGTCGATATCATAGGTACTGACAGGTGTCCTCTACATAGTTTTCCTTGTGGTGAGAGCTGATAGCTACAAGAAGCTCGATAAGCACGTAGCCATCTGTCAGCGTCTGATAACGAGGTGATTCCTCTAGGTCACAGTAGTGGAGCACGCTGAGATTCAGTGCTATTCTTTCTGTCTTTAAACTGTAACTGTCGGAGGTATTGTGGCGTGGGAACTGTGCTTCCGCACATTTACAGGAAGTGCTGTGTGTGTGTGTGTGTGTGTGTGTGTGTGTGTGTGTGTGTGTGTCTGTGTCGGGCGCTCTCCCGTTGAGTCGTCACTATCATCATGGTAGTCTGCTGATAACAAGAAATTTTCCTGTCATTGGTGTAAGGAATCCCCATGGGAGCTGGAGATATTTAAGTACCTGTATAGTCTTGGATACCACATGGCGTACATTAATCTTTTGAATTCTACGACACGAACTACTACTAAAATAGAAGCGTAGTTAGGTTTATACTTATTGAACGTCACTTTAATTAATTCGACAATTTTCGTAAGCTTCAGTGTACCAAGCCGACAGTTGATGAAGCGTTCGTGAGAATAACTGGCGTGTACGCGGCAAAACTATTATTTCAGTGCAAAGGATTGGAAGGTGTTTCTTGTAGTGAGATACACTCAACGAAATATAGACAAGAATACTGGTTTGAGGTATTGGTGATAACGTGCAACAGGCGCTAGTCGCCAGGATGAGACAGGATTATCTTCCCTGTATTGTGTTACAGTGTTGTTTCACATATAGAGAATATAGACGTAACTGGCGGAGAAATCATTTCTTATTATAGCTGGCAGGACCAATCCTGTGATTTCTTTGTATCTTAACAGATCTTCCAAAATCTTGAAATTGATGGGGGTTTGCCTACTGTGAGGACAGGAGTCCGAAATGGACGTTGGTTCCTTTTCGGCAGCGCCCTTCCATATGGCTCGGCACCGTTAAAATACCTCGTTCTCCAAATGGAGCCACATACGTTTCTGGCGTGTTCTAAACAGCCACATTTATAATATTTTGATGGGTTTAAGATCACGTTCATATGCTCAGTCGAAACGCATTCTATTTTGTAAAGGAGTGAGTATAGGCTACTAGCCTCCGTGTAGTCTACTTTTACATCCTGTGTAGTATTAAAAGTGCACCAGAAGGTAGCTGGCAGACAGCTATAAGCTCACGTGCGCCAGAAATAACTAATATTCAGGGCTAAAACAGATAATCTGGCACCATGTATACACGTAGTCCGGTCATAACGAAGATATGTCGTAACGATACATTTCCAGTTCCGAAGTTAAGTTCCAGTGGGAGCATTCGTTGACGGCCGCACGTTTCGTTTTAGCACAGGTGTCCGAAGCCAGCCAAGAAACCTGAGTACTGTTTTTAATACGATCTGTGCTTAAGAAATACTTCGGTTATGGTATATTCAGTAGTTTCGTATTGGGGAGTGTAGTATAATATCCAGAAGTCCACTGCCGTGATAAAAGTGGCTGGACTTAAAACGAGGTTGTGCATGTATGTGACTGTCGTAACTTAGGTTGAATGATGTGCCTACAATAATGAGCCATCATATTCTTTGTCACTGCGCATCTAAGCAGTCATTTTGTGTGTTGTTATATCTAACATAAACATTTGTATTTAGGGCAGTTGTCTTCAACTACTGGATGGACAGCAGAAGAAATAAACGAGAGAATTGTCTACAATGTTTAAAAAAAACTAAATAGTTTGATCTTACAAGCAAATTAAGAACGTCTGTGTCTTGGGCTATGTAAATATCTTTCAAAACTGCAGAGTGATCTGGCGTAGACGTAAGCCTTGCATCGCATTTGGGAGAATGGCGGTTCGAATCCATAGCCAGCCAATCAAATTCCGGGTTTTCGTGGCTTCCGTATTAGTCTATTAAGACAATTGGAGCGATGGTCAATTTGAAACGGACGTAGCAATTCTCCATCTACATACTTTTCCTGTCCGTGCTTTGGCTCCTTTTCTAATGATCTCTCCGTCGACGAGATGTTAAACCCCATTGTCACATCATTCACATCGGCGGAAAAAAAAAAAAAAAAAAACTGTCCGCCCCCGATAGCTGAGTTGTCAGCGCAACAGAATGTCAATCCTAAGGGTCCGGGTGTTGTGTTGTCCTAATGATCATCATTTCATCCCCATCGACGCGCAAGTCGCCGAAGTGGCGTCAAATCGAAAGACTTGCACCCGGCGAACGGTCTACCTGACGGGGGGCCCTAGTCACACGGCATTTACTTTTTTTGTTGCGAAAAAGATAAAATAGTAAGCACACGATATGCTGTATATCTTTAATCATAGATTACTAAACTCTCGTAAAATTTAAGATTGCGGTTGGTATCTCTTTGTGTTTACTGACAATATGGACACCTTACTGACACTTGTTCCTTAGTACCTTCATGGAAAACGTAGCAGTTAAGTGGCTGAATTATTTGACTCCAGCGGTTTGCTATCACTGGCGGCCTTTCGTAAATATTACGAATATTTACTAATGGGATGCCTGCTTTTTAATAATCGGTATATTTGTTTTATCGCGAAGAATTTTAGTGTGGCATTGTAATTGTAATATCAAGCAGTCAGAGCGTTAGCTTATATCGTCACATTAGCCCACTTCAGTGCTAGTATCATTTGCTACTGAAATTAGCACAAGACAATGGACTATTTAATGAAGAGGAAGATTTTCAAGAAGTCAGTGTTGTGTGTACAGATGACAGTGATTTATACCCAGACTTGAAGCAGCAAATGAGTCGTATAAAGAATCCCTGGGTGACCATGGAAGAAAGCAATGACTCTCTACTCATTTTGTGTGTAAAATACACTTGGAGTCATTGCAATAATTTGTAACTAGTGCATAGCGTAAGTTATGTCTTGTTTTCCCATAAAATTTTGAGCAGTAAAATTGTCAGTATGGTGTATAAAACAGGATTTCTGTACTTACTTTGTGTGTAGCATACCACTGGAAGTCTAACAGTTGTAATTAATAAGTGCATAAAGTATAAATTATGACTGCCTTTGAACATAATTTGGAGCAGTAAAATTTACGATGGTTTAGTAGTAATACAACCTCACCCCTATCCTTTATTGCTCTAGGGTTAAAGTACGTCAGGACAAGATAGCCGTATGGACGAACAGCGAAGGACAGCATGTAAATCTGTTGGTAATACTAGTATCTCTGCAACCTTGTAGCGATTGCACAGAAATAACTAAAGAGCGACGAAGTAGTTCGGAACACGAGTGCAGCAGCATTTCAGACATTGGTATGAGTGTGTTTGGTTTACTGACGCCGGACGCGAAGAAATAATGGTACATCATAAACTCGGAGACTTGGTTACTCAAAATTACATTTTAAATATTAAATATATTAACGTAATAAGTTAGTACAGATGTGTTAAAATAGTAGAGAGTAATGGTTCCGAGCTGCTTAGCCGTTTTTCCCACATTTTTCAGACTCAATCTCCCTAATGTTTCATGCTCTTGATGCACACATTTGCGTAATTCGGAAGGACGTGATCTGATCAGGGGCCGGAATTGCTTACATGTATATATTTGTGGAATTTTCTCCAGACGATTCAGCACAGATACCCAGTAGGCAAAACAGTCCATAATATCAAGAACACCTTTCTCCAGTTTGCCCTCCTGCTGTATGCTGGTACACGTTGGAATGAAGCAAAGGTTATTGCAGCTAAGGAGGTATATAGAGTAATCAATATGACTGCGTACTACGCATCAGCGTGATCTAATGATGAAGAGATCCGTTTTATGCCTGTAGCGTGGAAAATGTCTAGAGGTGATGGATAACAGGTTTTCGGTAAAACCTGCTTAAAGGAGGCGCTTCTCTTTCCGGCCACTTGACACGATGAAATCATCTTGACACGTCTCCAAGTAGGACACACCTCAGTGACGCATCTTCCCTTCTCTGGCCTAACGCCCTTACCAGGCGCACGTTCTTGCGGTGTACTGATAACAGTACGGCACATTTTCAGTATACTTCGTATCCTAAGAAGCAGCTACTGGGTCATTGTCTCTCTTCCAAATGACGTTTATTGACGTAGTTCAACATTGCTAACACCGAAACTATTAGGTGGAAGATGGGATTGCATAATTCAGGCGGCTACCTCACCTATTTATAATGTAAGAGAGAAACTAGCAATAGCTTTGTGAACATGAGATGAGTTTGAGTTTGTATTTCAAAGCTGTAAGAAAGAAATTGTCTGTTCCAAGGGTCTCTGTCTCATCAATGTACTAAACATATTTCTTTTGTAATTATATGAACAGTACATTTTAAAGTAAAAACTACGTTTTGTACGGGAAGACAATTTTTTACGAATATGAGATTCAGAGTGTGAACGCGATTTTACTTAATTTTTAATGCCATTGTTTTAATTTTAAATGCCGTAACCATATAACTCCTGAAAGTATTTGTAAGGCCAATGATAACTAGCCGGTTGAGCTACCCAAACAAATATGTCAACCAGTTTTATATTGTTTACAAATAAAACACACGATTGAGACGAATTTTTTCTCATATTTGTACGTCTAATGGTAACAGTTATTCTAATGGCAAGTTTTCATTACATTTTTCCAGAATCCAATAATAAAATTTTACTGTCAGAATTGAGAAGCTCCTCATCAGCTACCCCACAATGATTCACCAATTGCAGAAATTGTTAGCACTGTGTTTTCAGACTAGTCAATTTTAGGCGTACCATGCCCGGTAGCCGCACCCTGAATCTTTAGTTTCTAGCCAGTTAATGATCATCGGTATCATATGATCATGGATTAGTAACAATACGTCGTAAAAATGGAGGAAATGTTTAATGTTGGGGCGTCATATAAACTCAGTTTTTGAACAAAGACCACGCAACGCTTTTACCAGAAGACAGTCGATTTGACCGGCATTAAAGTGCGGGATACTCTACAATCTTCATAGTAGATATGACAATGACCAGTCAGTCATGAATATAACTACCCAAAACTGCATCGCAACGAAATTACTGGTACTCGCAGCCGAAATAGAATTGTCATTTCACAGATTAGAGCACAGGAGTCATAGATACACCTTTTGAAAGGGTAGTTTTATACCGCTTTAAAAGATTGTATGTTGTACACAATTCCAAAACACTTAAGAAAACATCTTTCTGGTAGAACTGAATTCAAAATTGACCACACCATTGAGGATGATGATCAAACTGGTACCCAAAATTCGTCCATGTGCATAAAGTTTGGGCTGTACACATCTTGTATACTTTATTAGGGATGTTATTGTGAGATACTCAGTACAGGGTGTATTAAATATTTTTAGTATTATTTGGCAATTGCAAACGTTTGACAGTTATGCTGCGGTTGTGTATTAGCTTTGACATTCCATAAAAGTTCATTACCCTGGTATGGCTTACTGTCTTGTGATTTACTACCATGTTGATATTTTCTGATTGCGAAGTTTCAGGATAGTTAAGAGTTACTGTGGCACTTAATTCCATATCAGTCAGTTGGTTTATCTAACAAATTAATCTTACTGTTGTTTGGATGCCGTTTTACCCTCCGCCTCCCATTTCGAAACGCTGTGCTTGAGTCTCTTCTCACTTCAGAGGAAGATAAGAGCATACACTCTAGTAAGACTACATCAATAACTAATGTAGTTTTATAGTAAAGCGACATACAGTTTGACTCCAGATATTCGTGCAGCCCGTTATGACAAGTTAACATCTCAACTGTTGTGGTTATGTGCTGTTAGAGCCTGTTTGATCGAATTTTCATGTGGCAAAGGAAAGCTTTTTAACTCTGCGACATCTCAACAGTAAATGACGATAGATTTGCAACGGTTATCATTGGAGCTAGCTTACGTTGATAGCAGTCAGTACGATGGTGGTGGAGATAAGACAGTTTCTTTTCGTTGTCGTTGTTCATTCTTGGTGTCAGGTTGTAGCCTTGTCTTTAAACCTACAGGAGGAGAGAATCGAAATTAAATACCGAGAGGTATGGCGCATACACGAGGAGCGTTCGTAGCATACACAACGGCAGTACACGTTATTGAGCAAACAGAATTCTACGCATTAAAACACAATAATTTGAAATGTATGCCTAAACGATAGTTTCGGGTAGGCTATGTTTTTTCGGTACTCAGTGGTCGTAATTACGTTTCTAGGCAGAAATATACTTCAGCTGATTATGAGGGTAAAAGCCAGTGAGGGAGTTAATATGTAGTCGTTAGGAGAAAAGTTTCAGCACATGAATTTCTGAAACTGCAGTCAGAAGTACAGAACTGCAGTTGAGAGAGACAGAGAGAGAGACGAGTTGCAAATTTTCAACTGACAATGTCGCTGAGGTGACATAAATTTAGCAAAGCTCTGTGATTTATTTTGACGCTATTTAATACATAATTTGCAATTTGATTTAATGATGTTGCACAAAAGAATCGTGAAATGCATATAGTATATATACTTGAAACTTCCTGCCAGATTAAAACTGTGTGCCAGACCGAGACTCGAACTCGGGACCTTTGCCTTTCGCGGTCAAGTGCTCTACCAACTGAGCTGCCCAAGCACGACTCACGCCCCGTCCTCACAGCTTTACTTCTGTCAGTATCTCGTCTTCTACCTTCCAAACTTTATAGAGGGTCTCCTGCGAATCCTTCAGAACTAGCACTCCTGAAAGAAAGGATATTGCGAAGACGTGGCTTAGCCACAACCTGGAGGATGTGTATATACTGGTAATAAAATGATAAAGAGGCGACAGATACTTGTGTGAAACACGCAATCTACAAACGCTCTTGAAGTTAAGTGAATATTGTCTAGGCTGATGACAGTTGATACTTGCCAACCAGTAATTTAAGGGTTTTGGGATTGGTGCAACACCTTCGGTGCAGCATTGAGGAAAAATCCAGTGGGAAGTAAATTTTAATGCGAATCAGCAACTGCTTTACACGAATTATGTTTTGACTGAATATATACCATGAGATTACGTTACTTTATCTACGCGTCTTGCCAGAGATGGAAGGGCTCTCTTAGTTTCTTTCCTAGTAAAGTGTATTAGTTTCTCGGCCCACCAACCTAAAAAAAAGTTGACTATTTGAAGCGAATAAGGTTTCTAAGCAGTGCATAGCAAAACAAAACTTGGGTACGTGAAGTACAGTAGATCTTGCCCAAAAGGTATCATGAAGTATTTGCTGAATGTATGTTCCTCACGAGTGTCTTCTAACCACACTGCGTGCCTATGGAATACCACCTCAGTTGTCGACTGGATTCGTGATTCCCTGTCAGAAAGGTCACAGTTCGTAGTAATAGACGGAAAGTCATCGAGTAAAACAGAAGTAATATCCAGTGTTCCCCAAGGAAGTGTTATAGGCATTTTAGTGCTTCTGATCTATATTGACGACGTAGGAGACAATCTGAATAGCCGTCTTAGATTGTTTGTAGATTATGCTGTCATTTACCGTCTTGATATCAGATGGCCAAAACGAATTGCAAAATGATTTAGATAAGATGTCTGCATGGTGCGAAAAGTAACAATTGACCCTGAATAAAGTTATTCACATGAGTACTAATAGAAATCTAATTTCGAGCCGCGCGGTTAGAAGCGACATGTCACTGATTGCGCGGCCTCTCCAAAGTAGTGTGTTAGTCTAGGGACCGATAACCTCAGCAGTTTGGTTCCTTAGGGATTCACATATTCGCTTATTTAGATTACGCGGTAAGTCACAAATCTGAAGGCTGTAAATTCAACTAAATACTTAAGGGAATACAATTACAAATAACCTAAATTGGAACGATCAGTGTTGTGGGTAGAGCAAACCAAAGACTGCGACTCACTGGCAGAACACTTAAAAGGTGCGACAGGTCTACTAAGGAGACTGCTTACACCACGCTTGTCCGCCCTATTCTGGAGTACTGCTGTGCGGTGTGGGATCCGCATCAGGTGGGAGTGACGGGTGACATCCAAAAAGTTCAAAGAAGGGCAGCTTGTTTTGTATTATCGCGAAATAGGGGAGATAGTGCCACAGACATGATACGTGAATTGGAGTGGCAGTTATTCAAACAGAGGCGTTTTTCGTTGCGACGTAATTTTCTCATGAAATTTCAATCACCAGTTTTCTCCTCCGATTGCGAAAACTTTGTTGGCACCCACCTACATAGGGAGAAATGGCCATCACGATGAAGTAAGAGGAGGGCTCGTTTTTTTCCCGCGCGCCGTTCGAGTATGGAACGGTAGAGACAGCTTCAAGGTGGTTCATTGAACATTCTGCCAAGCACTTGATTGTGAATAGTAGAGTAATAATGTAGATGTAGTTGAATGTTATGCAAAATGTGTTGTGTACTTGCTTTGCTGTTACCCGTGTAAAAGCCCACCGTTACATTAGTTGTTTTGGGATGAGTGGTGGATACTGTATTACGGTATTAGATCATTTACTTTGCTAATGAGTATTTTTCAAATCTAGAAGTTTGTCAGAGGTAAAAGTTATCAGTCCTACTTCTAGTTGTAAAGTCATTCCAATGGATTTATCGGACTTAAAAAATTCTGAACTAACATGCTCCAAATATGAAGCATGTCAAGGTAGAATTTTGCTTTGAGAGCTTTACAGATGTTTGTAACTGATCAGTGAACAATTAGTGTACACTACGGCTTAGCTGATCCACGTCGTATTTTTAAAAGGGCGAAGACTATGTGGTCTTCACATAACAGTATTACTTTCGCAAAGTGGATTCAAAGGGAAGCGTTAAAAATGAAAGAATCCATCGACACCTATGATCATTCCTTGTACTAGTAATGTTAGTCAGGCCCCTAATGTGATTTTGCTTGGAACTCTTCCTTACATTCGCGCCTATCTTGTGACGAACGTATCTTGAAAACTGTTCGGTGTGAAGTCTTCCTGTTCCAGATTTCGTAGTTTGAAAGATTGCGATTTAGGCGGCGTAGTAGTAGTACCATGTGTGCTTTGAGCAGTGCTCCACTCTTAGTAAGTCCTGAAATGCAAGCGATAAAGATAACCATGGAATGTTCCCATACTACAACCACCTCTCTCATAGTGGAAATTTGAAGCTACCGCCTAGTACAAAGATACGAACACGGAAGCGAAGCGTAGTGAGCTGGTGACACACAGCAGCGTTCCCATGACGTATGCGCTGCGCGGAAGTGCTGCGGAATGAGTCAGTACCGCAGCCATGTATGGTGTTAACGTAGCATGGGCGGGGTCAGCTTACACAAATAGCGCGGCCGCTCTCCGTCCGCAACGCGCTTTTTAATTAATTACGTCAGTGTGACTGCGGTGGATTCATTATTGAGGGAACGCTAAGCTTCAGATGGTTGTGGGCATTAAAATTGTGGGCGGTAAACAGCTTTGTCATTAGCGCTCCTCCACAGGTTCGTAGTACGCACGGAAAGCAAAGATCATACAACGATAGTCACAACCAATACAAAGACCCGACAAACAAAGTAGCTCGCGCGAGTTACTAAAGGTTGCTGTTCAGTAGCAAGCGAAATTGCGCAGCTCTGACAGTCCGAAAGCATATTTCATAGGACTAAACTTCAGGTATCAGCCCGGTTTTTGTAACTGACATTGAGGGTTCTCATCGCTCCTGTATTGCAACTGCAAATAAGAAGCGGGAAGACCGGTTCTCTAAAAATACTACCAACCCGCCTTGCCCCAGAGAACTTCCCCTAAAGAGGACACCCTTAGCGGTAGCTGTCAATCGACCCGCTACAATACTTAAGTGTTGTGCGCATTTTCAAAATGGATCTTGATGATTTCTAACGTACCGAGCCGCGAGGAGATCGAAACCTGTGAACTCAGAAATAATTATTTTCTAAAACCATCACAATGCTCTGCACTATGAGGGCGTGTGTAAAAGTGACGTTACAGAATTCTGGTAAAGATCCGTCATTCTCACTCATTCGCTCGAATGAACGCAAAAGTTTCGAATGTTTCCTTTCCCTCAGCCACAAACGAATGAAACTTCAAATAAAGGGGCAGTCAAATGAAAAGACAGATGGAAAAAGCATGTAAATTCAGTATTTCAGAAATAATCGCTGTAACTGTTAATGTACAGGGTCTACATCTACATCTACATCCGTACTCCGCAAGCCACCTGACGGTGTGTGGCGGAGGGTACCCTGAGTACCTCTATCGGTTCTCCCTTCTATTCCAGTCTCGTATTGTACGTGGAAAGGAGGATTGTCGGTATGCTTCTGTGTGGGCTCTAATCTCTCTGATTTTATCCTCATGGTCTCTTCGCGAGATATACGTAGGAGGGAGCAATATACTGCTTGACTCTTCGGTGAAGGTATGTTCTCGAAACTTCAACAAAAGCCCGTACCGAGCTACTGAGCGTCTCTCCTGCAGAGTCTTCCACTGGAGTTTATCATCTCCGTAACGCTTTCGCAATTACTAAATGATCCTGTAACGAAGCGCGCTGTTCTCCGTTGGAGCTTCTCTCTCTCTTCTATCAACCCTACCTGGTGCGGATCCCACACTGCTGAGCAGTATTCAAGCATTGGGCGAACAAGCGTACTGTAACCTACTTCCTTTGTTGTCGGATTGCATTTCCTTAGGATTCTTCCAATGAATCTGTCTGGCATCTGCTTTACCGACGATCAACTTTATATGATCATTCCATTTTAAATCACTCCTAATGCGTACTCCCAGATAATTTATGGAATTAACTGCTTCCAGTTGCTGACCTGCTATTTTGTAGCTAAATGATAAGGGACCTATCTTTCTATGTATTCGCATCACATTACACTTCGCTACATTGAGATTCAATTGCCATTCCGTGCACCATGCGTCAATTCGCTGCAGATCCTCCTGCATTTCAGTACAATTTTCCATTGTTGCAACCTCTCGATACACCACAGCATCATCTGCAAAAAGCCTCAGTGAACTTCCGATGTCATCCACCAGGTCATTTATGTATATTGTGAATAGCAACGGTCCTATGACACTCCCCTGCGGCACACCTGAAATCACTCTTACTTCGGAAGACTTCTCTCCATTGAGAATGACGTGCTGCGTTCTGTTATCTAGCAACTCCTCAATCCAATCACACAATTGATCTGATAGTCCGTATGCTCTTAATTTGTTCATTAAACGACTATGGGGAACTGTGTCAAACGCCTTGCGGAAGTCAAGAAACACGGCATCTACCTGTGAACCCGTGTCTAAGGCCCTCTGAGTCTCGTGGACGAATAGCGCGAGCTGGGTTTCACACGATCGTCTTTTTCGAAACCCATGCTGATTCCTACAGAGTAGATTTCTAGTCTCCAGAAAAGACATTATACTCGAACATAATACGTGTTCCAAAATTCTACAACTGATCGACGTTAGAGATATAGGTCTATAGTTCTGCACATCTGTTCGACGTCCCTTCTTGAGAACGGGGATGACCTGTGCCCTTTTCCAATCCTTTGGAACGCTTCGCTCTTCTAGAGACCTACGGTACACCGCTGCAAGAAGGGGGGCAAGTTCATTCGCGTACTCTGTGTAAAATCGAACTGGTATCCCATCAGGACCAGCGGCCTTTCCTCTTTTGAGCGATTTTAATTGTTTCTCTATCCCTCTGTCGTCTACTTCGATATCTACCATTTTGTCAACTGTGCGACAATCTAGAGAAGGAAGCACAGTGCAGTCTTCCTCTGTGAAACAGCTTTGGAAGAAGACATTTAGTAATTCGGCCTTTAGTCTGTCATCCTCTGTTTCAGTACCATTTTGGTCACAGAGTGTCTGGACATTTTGTTTTGATCCACCTACCGCTTTGACATAGGACCAAAATTTCTTAGGATTTTCTGCCAAGTCAGTACATAGAACGTTACTTTCGAATTCATTGAAAGCCTCTCGCATAGCCCTCCTCACACTACATTTCGCTTCGCGTAATTTTTGTTTGTCTGCAAGGCTTTGGCTATGTTTATGTTTGCTGTGAAGTTCCCTTTGCTTCCGCAGCAGTTTTCTAACTCGGTTGTTGTACCACGGTGGCTCTTTTCCATCTCTTACGATCTTGCTTGGCACATACTCATCTAACGCATATTGTACCATGGTTTTGAACTTTGTCCACTGATCCTCAACACTATCTGCACTTGAGACAAAACTTTTGTGTTGAGCCGTCAGGTACTCTGTAATCTGCTTTTTGTCACTTTTGCTAAACAGAAAGTGTTTCAAAAATGACCGGTGTATTTGAAACGGCAATACAAACTAAACGAGCAGCGATAGAAATAAACAGTTTGTTGCAATATGCTTGGGACAACAGTACATTTTCAGGCAGACAAGTTTTCGAAATTATAGTTAAAATTGTCAACAACAGATGGCGCTGCGGTCTGGGAAACTCTATAGTACGATATTTTCCACATATCCACATATCCACAATGCGTAGCAATAATATGGCGTAGTCTCTGAATGAAATTACCCGAAACCTTTGACAACGTGTCTGGCGGAATGGCTTCACATGCAGATGAGATGTACTGCTTCAGCTGTTCAATTGTTTCTGGATTCTGGCGGTACACCTGGTCTTTCAAGTGTCCCCACAGAAAGAAGTCACAGGGGTTCATGTCTGGCGAATAGGGAGGCCAATCCACGCCGCCTCCTGTATGTTTCGGATAGCCCAAAGCAATCACACGATCATCGAAATATTCATTCAGGAAATTAGACGTCGGCCGTGCTATGTGGCCGGGCACCATCTTGCATAAACCACGAGGTGTTCGCAGTGTCGTCTAAGGCAGTTCGTACCGCCACAAATTCACGAAGAATGTCCAGATAGCGTGATGCAGTAATCGTTTCGGATCTGAAAAATGGGCCAATGATTCCTTCGGAAGAAATGGCGGCCCAGACCAGTACTTTTTGAGGATGCAGGGACGATGGGACTGCAACATGGGGCTTTCCGGTTCCCCATATGGCCAGTTCTGTTTATTGACGAAGCCGTCCAGGTAAAAAGAAGCTTCGCCAGTAAACCAAATGCTGCCCACATGCAAATCGCCGTCATCAATCCTGTGCACTATATCGTTAGCGAATGTCTCGTGCAGCAATGGTAGCGGCGCTGAGGGGTTGCCGCGTTTGAATTTTGTATGGATAGAGGTGTAAACTCTGGCGCATGAGACGATACGTGGACGTTGGCGTCATTTGGACCGCAGCTGCAACACGGCGAACGGAAACCCGAGGCCGCTGTTGGATCACCTGCTGCACTAGCTGCGCGTTGCCCTCTGTGGTTGCCGTACGTGGTCGCCCTACCTTTCCAGCACGTTCATCCGCCACGTTCCCAGTCCGTTGAAATTTTTCAAACAGATCCTTTATTGTATCGCTTTTCGGTCCTTTGGTTACATTAAACCTCCGTTGAAAACTTCGTCTTGTTGCAACAACACTGTGTTCTAGGCGGTGGAATTCAAACACCAGAAAAATCCGCTGTTCTAAGGAATAAACCGTGTTGTCCACAGCACACTTGCACGTTGTGAACAGCACACGCTTACAGCAGAAAGACGACGTACAGAATAGCGCACCCACAGACTGCGTTGTCTTCTATATCTTTCACATCACTTGCAGCGCCATCTGTTGTTGAAACTTATAACTACTGTAATTTCGAAAGTTTGTCCGCCTGAAAGTGTACTGTTGCCCCAAGCATATTGCAACAAACGGTGTATTTCTATCGCTGCTCGTTTAGATTTTATTGCCGTTTCAAATATACCGGTCATTTTTGAAACACCCTTTATTTACCCCACTGTGACAAGATGGTCAATGCCTTCACGGAAAAATGCAGTTGCCTACGGAACCATGTTTGTACCGAGGCATGCACCTTTCGTCCGAAACAAATTGAAGGCTGCGAATGTCCATTCATGGAAATTGCATGGGAGAGATCGGGACTGCATTTAGGATGTGCTAGGGCTTCCAAGTGAAACTTCTGCAGCGTGGTCGAAACAGCTTCGGCAACATAAAATTATGGATGTGCATTACTCTGCAACAGTGACGCCGTCCTACAACCTTCCTGGGCGCGTGCACTAGATGGCGCTCTTAAATATTTGCAGTGTCCATGTACCGCTGTGCGTTAATTGTGGTGCCGTGTCCCAGAAAGTCAACGAGCAGCGTGCTCTTGATGTAAAAGTCGTCATGACTTTCCTGATGTTGGAATGCCTGTTGTTTCGACTACCCTGCAGAAGCTTCGCTGGGAAGTCCTAACACATCCTACATATAGTCCCGATCCCTCCCTATGCGGTTTCCATATTTTTGGAGCCCTGAAGAAAGGCGTCAGTGGCCGTAGATTTGCTTCGAATGAAGAGATAAACGCCTGGCACACTCTTGTTTGTGTAGGCAACTGTAAACATTTTTTCATAAACGCATTGACCGCCTTGTCTCACAGTGGGAAAAATATATTAACAATTACGGCGATTACTTTTGAAATGATAGTTTGCTTAATTTTTTCTGTCTGTCTCGTTTTCATTTTACTGTCGCTTATACAATGTTTCATGATGCGTCTCTACAGGCATGTATGCCATGGCATAATCATTCCTACTTTTCAAAATTCAGACTCAACGCTGGCATGAATCTTTATCGATGCAGGCTTGATCGCGATGAAATTGTTTTGACAACTCTGGGGGACTAGGTGACTGTATTTGTAAAGACTGTAGCTCATATAGGAAAAAAGGCAGAACCCTTCCTCGTACTTTAGTGCCGGAACACAGGTACTCAGTTGAAGTGTCATTGGCGAAGTATTAAATTGATGCGTATCTGGCGACTTCTGTTTAGTTTGATCTGTGGTCTCTGTCCTGGATGCCTTACGATGCTCGACATTGTAGTGATGTGTTGTTAGAATCTCGGAAGAACATGTGGACACATCAGATGACAGATTACTTCCCTTCGTAGTAGTTCATCTACTGCTTATAGAAAAGATTCTCTTGGTTTGGACCAGCCTGACATTGAACTCTAGCCGTGCCCAGCATACCGTTAATTGTGCGCTTACAGATAAACGCTCTTAAGATCCGTAATGGGCTTGATGGATCTACGTAAAATCCAAGCTTGTCAATACCTTGTTCCTTATTTTGTAAATGGTACGGTCTTTCTTGGTTATAGAGATTTCGAAACAAAGCTCGAAGTACGTATAAAAGGGTTATTGGCGTTGGCCTGGGCTCTATGGAATTGATGAGACTAATTAGGTTTGATGCATATCTCTTGATATACATAAAAATTCGTTCCAAACGAGGCATTATGGCGGCACGAATTCTCTAAAACGTGTTTCTCAAATTAACATAAGAAGATTGACTTGCGTAAACAGGCACAACCCAATTCACATAATATATTCTGAAAACACGGCTGCTGTTGGAGCATAAAAAACAGAAGGGTGAGAAATAGGATTAGACACTCCTGCATTAATTATACAGGGTGTTCGGAAATTCCCGCTGCAAACTTGTAGGATTTGTAGAGGGGAGTAGTACACAGTTACAGGCCCTGTCTCTTGTAAATGTATGTATATACAAGGTGATTCCGTGTTGGTGGTGCAAACTTTCCAGGATGATCAAGGAAAAGTATCAATTTGAGGAAAGGATCCCTGTACCGGAAGCGAACGAATCGAAAGTTATAAGCAAAACCGTTCTGATATATGACTGTGGAATCCATGTACTGGTACTGTTGTTGCTAAGACTGTAAGGTAGGCAACTTTCAGAGGTGGTGGTATGGACCAAAATAAGAAAAACTGTCCAGTAAACATGGGCTCTAAAATGCATACGTTGATAGCTATGAGCACTTTTTCAATAGTAGAGATGTTTCACATTAGTGAAGATGTAGTGCTCATAGCTCCACAGACATGCATTTTAGAGACCACGCGTACTGGAAATTTTTCCACGTTTTGGTCCATGCTAAAACCTCAGAAAGTTGCCTACTCTAAAATCTTAGCAACAACAGTACCAGTACATCCATTCTGCTAGTCGCAGGTATCAGAAAGATTTCAGCTTATAACTTTAGACTCGTTAATTTTCGGTACAGGGACCCTTACCTCAAAAACTGATACGTTTATCCTTCTCCATGATACTAAAGTTTGTATCATCTTCACAGAATCACCCTGCATATACATACACCTACAGACGGCAACGCCTGTAACTTCGACGCTCTGTAGTGTCGTTGGATGACTTTTCCAGACACGGGTTCCTATTCAAAATATTATGTGCTCGCTTCCCTGTACAAGTCCTCCATGTTTCGGTACACTCTATAACTAACGGCACCCGCACATCATGGGGGTGAACACCACGCACCACTGAAACTGTTGGGAACTAGCCTGATCAGAATCCACAACTTTTGGGGGATTATGGATTGTCTTGCTAAAGGTACGAGTTAACTGCTGTGCTGTAAGTAAACAAACGTACAAATGATTAGACCGTAGCTTCCTGAGTTGTCAACCAGGCTAAAAGCACACCAGAGGCTCCATTACATCTCACACAAACAAACCGGCCGCCTCTGGTCCCGACACAGGCCAATCCCAATGCCTTGCGAAATTTGGAGGATCGACTATAGGTTTGCTCTTCGACGGAAATTGTGTAGGGTAACCAGAATAAATACCATGACGTAGAGGTGAGATAGAAACACAGGCGTACGATCTGCTTTTGAGGTCTATGAAGGGTTTCACGAAGAGTTTCAGCTGCCTCAAAAATGTAATGAACTATATTTTTCCACAGTTGACTGAAGTTTCTGAGTATGGAAGAAAATTCGAACTTAGTAGTTTGAATCACCCGTGTCAGAAAAATTTCGAAATGCAGTGACAAGGTTAGTAACGTTGAGTTGTTCGTGCAAGGTGTTACGTAAAGTAATATCTAAATGTATAACTTGCAATCACTTCAAAATTCGAATAGTGTCCTCTTATTAGCGTATGTAGTGTTTATTTTAAACAAGTGAAAATAACGACAGAAAGTGTGCTTGGAACGTCATGGAGTAGTATGAAAAATACACTTTTTGAATGTAGAAACTGTATGTTCCTACATGTAGGTGCATGTAGCATTGCAGGACTAAAGCGGCAATATGCAAATATGACGATGAATCAAATTGCGTTTCACGAAAACAGGAGGCTGTATTGGCTGCTGTGGAAACAGAAATCCAGATATGAGTAATTGTGCTACTGCTGCTTATACACGACATTGAATGGTGGTTTCCAAAAGATCTCTAAATTGTATTCAAAATCATATGTCGCTACAGGAAATTACTCTGTAAAGCGAGCCTCGCCCATGAGTCATTTAGCTACAAACTCAGTCTCTTGAAGCAGTCTGTTCTTCTAGTTAAGCTTCAGTAATTGTATAAATATTGTTAGCCTAAAATGAGTCGTTGGTATGAAACTCCTAGCGACTACATTAGAGCAAACTCTACTGACAAAGAGATTGCGTAGGCTTCTCAGTTTGACATATCTCAGTTGATGGAATAGGTTGCCCGCACTGCCTCAGAATATTATTCCAAGCTAGACATTATCGTAGCTTTGGATAAAAACCTATGCTGTAAATCTTTTAGTACTCGTATTTTGTTTCTTCAGCTTCGGGTCTCATGCCCAGTACTGGACAGCGCGGACTCTGCTCAGCAGCGCGAGCCACTATGATCCGCGCAAGAAAGAGCTGCTATGGAAACTTATTCTTTCTGTTTGAGGCATCTTGGGGCAGCTCTGACATTTCTCACTAACATCCAGGTGTCACTGTATTATCTGGCCTCTTAATAATTTTTTGCCAAACAAAGAAATTATTCAGAATAATTGTAGCTTCAGGTTATCATTGAGTCGGTAAATATTTGTCCACTACAGGAAGGTCGTTTCACACGTAAATTAAATTGATCCTTTATCTTTCGCATTATCTGAACATCCAGTCATCTCTTATCACCGTTCAAACAATTCGTTAGCAATAGGTACTCTGTTCGCCTTCTCGTATGAATGCTATTTTAATAGTCGATAAAATCTCGCAGGAGACCCAGTATTCTTGTAATTTCTTTCTGTTCTTTTAACTAATTGCAGTAACTGTTAAAGAATTTCCGGGTCCAGTGACTTGAGGATTCGACAGAGAGTGAAGATCAATACACTGATGAAGATACAGCAGATTGAAAGATAAATGCGTGTGACCAAATATGTTAAGGCCCCCTTGAATGCAAATAGAGGCGGAAAAGTGATTTTGTGTGCGTGGAAAGGGGAGAGTGGCCTTAAACGAATGAATCACCACCTGGACAGAATAATTGATCTTGCCTGTAATAGAAAACGAAGAAAATGTGAAGGACTCAGTTAAAAGTAAGATATTTCGACTTCTGATTATGAACACTAGGGTCAAACTTACAAAGTTATCAGTTAGTGTGGAAATGTTTTTCATAAAAAGTCTGTGGGCGCAGTACACAAGTATAGAAAGATTCCAATACTAAAAACGTTCGTTCGCGTTGAAAATTCGTTTAATGAGAAACAGTTTTATGTTTACTTCATGATGGCTAGTTATTATTGTAATTAGATATAGAATCTCTGCAACCACATTGGAAAACGGACATATCTACAGTTGTTAGTCCTTCGCAGTTCTTGGCCATTACTTTGACATCCTCAAATTTATATTGCATTACTTAGTCGCAAGTTGAATTGATTCCATATGGATGAGAAAAGTAAAAGAGAATTCTGGATGTTCCTGTATTTTGTAGCAATGTAAACTCAAAAACCATGGCCTGAAATTGTGCATATACTGAAGCCCATAGCTTAAAACAGGAATGAATATTCGGATAAGTGGCTGAGATTTAATAAGAAACTCACCTTCTCGTTCTTGTTTTTCATAATGACTAGTTTTGAACTGAGAGCTAAAAATTCTCACATTCTGGTAATTTTTAAGTCATTTCAGCCACTTTCACACTGCATGGCCTTGAATTTCCGGAAGAGAGAGAAAAACAGCAAATGGAAGTACTTGTTATCATTCAGCAATATTCTGTGGAATTACATACTAGTATAATTCATTTTTAGGCAAGGTAAATAACAAAACATGTTAAAATAATTTGTCATCCAAACTCATCTTAGACATCTGCCAGGCCTTTCAAGAGAACTTTGTAATATGTAATTTTTGTTCTAGTTTGGTGTTTCAGTTGGATTCAGAGAGGATAAAAAATAAATGTAATCTCAGAAGGGAAAAATGAACTTCGCTGAAACGGAAATTACCTCAAATCGGAAAGATGGTACTATAAGTCTTAGTAACTCGGCTAGTATGAAAGGTGTAGCATATGTTACAAAAAGGTAAGAAAATGCTCCGTGTGAGAAGTCACAGGATGAGTCAGCCACTTTAAACGCTCAGATTCCTGTGTTTAGAGCCATATTCCGTTCTGAGTCTAGCTTGACACAGTCAATTCGTTGAAATATCTGGATGTAACGTTGCAAAGCGATATGAAGTGGAACGAGCATGTGAAAACTGTGGTAGAGAAGGCAAATGGTGGACTTCGGTTTATTGGGACAATTTTAGGAAATAGTTGTTCACCTGTAAATGAGGCCGCATATATGATGCTGGTGCGACCTGTTCTTTTGTACTGCTAGAGTGTTTGGGATCAGTAGTAGGCCGGATTGAACGAAGACATCGAAACAATTCAGAGAATGGCTGCTACATTTGTTAACGGTAGGTTCTAAGAAAACGAAGTGTGGATCGGGCACTCAATGGGAATCCGCGGAGGGAAGGCGGCGTTATTTTCGGGAACCGGCTCTGAGATAAAATGTTCTCATAACTTTACCTCGCTTTAAAAGCTTACTCTACTGCTGCAGACACCAGAGACAGATAATATTGTAATATCTTTTGGAAATTATTCCTCCAACAATTACTGCTGCGATACTTCGAAGATTACATATATGAGCACAACACATTCATATGGCACGCATCTTTCTGAATTCGTCTTCCAATGGTGGAAACATCATCAGAGACTGTAATGACTCAGAAGATGGTTATAATGTCAGTTTGGCTTGCTAAGCTTGTTTGAGGTTGTAACTGCTTTGAGTCATTATAGCCTCTGATCATTGAAAGACGAAAAGTTAGGCAGAGACCTATGCCTTGGACCACGGCGTAATGCCCATAAAATAAAGTCACCAATATAGCAAACATAATTGAGCCTTAACCCACAGTGCACTCATAACTCTAGTATGTGTGGCGAAATTGGACCCCCCCCCCCCTGTGATTGCAGTACTACTTCCTTTCAAGTGATGCAATCATGCTCTCCGAATGTGTGTTTACTCAGACTTTATCTCTAGGATAGATGCCTTGCTGTCAACCTAGGTAGCTCGTAGTACATAGATTATGGCTTTTCCCACTTTTTTTTCTATATTTTGCACAACGTTTCCGTTAACTCATGTTTCGTCCTGACATCTGGGTTTTACCTCACCGTTTCAAACACTTCAACAGGGTGGGCCATGGAGGGAAAGTCCCCTGTTACCCAGCATTGTAGCTAAAATGTCCGTTTCCTGAACTAAAGCGTAATCAGTAACCAAGCCGAAGTCGTCGTGAGCTGGGTAGAAGGAATAATAGTCTATGGAACTGCACACGCTTGTAGTTCCGTTCCATAGTGTCCAACGGGCACAATGTTTTGGCGATCAGACATGTTGCCATAGTTATGTGCATTGACAAACTGCGGTCCTGAGGGCGCGTGGCCAACTTGCATCCTCTCCCACCGCGAGCTGTTACCGACAAGATATGCGCCGACGGCGCGCATCGGCAACAGCAGAGGCGATGACATCGGTATCTGTGGTGGCGGAGGTGTAGATACTCTGCCCGCCCCCAACTACCAGATCGTTGTTTTCTGCCTTCTTATTTAGACCTGGTGCTGGTTCTCAAGCCTTGTTGAGACTACAGTTCCAGTTCATGAGTTTGTCCCTAGTGCGAATTTCGATGGTCTCTCTAACGACGCTGCTACAGTATTTCATTCTACGCTAAAATCCTGGTACGTTCATATTCTACTGTATAATTTTCCGACAAACAATGCTGTTATACTGCCGACTAGTTTGGACACATTAGTAATGTGTGCCACTGGTGTTCTCGGCATCGATTTTCGATGGTGCACACTATTTGACCAATATGCCTTGTTACTGTGGCATGGAATCTGATATACGCCGGCCTTCCGCAAATGGGTCATCTTTGGCGCACTCCAGTACTTCTACCGGAGTTTTATTGGGAGGGGAAAATACTGTTCCTACACGGCACTTTTCACTACGCGTCCGATTTTTTCCGAAAGTGCGCCAGTGTTCGGTATAAAGGCAGTGGCTACCTCTTCATCCGTGATTTCTTGCATCTGCACAGTTTATACTGTAGTGGTGGGGTGGAGAGCACGCCTCATGTGCCATTCTGAGGAACTGTTGTTTTCTGAACACAATTCTGAGTTGTTCTAGATCGTGAAGCATTCTGTGCGTCTGAGATGGTGCACTCGCAGTGAACTAGTGTTTTTAGTACCCCATTACTCCATGCAGGATGGTAGCAGCTGTCTCCATGCAAACAAATGTTAGTGTGCATGTTTTTTCTAACACACGCCGTGGTCCATGGTTCCATAAGATCTTATCTTGACCACAATGACTAAGAATGGTTAGTTTTCTTGTTTTGCTCTCTATAGCATATTTGATGTTGGGGTGTATGGAGTTCACTTGTGCAAGGAAATAAAGAAGTTCGTTCCTTCCGTGGGGCCATATGATTAATGTGACATCCATGTAACAGAAAAATCAGATGTGTTTCCATTTGGATGACATCAAGGCTTCTTCCTTAAAGTGCTCCATATACAAATTCACATCCACAGGCAAAAGTTGGCAGCCTATTGCAACTCCCTTACTTTGTTCATAATATCCTCCATTTTTATTAGCTCAAATAAGGTTCATACAGGTAATTACAAATATATGTACTATTCTATGTACCTTACACTATTTTTCCACATAGTCCCCCCTCCCCCCTGGGTTCAGACATTTGTCCCATCACGGCAATAAATTTGAGAAGCCCTGGTTATAGAATCTGCCTCACTTACTGTGAAACCAGTCAGACTGTTGTCTCAGCTTCATCATTGCCCATGAATCGCTGTTGAGCCAGGAACTCTTTCAGTGGACTGAAAACATGGAAATAACTAAAGTTGAGATCCAGACTGTGTGAAGGGTGAGGGGTCAAGACTATTCCAGCAAAATGACTGGAGCTTGTCACTGGTTATGAATGCCACATGAAATCTCACGCTGTGGTGGAGGATAACTACATTGTCCACATCTAGAATCCCTCAGTGTTACTTCCTGATAGCAGCCCTCAAATATGACGGTGTGGAGCAATA